>NC_041383.1:149129318-149154958 GCF_002162155.2 Triticum dicoccoides | reverse complement strand
GAGTATCGAATATACCAGTATTCCGGCTCCTTCGCCCATGACAATGCCATCGCGGTCCTTGTCCCACGGCCTCGACGCCGTGCCGGGGTCGTCGTTCCTCTGAGACAGCGCCCTGCACGCCACGAACCCGCCGAGTCCTATTGGAATGATGGCGGCTTCGGTGCCACCGGCGACCATGACGTCGGCTCGGCCCAATCGGATCTGGTCGGCGGCGCTGTGGAAGCAGTGGTTGGAGGTGGCACATGCGGTGGAGATCGAGTAGTTGGGGCCCCGGAAGCCGACGGCCGCGTCCATGGCGATCATGGCGGCGCTGGTGTTGGTGATGGCGTGCGGGATGCAAAAGGGAGATATCTTCCTGTACCCCTTGGTCACGAGGTTCTGGACGCCGTCGGAGAAGGCCGTGATGCCGCCCATGCCGGACCCGACGATCACGCCGGCCCGTTCTTTGTCGACCTTCTCCATGGCGCTGGACCCGGCGGCGAGGCAGGCGGACTCGAGGGCCTTCTTGGAGGCGACGAGGGCGTAGCGGTGGCAGTCGTCGAGGCGGCGGTCGAGCTTGGCGTCGACGTAGCCCTCGGAGGAGAAGCCGCGGATCTGGGCGGCGAATCGGGTGGGGAACCCGGAGGCGTCGAAGCGGTCGATGGCGCCCACGCCGCTCTCCCCGGCGAGGAGGCGGGCGTAGTACGCGTCCACGTCGTTCCCGAACACGGACACCAGGCCCATCCCGGTGATCCCCACCCGTTTCCTCGGGTCGGTCTCCCGCCGGGGCGCCGACGGTGACGACGCCGAGGCGCGCACAGACAGGCGGGATGGCCGACGCCGCGGCTGCGCGCACCACGGCGCGGCGGCGGCGGCATTGGGGAGGAGCAGGTTTTGCATGGCGTGCGGCTGCGGGAGGTTTTGGGAATTGGGGCTCGGGGTCCTTCGAAGATTGCTGCTCGCCTTATTTGGGGCAACAGAACGCTAGCGTGTCCGCCTTTGTTTCAAAAAACAAAAAAGGATGGCCCAACACAACCGTGATGGGCCTCGACACGCCAGGTTCCGGGAGTTCCGGATACAAAAGGAATTTCGTGACAAAGTACCGTGTTAGTTTAGGTCAGGCCAACGCTGAGCTGGAAAATCAGGGTAGGCAGTTCTATCGACCAGCCGACAATTTATCGAAAAGGTTAAAAATCTTTTTTTCATGAAAACTTCTAATTTATTCATCTTCAATCATGGTAGTACAACGAATACTAGAAATAATAGAAATTACATCCAGATCCGTAGACCACCTAGCGACGACTACAAACACTGAAGCGAGCCGAAGGCGCGCCGCTGTCATCGCCCCTCCGTCGCCGGAGCCGAGCAAACCTTGTTTTAGTAGACAGTTCGAAAGTCATCGTGCTAAGGCCCCGTAGAACCAACGCACCAGAACAGTAACCGCCGTAGATGAAGAGTGTAGATCAAAAGAATCCAACATGAAAACACATGAACGAAGGCGAACAACGAACAGATCCGAACAAAGCCACCAAAGACAGATCCGTCGGAGACACAACTCCACACGCCCACCGATGATGCATCATCGGAATGGGGGCTAGACGGGGAGACCTTTATTCCATCTTCAGGGAGCAGCCACTGTCTCACCTTCCTGAGCAGTACACAAACCCTAACAAACACAAAAAAGATCTAAAAACGGAGCCCTCCCACCGGCATGGGCCGAGATCCACTCCGCCTCCATGGCCATAGGACCACCGAAGAAGGGATAGACCGGCGCGAGCGCCGGTGGGAGGCAGAAAGCTAAGTTCTTGGGAGTGTAAGTGCATCTAGTGCCCCTTAGTGATTTTGGTGTATTGAAGACTTATAGGTTAAAGTTACTGATGCGTTTGTGAGTGTACACAGGTCTATAAGTCTATGAGGAGTTTGATATTTACAGAGAAAGTTGACCCCTAAAAATGAAGTTCTTCGACTGAAGACTTTGATATTCTGAAGACTTTCTGAAGACTTTGAAAGTGAAGAAATTGGTGTGACCTTGAAGACTTGATATTCATTTGAGGAGCATGAAGCCTGAAGACTTTTGTTTTCGTAGTTTCATTTTCTCTTTCTTGAGTCATAGGAAACACCGTACTGTTAAAGGGGATCGAGGAAATACTAAGGAAAAAATTTCATGTGATGCTCAAATTAAAATCCTACACCTACCAATCCCTTCGAGTGAAGCCATTGGAAATCTCATACAGTTCAGTCAATTTCTTCAGTGACAGAGACGCAGTTCTTCTGGTCACTGAGGACTTTGCTCTGACTGAGGAGTTAGGAATTCGCCAGTGCGAATTGCCTACACAGTGAGGAACATGATAGCCCTGAGAAATTTGAGAGTCAAATTTCCGACCGTTGCTGTGCTGCGCGCCGGCTGTCCAAAATATCTTATCCACCTAACGGTCATATCATTGAAGGGCATTTATGTCTTATCATGTCGGGCTGCTCCCTAGGCTATAAATAGCCGCCCCCTACAACCACTAGTTGGTTGGCTGCTCCGAGAGAACTTGACACTTGTCATCTGAGAGCAACCCATCCTCCGAGGACTTTGAGCGAAAATCATCAAGTGAGGAAAATCCCAAAACCAAACCCCCACAAACCCAAAGTGATTGAGCATCACTGAAGAAATTGATCCTGCATGGATCCGACGCTTGTTACCTTTGAAGACTGTGCTTCTTCCAGACGGTTAGGCGTCAAGGTCTAGAGCATCCAAGAGGAATTGTGGATCGCCGAGTGACCAAGTCTGTGAAGGTTTGGAAGTCACCTGAAGACTTACCACGAGTGATTGGATGAGACCTGCGTGGTCTTAGTTCAAGGAGAATACGATGAGGACTGGGTGTCCTGAGTTGTGGCTCAGAGACTGGGTGTTCGGGACTGCGTGTCCTCGAGTTTAAATACTCAGCCGCTCCAACTAGACGTACAACTGAGACAACAGTTGGAACTGGTTTACCAAATCATTGTCTTCACCAACTAACTGGTTCTATTTCCTCAACTCTTTCATTTCCTCATGACTGTGTTGTATGTTGTTCATATCTGTGCTTGAACACTTTGACTGAAGACTTTCACAAATTCCTCAGTTTAATTTCTTCAGTCTGTTTGTCTTCATCTTGTTATCCTGTGTTTACGCTTTCTGTACTCTGTGCTAGTCTTCATTTCATCATGATGACTATGTTTGTATCCTGTTATGTTTACTTCTGAGTACTTACTCCGCTGCAAGTAGTTCTTCGCTAAGGAATTTCCTCACCAGCAAATTCCTCAGTGAAGAATTCATAAAAATCGCCTATTCACCCCCCCTCTAGTCAATATAACGCACTTTCAATTGGTACCAGAGCAAGGTACTCCCTTGTTCTGTGTGATTTTGGTTTAACCGCCTGGAGTTTTAGTTATGTCGACCGCAGGTATGATCAAGGTCTCGGCTGGGTGTCCTACCTTTGATGGAACGGACTACCTCTACTGGAAGAACAAGATGCGAATGCATCTTGAGGCAATTGATAACGATCTCTGGTATGTTGTGGAAAATGGTGTCCCCACTGTCACTCCCTCACTGAACGCTACCGATGTGAAGAGATTCAAACAACTCGATTCTCAAGCGAAGAATATCATATGTGGCCATCTGAGCAAAGGACAATATGGAAGAGTGAGTGCTTTCGAAACTGCTAAGCTTATCTAGGATAGGCTGTCCAAAGTAAATGAAGGAGTTTCAACCCAGCGTGACTCTCGAGTCGATGTTCTTCGGAATCTCTTCAACCGCTTCAAAAGACTCGACAATGAGAATGTCCAACAAACCTTTGATCGCCTCACTGACATCTCAAATGAGCTTCAAGCCCTCGGTGCCACTGACATCACTGATCATGAAGTTGTGAAGAAACTGTTGAGATCGCTTGACTCCTCATTTGATACTCTGGGACTGATGATACAAGAACGTGCTGACTACAAGTCGCTTGATCCTGCTGATATCCTCGAAAGGCTAAACACTCACGAGTTCCAACTTGCTGAAAAGAGAGATCTCTATGGCTCAAACTATGGCAAACCACGTGCCCTGAAGGCCAAGGCTGTGTCTGACTCTGAATATGAGGATTCTGGTAGTAGCCTTGGTGATCCTGAAGAATTGAGCCAGGATCTAGCACTGCTTGTGAAGAAATTCCAGAAGTTCACAAGACGTGGTCGCTTTGGAAGATCCTCAAGAGGCAATGATTCCTCATTCAGTGACTATAAGAGAAGGCTTTGCCACAAATGCAAGAAGCCTGGTCACTATATTCAAGATTGTCCTCAGTGGGAAAAGGAAATGAAGAAGAAGAAATACAAGGATTACAGTTCTGATGATGTGAAGAAGAAGAAGAAATCGTCAAAATCTTTGTCATCAAAATCCTCGAAGTCTTCATCTCACAAGAAGAGCAGCTCCAAGAAGGCTCGGGCATTCATTGGCAAGGAGATGGACTCTGAAGCTGAATCTGAGGAAAATGATGAAGAGGAGGCGTCTGAAGAATCTGAGTCTGGTGTGGCGAGTCTGGCCGTTGCTACTGCCTTCGTTAGCAAGTCCATCTTCAACACTGAAGAAACTGACTCCACCGACAAGCCTGATGAAGATAATGATGGCTACGCTCCCACCTATTGCTTCATGGCGAAAGGTGCTAAGGTACTCAAATACAACTCCTCTGACTCTAGTGAAAATGAATCTGATGAGAATCTCAAGCCCAGCTACTCTAAACTTGCTAAGATTGCTGTGAAACAACAACGAGCTCTTGAAAAGGTTCAAAACATGCTAGATAAAAGTGATGATATGTTGGGTGAAGAAATGGATCACACTAAAGCCTTGACTGAAAATCTTCAGAGACTTCAGTCTAGGTTTGATAACCTTCAAGGTCATCATAACGCTCTCTTGTCTGATCATGAGAAACTTTCTTATGAATTTCTTCGAGAAAAGCAAGATCACGAGAAGCTTTCTCTTGAATCTCTTCAAAGAAAGGAAGATCTTGAAAAGCTAAGAGTGTGTTATGAAGATCTTCAGAAGGAGCGCGATTCATTACTAGCTCAACAAATCAGCGCTTCACAGGAAGAATTTGTTCCCCCTTACTTAAAGTGCATTGAACGTGAATCTGCTAATTCTTCACCTGAATGTTCAAATGCTTCAAATGTTACAAATTCTTCATCTGCCTCTGATATCACTAATTCCTCACCTGAGGACATTGCTAGTATCACTGACAATGCAGGGCTGAAGGAATTGTACATGACAGGCATGTACAAAAGCCTCAAAGGGCATCAGACACTTTGTGATGTGCTCAAAAAGCAAATCCTCAATAGAAACCCTAGGAAAGAGGGTATTGCCTTTGAGAGGAAACTCAATGCTGATGGAACATATTGGAAGCCTGAGCAGTACCCCAAAACCTCATGGGTTGCTGCAAAGGGACCTCCAGTTGATCCATCTAACTTATCTGGCTTTACATGTGAATCTCCTCATTCTTCTGATAAGTCATTTGACTCCAACTATAAACTGTTCAAAAATCAGAATGGTGAAGTATTTGCTAGATATGTTGGCACTAACTGCAGGAACGGTTCCCCTATGAAGAAAATCTGGGTTCCCAAAAGTTGTGTTGAAAGTCTTCAGGTGAATGTCCTCATGACACCACCTGTGAAGAACAGGAACCCCAGATCAAATTCTTCATATGGATCCAAGTCCTCATATGGACCAAATTCTTCACATGGATCAAATTCCTCAACTGGATCAAAGTCCTCATATGATTATCATCGTGCTAACAACTCTGTCTCGCAGGGTAGAGCTAAGGGTTATGAATATGTGCATTATTCTTCAAACCATTATGTTCATAAGTCCTCAAGGAATTACTCTGCTTATTATATGCTTACCCTAACCCCTCTTATGTGAAGCGAAATGGTTTGGAATCTTTGCCACCTTTCTCATATGGTGCTCGCAGAATGATGAACTCTTTGCCACCCCTCCAGATGTGGGTGGTGAAGAAAAAGAACTAATCTCTTCTGCAGGGTCAGGTCTCCAGACGTGCTCAAACGTCTGAAGAATTTGCTGGGGACCTGACAAAAATGCCTGAAGGGACGCAGGCGAATCATGATGAAATGAACTTTCATTTCACACGTCCTCATACTGCTATATCCGTTTACTGCTTGATGAAATTCATCTGATGAACTTGATATCATATTCTTCACTGATGAAGCATATGAGATTGTAAGTTACACTAATTCATCTGCAGGATGATCAACCCAAAACCACTGAATGGGTCCTCAATAGTGGATGTACAAATCACATGACTGGTGACAAGAATCTATTGATGGATGCTCCCTTATCACCATCACCTCTGAAGCATATCATCTTTGCTGACAAAGGCAAAAGTCAGGTATTGGGTCTTGGTAAGGTTGCTATCTCTAAGGATAAGCACATGGACAAAGTCATACTTGTTGAGTCCTTAGGATACAATCTCATGTCAGTCTCAATGCTTTGTGATCTTGATATGGTTGTTGTCTTTGGCAAATATCGCTGTGTTGTGATTATGGAAGCTGACAATTCCAAAGTCTTCGAAGACTTTAGGAGAGGAGATCTGTATATTGTTGATTTCTCTACAGGACCACAACTAGCCATGTGTCTACTTGCAAAAGCTTCAGAAGGCTGGCTATGGCATCGACGACTTGGTCATGCAGGCATGAGAAATTTGAACACGCTTGCGAAGAAGAAGCATGTCATTGGCATTGAGAATGTCAAATTCCTCAAGGATCACTTATGCGGAGCATGTGAAGCCGGAAAAATGACCAAGGCCAAGCATCCAGCGAAGACTATCATGACCACTACCCGTCCATTCAAATTGCTTCACATGGACCTCTTCGGACCTAATCATTATTCAGCAGTCACTAATGATGCATCTCTATATGGTTTTGTCATTGTTGATGATTATTCTCGATATACATGGGTACACATTGTTACTTACAAACATGAAGTGCAGGAAGTCTTCAAACGATTTTCCTCGAGGGCTTCAACAATTTTCCTCGAGGGCTTCAACCAACTTTGGTGTGAAGATCAAGCATATCAGAAGTGACAATGGAACTGAGTTCAAGAATTCCGGCCTTGGTGCATATCTTGATGAACTTGGTATTACTCATGAGTTATCTGCTCCCTATACTCCTCAGCAGAATGGCGTCGTGGAGCGCAAGAATAGAACGCTTGTTGAGATGGCTCGCACTATGCTTGATGAATACAAAACGCCTCAGTGTTTTTGGATTGATGCAATTGATACTGCTTGTCACATCATCAACAGAGTATATCTTCACAAATTCTTCAAGAAGACTGCCTATGAACTCCTCACTGACAAGAAACCCAATGTGAGTTATTTCAAAGTCTTCGGTGCTAAATGTTGGATTAGAGATCCTCACCACAACTCTAAATTTGCACCGAAAGCACATGAAGGTTTTATGCTTGGTTACTGAAAGGACTCGCACACCTACAGAGTCTTCAACATTGTTCTTCACAAGATTGTTGACACTGTAGATGTGCGGTTCGATGAAACTAATGGCTCGCAAAGAGAGCACCTACCTTCTGTGTTAGATGAACCAGCACCTGAGGATGCTATCAAGCTCAAGGCAACTGAGGATGTCATTCCGACTGAAGAATCTGCTGAAGAATTCATTCCTGTTCATGAAGAACGTCGAGCTGATGCACCTGAAGAGCAAGATGAGGAAAATGGTCCTGAAGAAAATGCTAATCAAAATCCTCAGCGACAACCAACTCATCCACGCGTTGCAAAAGAAGTGCAAGTGGAGAAGATCATCGATGACATTAGCGCACCAGGTCCTCTCACACGCTCAAAAGCATCACATTTATCTAACTTTTGTGGGCACTATGCTTTTGTCTCTATCACAGAGCCCACTAAGGTAGATGAATCATTTCTGGAGCCGGAGTGGATTCAGGCTATGCAAGAAGAATTACATCAGTTCGAGCTGAACAATGTCTGGGAATTGGTCAATCGCCCAGATCCTCGCAAGCATAATATCATTGGCACAAAGTGGATCTACCGCAACAAGCAAGATGAAAATGGCCTTGTGGTAAGGAATACGGCACGATTAGTAGCTCAAGGCTACACACAGGTTGAAGGAATTGATTTCGATGAAAATTTTGCACCTGTTGCTAGACTTGAGGCTATTCGCATATTACTTGCTTACGCTAACCATCATGATATCATCTTATATCAAACGGATGTGAAAAGTGCATTCCTCAATGGTAAGCTTGAGGAAGAAGTATATGTTGCTCAACCCCCAGGTTTTGAAGATCCAAAGAATCCTGACAAAGTCTTCAGACTCAATAAGGCCCTCTATGGCCTCAAGCAAGCCCCTCGGGCGTGGTATGATACATTGAAGGAATTCTTCGTGAAGAATGGCTTCACATCCGGTTCACTCGACCCTACTCTTTTTACTAAATCATATGATGGTGAACTGTTTGTGTGCCAAATATATGTTGATGATATTATCTTTGGCTGTACTAACCAACGTTATAGTGATGAATTTGCCTATATGATGAGTGAAGAATATCAAATGTCTATGATGGGAGAGTTGAAATTCTTCTTAGGTCTTCAAATTCGTCAGCAGCGCAATGGCATATTCATATCTCAGGAGAAATACCTCAAAGATGTACTGAGGAAATTCGGCATGCAAGATTGCAAAGGCGTCAAAATTCCTATGCCCACAAATGGCCATCTATGCACTGATGAAAATGGTATTGACTTCGATCACAAGGTATACCCCTCCATGATTGGTTCCTTATTGTACTTATGTGCATCTAGGCCAGATATAATGCTTAGTGTTTGCATGTGTGCCCGATTTCAAGCTGCACCGAAGGAATCACACCATAAGGCTGTGAAGCATATTCTTTGATATCTAGCTCACACACCAACACTAGGATTATGGTACCCCAAGGGCTCTGCTTCTGATCTCATTGGATATTCTGACTCTGACTATGCTGGTGATCGTGTGGACCGCAAGTCAACATCTGGCACTTGTCATTTCCTCGGACGATCTTTGGTCTGTTGGTCCTCGAAAAAATAGAACTGCGTATCACTGTCTACTGCTGAAGCTGAATACATTGCTGCTGGCTCATGCTGTGCTCAACTGCTTTGGATGAAGCAAACCCTTAAGGACTATGGCGTCAACGTGAAGAATGTGCCTCTCCTCTGCGACAATGAGAGTGCCATCAAGATTGCTCACAACCCAGTTCAGCACTTGAAGACTAAGCACATCCAGATTCGTCATCATTTTCTTCGTGATCATGTGTTGAAGGGCGACATCTCCATCGAGCATGTGAAGACTGAAGAACAGCTAGCTGATATCTTCACTAAGCCCTCGGACGAGAAGAGATTTAGCAAGTTGCCGTGTGAGCTAAATATCTTAGAATCTTTGAATGTTCTTTGAAAAGGACACACATCCTAACCCTTATGCAGAATTGATGACTTAGATGTGCAACACATGAAGAAACATTTTTCTTCAATCAATGAAGAATAACACTCTAAGTATGAAGAAATTAATGAAGAATTTGATTCTCAGAACCCTACGACAATTGTACTCGGTGTCTGAAATCATCATTCTTATACGGTGGGTCACGCCACCACAAAAGTTGAAAATCTTCAATTTGAGTTTTTCCTCATTTTTTAAAATTCTCCAGTCTTTCAAATTCTTCAACTTTGCAAAATCTTCACTGTTTCTGTCGTTTTTCTTCATTGGCTATATATATATATATATATATATATATATATGTGTGTGTGTGTGTGTGTGTGTGTGAGTTTATGTCCTCTACAACATTCACTTATTGCTATTTCTTCAAGTTGCGATTTCTGCTAAGTGAATGTGATCGGACCCTTCCCCCTCTATGCTACACTCAACCCAATCTATTCACAAATTCTTCATGTGCGTTCTGATTGAAACTCGTTCAAAGTCTTCACTGTGTCCTTGTCAGCTGAAGAAATTGCGAACGAAACTTTAAAACAAATCTTATCCAGATTTTCGGTTTTACCGCTCAAACCGTTCCGCATCCCACGATGCATTATTTTATTCACTCACGATCTTACACGATCTCATCTGCACAGTACGTGGGTGACACATGTCGCGTGAAGAAGAAAGGGCAGGGGCATGTTCGTCCCAAAATCTTCGGGCGAACAGTTTTTACTGTGGCTATAAATACCCCTCTCCCCTTCCTTACTTCATTTACTCCGCTCGGTCGTTGTCTCTCGCTCGAGCTCTCCTCAAACCCTAGCGCCGCCGCTACTCCATCGCCGCCGGTGAGGAAGAGCTTCACTGCCTCGACCTCGTCGCCGTCGTACTCGCGCCGGCTGCGGAAATCTTCACTCCGCCGCCGCCGTAGTCATCTCCCTCTGCCAAGTTAGGGCGTGGGAGATCTAACTTGACGAACTTCATCGCTGTTCATCTCTGTTCGTCGTGTTCTTCAGTTCGGGTAATTAAAAGTCACTTTTATTACTCGCTTTGATTCTCAAACTTTTTTGAAAATCTTCAAAGGTGTTTTATTCTTCAAATCTTCACATATGAACACCTCACACACTGTATGCTCTTGATCATCTCTCTAAGCACTCATCTCTTCAAGATTCCTCAATTGTGCGGATTTTCGATCTGTACAACTCTGGAACCTAAGACAAGAACGCTTAGTGAAATTCCTCAAGGCTCAACTGGTCAAATTCCTCAAAACTTGTCTTTTTCAAAAAATCTTCTGAGAACGCATATGACCTCTCCAAATTCCTCGCACCTACACTCTGTTCACAGGTACTCATGTCCGCTGCTGAATCACTAGGTTCTCATCAACTTAACTCATTTGCAGCGTTCCTTGAAGAAAAACTGCATACTTCTTCAGAGTGTTCAATTGTTCAAATTCCTCATCTGAAGAAAATGGCTGAAGGAAAGAGACCGCAAAAAGGAGGAAAGAAACCTGAGGTCATGACTGCTTTCGAGATCCCTGATGAAATATACAAGGATTATTGCACACCTGATGAAGCCAAGTTTGGCAAAGAAAACAAGAATCAGCGCAAAGTGCGCATTCAGAGGATTGAACGAAGATGGGCACGCGAATGGAGAGAATATCGATATGTTACTCCAAAGTACATGAAGAAATTCGCCTTAAATCCTCCATGCCCAAGAGCTCCATTGGCACCTGGCCAAGTCGCTGATCCCACTAGCATCAAAAGTGGTGAAGACTTTCCTGAAGAATGGGCTAGGCGCCAAGCAAAATTGGCAAGACAAGCCAAGGAGGCAGTGAGGAAATTCAATGAGGATTCTGCTGCTGCTGCTGCCGCTGAGACCTCGGTCAAGCCGAGGAAATCAATGTCGAAGAAGCCTACTCGCAAGCCAAGTGCTTCACCATCAGCGCCCTCACGGCCAAGTTCCTCAGCCGCGCCCTCACTGCAAATTCCTCAGACTACTGCTGCTCCACCAAAGTCCTCAGCAGCTCCCTTCAAGTCCTCAACTCCTGTGCATCTGACTACATGTCAAAGGACTCAGGGTTTCTCAATTGCTTCTGGTGTCTCAGCGAGTTCCTCAGTTGCACCAATGTCCTCATCAGGCCCCACTCTGCTGAAGAAAAAAGCAACAGCTGGTCACGGTCCTCGGCCAAGTCCAAGAAAGAAACAGGTTGCTTTCCAAGTGCCCTCTGATGACGAGGCTTCTGATGAAGAACTTGCAGAAATCATCAGAGATAGACAAGCAAAGGCCGCCAGAGCCAAAGGAACACCTGTGCCCCTGCTTCTGGATCCGAAGAAGATCCTCGACTACATTGACTTATGGCATAAGGATCCAAACACTCCAATGCCTGATCTGCCTCTGACTCCTGGTCAAAGTCATATGCTGACCCATTTCATCTCTCAAGAGAAATGGAAGTTTGAAAAGGCTCGTGAGATAAAGAGAGCACAAGCTAGAAAGGAGAAGTTTCTGAAGAAGAACGTTGTCAGACTATCACCCGAAGAACTTCTCAAGGCTCAATCTGAGATCCAAGCCCTCAGCAAGGACTTCGATGCATACAATGCTGATTGGCAAGGAGCCAAAGTGAGATTAGTCAATTTGACGAAGAAAATGACAACTGTTGCAGCCCCATCGCAACAAGAAAATCCTCAGGCTGCAGACTCTGCTCAGCCTGCTGAAGAACATGCCAGCACTGCTGATGACTTTCAGCCTGCTGATGAGAATACAAATTCCAGGGCTGATGACTCCATTCCAGCCACTGAAGAAATTCCCAGGGCATCCACTAGTGGTGCGCCTGAAGAAACTGAAGAGATCAGGGCAACTGCACTAGTTGCGCCTGAAGAAAATGAACCACAGTCCTCAGCTCCTCCTGCGCCAACACCAACTCCAATTCTTCCTTCTGCTTATGAAGTGAAGAAGACCAAGGCTGCAGAGCAAGCTGCTGTGAAGAAAAGGAAGGCATCAACTGTGTCAAATTCTTCGGCCGCGAAGAAAATGAAGCCAATGACCAGCTCGCTTGAAAATCCTATTGATGCCATTCCGATTTCCTCCATGTCATCCAAGGAAATTGTTCCTTATGGAGAAGACTACAAGATCCCAAGTGGCTCTGATGAAGAAAATCATTCTGTTGCTACCTCAGAGCAGTTTGATGAAGAAATTGAAGTGGAAACATTCCCTTCAACGCCAGTCGTTTCCTCACCTATGCCTCAGTTCACAGCTGAAGAGACTGGTGTTGAGGAAATTGAAAAAGAAGATGAAGATGTGGATATTGGATGCACTACACCTATGATGAACGATGACTTTTGGGAAAGTCGGCATCCCAATACTCCTCTCTTTACTCCTATTCAACAAATTCCTCAGTCCCCGGCTACTACTGTTCAAATGGGCTCTGAAGAAACTCATCCCACATCGTCTGTTCATGAAGAAATTCCAGCCGCTAGTGCTAAAGAACCTGCTGCTGATCCCCAAACTGCACAAGAAGAGGAACCAGAAATTCCTCAGCTTGAAGCACCTGAGATCGTCATTCCTGAGGTTGTGCTGCAAATCACTGACACTCCTCAGCCCAAACCGAAGAATCCGTTCTCTAGCAAGCAAAAATTCAAGGCTGAAGACTTCTTTTCTGAGCATGTGTTCTTCACTGATTACAATCCATATGACTCTGCTCGCATAAGGAAGAGACGTTTCTGGACTGATACTCAAGCCAACTTCTATTCCTCAGTGCTCTTTGACAAGGACAAAATCTTCGATCATGAGCATATTCCTCATGTGGATATGGAATCTCTGCCGTGCTTCGAACCGGTCCTCCGAGTTATTCACGATGCAGGACTACTGAACTTCTGCACTGATATCTGTGATTGGAATGAAGAACTCATTCTTCAGTTCTATGCCACTTTGCATATCACCGGAGATGCTGAAGATGTCAATTCATGGGTGCTGGATTGGATGACAGAAAACACTCACTATAAGGCACCAGCAACTGAATTGCTTCGTGTCCTTCCTCTTGATCCTCCCCATGACAGTGCACGTTGCATCTACAATGACCGCGAACTGACAGATCATTATATGCACGTGTTCATGAAGCCTTTGAAGCCAGGGCAGGCCCCTCGAACCAAATTCCTCGTCAAGGAATTGTTGTATGTGCCTCGGACTGTCTATCGAATCCTGACGAAGACAATGAGTCCTATCAAAGGCCACGACTCAAATGATGAAGATGTCGTTGGCATCATGAAGAACATGCTTTTCAACATCATTCATGGCGTTCCCGTCAACTTTCATGATTTCTTCATGAGGACTCTGGCTAATGTTGCAATGTCACCTTTTGAGCTGAAGCCCTATGCGCCTTGGATTATGAGATTCATAAGGGCAAGATCTTCACTGAATTACAAGGCTGACACTCTGAACCATGGTAGCTACTTGCTGCCCATTGAAGTCCTCAAGCGACCAGTTTCATCATCTGATGATAAGGGCAAGGCAGCTGCCGTGATCGATGAAGGCACTCGTCCATTGGATGGTCAATTCCATCTGGCTACATCTTACTCCACCAATGACGATTCTGCAACACATGACACTGCCGCAAATACATCAGCCAAGCAAAAGCCTCAAGCAACAGCACCCAGGGTGATGACTGACCGTGAGTTACTCCTCAGTCTTCATCAAAAGGTTGATCGCAATCACAAATGGGTGAAGCGTCAATTTGTTGCAATTCTTCACAACATGACCTCAACCCATAATGCAGTGAAGAAAAATCAGTATCACCTTCATGAAACCCTCAACCGCACCTGGGCTGTTCTCACTCATGTATATTCCGCGGAAGAACTGAAGACTATGGGTCTCCAGGAAGCATTTGACTGGTCTGCACCACCTCCGAAGAAATTCAAGAGAGTCAAAGTTCCTGATCTGGTGGCCAGCTCTTATTCTTCATCGCGTGAAACTGATGAACATGAAGATTTGGACGACACTGCGGCAGGCCCTACTTCAACGAACAACCCCGACAACGCTGGCGCTCCTCCATCGACTTGAAATTCTTCAGGGGCGTTAGTCCTTAGTTTCGACCCTTTTGGTCATTTGATGACAAAGGGGGAGAAATCTGAGTTAGTCTTCAAGCGGGTTTATATTATGGGCGTTTTGTTAAGTTACAACTCTCGTTCTTCCGAAACTTTTATTGGATCGAGTTGTAATCTTAAATCCGATGGTGCCCTGATACTTTTGAACGATGCATTGTGCTCTGACTTCGATGCACTGTGCTCTGATACTTTTGATGTGTTATTCTGTATGCTTATTCCTCGTTAATATTATTGCACGCATGCTGAATCTCATCAGGCACCATATTTCATCATGCATTTCAAATTCTTCATATTATATATCAAATGCGTGTATGAATTACAAGATATAGGGGGAGATCTCCATGATTCAATTCCTCAAATGTGCATTGCATCAAAAGCAAACTCCTCACTATGCACATATTCAGGGGGAGTTCTTCTATATCCTGTAATCAAATTCCTCAATATCAGTATTTACACTTCATATGTTTATCCCCGTTGAAAACTTAACCTATGTTGTCATCAATCACCAAAAAGGGGGAGATTGTAAGTGCATCTAGTGCCCCTTAGTGATTTTGGTGTATTGAAGACTTATAGGTTAAAGTGAATGATGCGTTTGTCAGTGTACACAGGTCTATAAGTCTATGAGGAGTTTGATATTTACAGAGAAAGTCGACCCCTAAAAATGAAGTTCTTCGACTGAAGACTTTGATATTCTGAAGACTTTCTGAAGACTTTGAAAGTGAAGAAATTGGTGTGACCTTGAAGACTTGGTATTCATTTGAGGAACATGAAGCCTAAAGAATTTTGTTTTCGTAGTTTCATTTTCTCTTTCTTGAGTCATAGGAAACACCGTACTGTTAAAGGGGGTCGAGGAAATAATAAGGAAAAAGTTCCATGTGATGCTCAACTCAAAATCCTACACCTACCAATCCCTTCGAGTGAAGCCATTGGAAATCTCATACAGTTCAGTCAATTTCTTCAGTGACAGAGACGCAGTTCTTCTGGTCACTGAGGACTTTGCTCTGACTGAGGAGTTAGGAATTCGCCAGTGCGAATTGCCTACACAGTGAGGAACATGATAGCCCTGAGGAATTTGAGAGTCAAATTTCCGACCGTTGCTGTGTTGCGCGCCGGCTGTCCAAAATATCTTATCCACCTAACGGTCATATCATTGAAGGGCATTTATGTCTTATCATGTCGGGCTACTCCCTAGGCTATAAATAGCCGCCCCCTACAACCACTAGTTGGTTGGCTGCTCCGAGAGAACTTGACACTTGTCATCTGAGATCAACCCATCCTCCGAGGACTTTGAGCGAAAATCATCAAGTGAGGAAAATCCCAAAACCAAACCCCCACAAACCAAAGTGATTGAGCATCACTGAAGAAATTGATCCTGCGTGGATCCGACGCTTGTTACCTTTGAAGACTGTGCTTCTTCCAGACGGTTAGGCGTCAAGGTCTAGAGCATCCAAGAGGAATTGTGGATCGCCGAGTGACCAAGTCTGTGAAGGTTTGGAAGTCACCTGAAGACTTACCACGAGTGATTGGATGAGACCTGCGTGATCTTAGTTCAAGGAGAATACGGTGAGGACTGGGTGTCCTGAGTTGCGGCTCAGAGACTGGGTGTCCGGGACTGCGTGTCCTCGAGTTTAAATACTCAGCCGCTCCAACCAGACGTACAACTGAGACAGCAGTTGGAAGTGGTTTACCAAATCATTGTCTTCACCAACTAACTGGTTCTATTTCCTCAACTCTTTCATTTCCTCATGACTGTGTTGTATGTTGTTCATATCTGTGCTTGAACACTTTGACTGAAGACTTTCACAAATTCCTCAGTTCAATTTCTTCAGTCTGTTTGTCTTCATCTTGTTATCCTGTGTTTACGCTTTCTGTACTCTGTGCTAGTCTTCATTTTATCATGATGACTATGTTTGTATCCTGTTATGTTTACTTCTGAGTACTTATTCCGCTGCAAGTAGTTCTTCGCTAAGGAATTTCCTCACCAACAAATTCCTCAGTGAAGAATTCATAAAAATCGCCTATTCACCCCCCTCTAGTCGATATAACGCACTTTCAGGGAGGTGGCGGCTAGCTCCACGGAAGAGGCGCACTACTGTGTTTTTTCAGTTTGCAAATAAAAAAGCTAAAAATCTGACATGAACATCTCCTAGGCCATTGGATCCTGACATGAATCTTTTTTTAGGGTCCTGACATGAATCTTAGAGTAAGATCACCCACGTCAGCGAATTTTTTTCGCTCAAAAAAAGGGTCACAACGGACACCACGATCTTCCCACGACCCACGTCTCTTATCCACTTCTCTCCTTACCCCACCCTTTCTTTTTTTTAAAGCTAAAACGCCAGTTGGCTCTTTATTCATTTGGCGCTAGCATGTCTGACTGTATAAAATCAGCCAGCCATCCAGGGATTGTCTCATACATAAGCTGAGAAGAAGAAAGTTCTAAAGAATGTCTAGCTATCCGGTGAGCCACCGTATTACAACGCCGGTTAGCAAACCGTAGCTTAAACCCCTGAAAAAAAGTACTAAGCATTTCAATCTCTTTTAAGAGATGGTAACATGACGATTTCTGCGGTGACTCCCACAGCCTTATAATCTCCTGGCAATCCGTTTCGACTTCAACTCGATGTAGCCCCATATCACATGCCATGGAAAGCCCATCTCTACATGCAAGGAGTTCAAGAGTGAGTGGATCAATTATACCGTCATAAACAAAACCACTCACAAGCAAAACCACGCTACACTGCATCCCATCCCTCTCCTCCTTGTTGTGCCTGTTAGAGATATGACAGGCAAATCAACACCACGAAGAACAAAAACAAGCAGGAAACAAGAGATTTTAACGTGGGAAATCCTTCCACATGAAAGGAAAAAAACCACGGGCGCCAGCCAGCAAATCTTCAGTATATCGGGGGAGGTTAAATACAACGGGGATTTACAACTGATCAACTCATCTTTGCAGCGGCTTACAAAGGATATATATAAAACACAGGTGACCTAGGTTAATATTGATCTGTACCGCGGGGGGCTTTGCCCCCCCCCCCCGCACCCTCAACCGTCCCTGATGGGAGCGGCCCACATGGACTAACTTCAGGCTCCAGCCAAAGCTACCGGCGACGGGCCTCACTCTGCTCGCTCGTCAGAAGTTAGCCTTTATCTTTATACTTGAATTTGGATCATAACATAACAATGCGGATACAAAGAGAGGAATAGCCATGTGCCGGCGACGAGGCAGCGACGGCAGAGAGGAGCTCCAGCAGACCCAACATCAGGGGTGTCTACGATGGAGACAAGGTGGGTTGCAGCGTCCTCGCGTGGCGTCGCAGATTGGGACCGCTGTGTTGCGCTCTAGCGGAAGGTCGAGGCCCACAGATCCCGGCGGGAGCTGAGAGCAAGAGTGGGGGGAGCTGATGTCACAAGGAGCCGGCGGAGGTCGAGCTGCTCCCGCCGGCGTAGTTCGTGCACTTCCTCGTGGTCGGCACGAGCACCACCTCATCGGGCAGGGTTGTCGTGCCGCCACACCCTTCCATCGCGGGAGGGACCACTCCCACTCCGACGACAGCAAGGACACGAAGGGAGGTGCGGTCGGCCAGGGCAGCCACGTGTACAAGCTCACCGTCCGCTACCTAGTGTAGATTTTTGTTTTAGGTTTTAGTTGAACGGACGAAATATCGTCCATCTTATGTAAATCATGTCCGTACCTAAGTGAACTGCATCTTATTTGCATGAAATTCCTCCAATTTGTTCAAATCTGCTTTTAAATGTATGCGCACCTGGATCAGTGTCCCCAGTGTTTATTTTGGGAGACATCATTGGAGATGCCCTTAGAGCTTAGAGTACAGTGTAGTGTATGAAAGTTGTAACATGGCATTACAGGAAACAAAGCAGAAGGTGAAGGTTGTACTGAGAACTACGACAGCTATAGGTACAGCGACCCGTCTCAGGATCTTGGATACACTCTGAACATTTCAGACTAGGACTAGCTTAGAACCATAAAAACAGTGGACATGTGCAGCCCTAAATCGTCAAACGACACATTCTCGTCACCTATTTGCTGCATGGAGCCACCGGCCAAGTGCATGAGCCGGAACGGCCGCTCTTCCTCTGAGCTGCAGAACGCGAAAAGCGCTGCGACTCCGCGTTCAGCACCGAACTGCTTCGTAACCGCCCGGCCGTCGGGTAACCGAACCCTCAGATTGCAGAGTTTCTCCCCGGGTCCGGGTTCCATCTCACAGGTCGGCGGCGCCACCGCGGCCGCGGCGGTCTCGACTTGCTTCGTCGGCGTCGTTGCAGATGGATTACTGCTGCTCAATGCCGCCGTGCCCACCGGCGGTGCTTCTTGCTTGCCGCGCAGAGGAGCGGCTGACGATGCAGCACGATGCTTCGTTGCTTTGGCGGGCATGACCGGCCTCCTCTCCGCGAACTTCTCGGCCACGGCGATCATGTCGTTCGGGTCGGTGGCGGCGCGCATCCTGTGCATCAGCTCTCCGGTCACCGGGTCGACCACCAGCACGTGGGGCATCATGTCGTGGGCGAGCTTGTAGTAGCACGACACCTTGCCGCCCTCGTCCTGACCGCCTTCCCGCTCATCCACGTCTACCTGCCAGAGCACGAAGTGCTCCCTGACGGCCCGCGCCACCAGCTCGTTCGCCCACACGTCGCGGTTCTGCTGGTGGGACGCGAACTCGCCGGTCGCCTGCACGTTCACCAGCAGCCAGCGGGACAAGCCCGCCGCGTGCGCCTTGGCGTCGTGGAACCGCCCCTTGTACGTCAGCTCGACCGGCGGCCGGAACAGCTCCGCCAGGGTCTTCTTCTTCTTCTTGCCCGGTGGCCCCGCGCCCGCCTGATCCGTGCTGCTGCCACCGGAGGAGGTGCCCTCGTCGCGGCGGCGGCGGCGGCGAGGGTGGCGCTCGGCTGCTGGTTCTGGTTCTGGTGCTGGTGCGTCGTGTTCGCTCTCCCATCCGGTAGGTCTGCAGGCTCGTGGTTGACGACGAGCGGTCGAGGACGAGGGGCCGTAGATTGTCTCGGAGCGGGCAGGGATGGGAGCGCGCACAGCAGGCTCGTCCTTTGGCACCACCGGCGCCGACGATGCGGCACCGCCGGCGAAGTAGAGGTCTACGGCCGCGTCGAGCCTCCAGCTGCAGGATGCGAGGTGCTGGGCGGCGTCCGAGAGGGAGATGCAGGCCGTGACCTGCATGAACTGGCAGACGAGGGCGTCATGGTCACCCTCCATCGATCGATCTCAATCTCAATCTCAATCCCTGCGCGGCGATTGAGGGCGTGCGACGGATCTAACAATCTCGCAGCGATTTGGTAGGTTTGGGTACGCAAGCCAGGGTCAGAGTATCTATATATAGGCCGAGTTCTATTTTTTAGTTGAGGCTGAGTTCTTTTCGGCAAGCAAAAGTTCTGTACTCCGTACAATCAAAGGAACCCGATTTCCAGCCGTTTCCTCGATTCCTTTCGCAATGAAAATAAGGACATGTACAATAATTCTATATTATGTGTTCACATAGGATAATTGCTTAGGTGCGAACCAACCTATGGTTGGACGGTTAGAGGGACTGTGGTATCCCAGCCCACCAAGGTAAGTCCTGGTGCTCGCCTTTATTTCTGAATTTATTTCAGAATTTGCGATAATGCGCATTCAGTGGGAGGAGGCGTTCCCGTCAACGACGAGGTGCCTACGGTGACTTTGTAAATTTCAAGATGATATGTCAGCTCGGTCTTTTGAAGGTGATCATAGAGGTAAGTGTGCGTGTGTGCTTTCATAGGAGTGAGTGTATGCGCGTGTATATGAACGCTTACGTGTGTACTGTGTTAAAAACATTGCTGAGTTGAAGGAGAGAGAATTCATAATTTGTCTTCTCTTATTTAAAAGATAGGGAATTTGGTAATTGGGGGTGTCGTCTTCGATGGCATGCGAGGTGAGGGAACACCCACCTACACTAGTAGGCTTGCGACGCAAGTTGGATCTTTATCCAAACGACTCACTGCGGACGATAACTCTAGTAAAGATAAGGCCAGAAGGGGAACGATGTATGCTAAATATTGAGGAACTAATGAACTTTGAAAATGCGGATATGGAGGAGTATTGGCGTCATGCTATGGACCAAGGCTTGTGGCTAAAGGAGACATTCAAAAACAAGGTGTTTACTTTCAAGAACTGTTCACTCCAATTGCAAGGATTGAAATAATGAGATTTTTTATCGCTCTCATGGATCAAGAATCTTGGAGGCTATATCTCATGGATGTAAAATCCATGTTTTAATGGAGTGTTAGAAGGAGAAGAGTAGAAGGTATTGAAGCTACACAAGTCATTGTGCAGGTTATGACAATCCTATGGGGAGTGGAACATCAAGCATGATCGTACATTGGTTTCTCTCGGGTTTGAGAAAAGTCCATTGAAGCATAAGCGAGATAAAAGATAGGGATCATCTCTTAGTTGACACATATGTTGCGGATCTACCGCTAGCATGAGCATATGAAGCGGCGGTTGCCAAATTCAAGCTTGAAGTACCTATTTAAGATGAGTGATCTAAGGCTATTGAGTTATTACCATGGGATCAAAGTACAAAAAAGCCCCAGGGGTTCACACTATGTTAGGAGGCATATGCAAAGAAAATACTTGAAAGTTGTAGCTAGGAAGATTGCAGTCCATGGCCGTATTCATCCTTCGGTGTCGTCGTTGCAAGGAAAGATGACCAAGGACTCCTGGGGTAAGTCTCCCGTCATACTGAGTAACCTTCTGCTAAACACCAACTACGACCTCACGATCTACCACATCGGTTTGGCGCAATCGCTGGACACTGACATGATGAGGAAGTACGCGGTTACCTAGTGGTAGCGGTCTCGGAGCTGCTGCTCAACTCCACCGACTACTCCGCAACCATCAACGTTTGATTCGCCGGGTGCATCTTTATGGAGCTTATCAACCGCGACACTCCCTTCTCGGGGCGAGACCATAACGACCTATGCATCGTCCTAGACGTCGTACACGTGGCACCTGTTGTAGTTCCCTTCATGGCAGTTCTCGAATGTGCATCCCGTCGCACTTGACCTCCTCGGGAGGATGCTTACCTTCAACCCACTACAGAGGATCACATGTGCCTTGTGTGTTTGTATCAATCTTCTTTGATATTCGCATGTAAATTTTGTAGTATCACACTGCCAGTGGAAGCTATGTGTATATATAAGTGGGATCGTACCCCTCCCCCAGCCAAGGGCAAATCACTGAAGGAACTTTTTTTGGAGGGTCATATTAGAAGAAATATTCTCATTAGCTAGCCCCCTCCCCCCAAAAACCTTCATACTCGAAAATGTTCTTCTGCTCTGAGCTTAAATGAGCCTGGGTGAACAATAAAATCAAAAGAAAATTCTAATTTTCTTGTGCTACCATTTGATAAAAGTTTTCTATGCTTAAAAAATTTCATCACAAAATGACATTCGTGGAAGACATGGCAAAAAAGAACAAAATTGGTACTCAAAAATGCTTACAAAAATAGCATTTTTGGAGTATCAATTTTTTGCCATAACTTCTAGGAATATTCATTCAAGATAAATTTTTGCAAGCACATAGAACATTTGTCAAAGGTTATCACAAAAAAGTTTAATTTTTATCCTTTTACTATTTTTTTCCGATTTTACTGTTCACAGAAGCATTTGAGCTCGGGTGCAAATACTCCATGTCCTTCATAATTTGCCTTTTGTTTCCCTGACATCCTAGTCAAGCTCAACCACTGTGCACTGTACACAATGTTGTTGTTCTTCTGGAGTCGTGCTTTTGTTGATTGGCTTTGTACAACCACCGTTGGGGCCAGTGTGCCGGCTATACATGCAATTTGCTGGAAGTTTGACCTCTATTTTTAAGATTAAAATATGTAGACATGTGCTTCCTTTTTAGACAAAAAACATGTGTTTTCCACTAAATTAAGAAAAGATCTTTGCCTATGTTGGGAGCTCCTCGAGAGGATGCTCACCTTTAACCGGTGTAGAGGATCACATATGCATTGTACATTTGTATCAGCCTGCTTCAGTCTTCTTTGACATTCGCGTGTAAATTTCACAAGTATAGCAGGGAGAAGCTATGTGTATATCTAGGGGGCCCATGCCCCCTCCCTCTCCAGCCAAGGACAAATCACGAAAGAAAACATTTTTGGAGGGACATACTTAGAAGAGAATGTTCTCATTATCTACTCCTCCTCCCACCCCCCAACAATTCGTATTTTGAATTTGGCTCCTTGGCATCCAAGTCAAGTTCAGCCTCTGGGTACTGCATGCTATGTTGTTTGCCCCCTTGGCATCCAAGTCATGTTCAGCCTCACGGTACTGCATACTATGTTGTTGTTGTTGTTGTTGTTGTTGTTGTTCGAGTGTCGTGCTGTATTGATCAGCTTTGTTCAAAAAAAGAAAAATCTTTACCTATCATTGGAGCTATCTGCGGGATTGATTGTCAAATCAGTACACCATGGTTCATGCAAGTTCTATTCCTTGTGGTAGAACCATTCTATTATGATTCAAGTTTTAGATTTGCTCACTTATATTCCTTGTGGTAGAACCAGTCTACTGTAGTTCAAGTTTTAGATTTGCTCACATTTTTTGAATTTATTTTGCTCAGTCACGTTGCCGTCTGACGTGTGTAGTAGTGACTTCATCTCAGGTGACCTCATCTCAGTATCTCATCTCAGTATCATCTCAGAGATGCTTTTATCTCAATATCAAAAGAAGTTGTAGTAGTAACTTCAGTCAATCTAAGGGCCAGTTCTTTCGGCAGCTTAAAAAATAAGCTGCCTTTTTTATTCATTGGGCTTTTTATTTTTAAGGGCGTTTTATTTTTTAAGTTGGGAAAGGCGGCTTATTTCTTAAGCCATCCAAAAAAACTGGCCCCAAAAGGAGTTGTAGTAATGACTTCAGTTTTAAAGGTACTTACAGAGATAGCGTTTGCATGCATTAGGGTGATTGCAGCATTTTCAAACATAAAAAAGGTATGCCATGTACACAAAATGGTCATTTTAATCATTGTAAATGCAAAGATGTGTTCGCTAAAAAAAATGCAAAGTTGTGTCAAAAGAGGGAGCAAGCAATTTCCTCGTGATCCTAAAGTTAGATTCCAACCTATATGAAAAAATTACCAAATAATAAGTGCCACCGCGAACCCAACCTGTGGTTGAGATGGTTAGGTGGACAGTGGTATCCCCAACCCATCAGGGTTGAGATGGTTAGGTGGACAGTGGTATCCCCAACCCATCAGGGTTTAAATCCTGGTGCTCGCATTATTTCTGGATTTATTTCAGGATTTCCGGCGATGCGCTTTCAGTGGGAGGAGACGTTCCCGTTGACGACGAGCTGATGATATGCCGGCTCAGTCTCTCGGAGGTGCTCATAGGGGTAGGGTGTGCTGAGTGTATGCGCGTGTATATGAGTGCTTGTGTCTGTAGTGATGCTAAAAAAAAGTGCCACATGTGTGACATGAAACTTTTATGTCACTAAACTTGATGATAAAAAACATTCAAAGTTGCCATGTGGTCGTGCCAAACTTGTGGCACTTATTACTTATCATGGTCCAAAAATTAAGTGTGCGGATATTTTAGCCGGAGCACTATAAAAGCTCTCTTAGCATAATACAGTAGGCGAAGCGGGACCGAGCACTGGCCAGCAAAAAATCAGGGTGCAGCTACCAGCTGATTGGGAAACACACACGACGCAACATACTAGTAAAGAGGAACCTGGGAGTACTGCCCAGAATTAAAACGTAACAGCAGTTCGTTACACCACTAGCTAACTTACTTAGCTACGCACGCGCGCGCAGGCCCCTTGCTACGTCTGGCTTGGTGCTACTCGTCGGCGCCGTCCATCCGGAGAGGCGGGTTGTGGCGGTCGCGGGGGAGCCTGAGGCGGCCGAGCGCGCCGGCGGGGACGAGCTCGAGGTTCTCGCAGTTGCAGATCTCGATCATGAAGCCGTCGGGGTCCTTGAAGAAGAGCTGGTCGATCGGCGAACCCTCCTCCTCGTTGATGGTCCTCTTCATGTACCTGATCCCCATCTCCTTCAGCCTCTTCTCCATCGCGCCCATGTCCTCGCACTGCACACGATCCAAAGCTTACTGATTCATGGCATGGTACGCTACTGACGTGACCCACTCGCTGAACCTTGGCTGATATATAGAAAAATTACCTGGAACGAGATGTGGTTGTCCATGGGGTCGAGCTTGCCGGGATTGACGTCGGCGGCCCGTCGCGCGTCGTCTCTCTGGACGAGATGGATCCCGATGCCGTAGTTGAACAGCCTGATCAAACACGAACGTTCACGTGACGCACAAAGTTTCAAAGATCACGGCGCCATGCCATGCAAGAAGCCATTTTCTGTCAGGTACTCCCTCCGTTTCAAAATAGATGACCCAACTTTATATTAAAATTAGTACAAATTTGAGTCATCTATTTTGGAACGAGTACGTATTTTCTCAACAGTTATCACGTCAAGGTGCACGTACCAGGCGCCGGAGAAGTCGAGCGCGGGAGGGCGGTGGATGAGGACGAAGCCGAGCGCCTTGACGTAGAACTGGACGGAGGCGTCGACGGACTTGCAGAGGCGGGAGATGTGGTTCAGCGCCATCAGCGGCATCGGCGGCACGTCCTCGTACAGCTTCTCGATTTCCGCCGGGTCGACGCCGGCGTTCACATCCGCCCCCGCGCCCTTGCACTCCTCTCCCATCCTGTCCCGCGAGTTTCTGGACGCTGTGCTAGAAGCGAGCGAGCGATGGAGGCGGAGGGTGTGCGCGCGGCGTTTTAACCCGAGCTTCGGGTCATGCATGGCGCCAGCCATACGCGTCGTGTTGAGGCGGCAGCACGTAGCTCCGTATGGTTTTGCGTGCGCGCACGGGCTGCTCGGCACGAGTGCCGCTCAGGTGGATGTGTCTACGACGAGGCTTGCCACGGTGGCCTCGGGACTCGTTTGTTGCGTCAGGTCGGCACCGTGCGGCAGGCCGGGACCATGCCAATATGCCATGATGCCCCACTGGGGTGATGCAGTCCGAAGTCCCTGGACCATGTGAGCGGTGAGGCAGTGACAACCGAGCGTCTGAGAGGGCGGCTGGATAGATCGGGTTT
>NC_041383.1:149118957-149128739 GCF_002162155.2 Triticum dicoccoides | reverse complement strand
TTTTTTAGCTAAAGATAGACCGGATAGGAGACCAGAGTCACCAATGCGAGTAGTGCAACGCGACCGCTTTCTGGGCTGTTTAGCCATCCGTTGCCCATTGGCGAGACGACGCCGAACAAGAAGGTAGCAAGCCCATGAATGTTCGTCTTAAGCCTAGGGTTATTATTTTTTTTCGAAAATTCTTGTATTACTCGAAACTCAGAATTACAATCACGACGTACAATATCAAGGACTTCTCCGGGTCCTAACCCAAGCCATACCGCAGTACAAACTTGAACCCTACCAAAGTTGGCCATAAAATGACTAGCTAGATTTTGACTACATCGAATATGAGTAATACAAGAACCACGTTCCTCTAGATTATCCTTGATCTCTTCGACTAAAAAAGCAAATTTAGACCTATTCGTAACAGCACTCTGGACCATCGTTACGGCTTCCAGACAATCATATTCAACTTGGATAGGTAGATTGCTCCATTGGGAGGTCAACATTAGGCCTTCCTTTATTGCCAAAATCTCCGTCTCTAGAACATCATCACAGGAGAATAGATGCCAACATGAGCTGAAAATAAAGCTCCCATCATGAGCTCTGAGAATCATACCTGCTCCGGCAATTCCATTTAGGACCGACCCATCGGTATTAAGTTTAACATGCCCAGCCGGTGGGGGAGACCATGGGTTACTAAAAGGGACGTTGTTATTGCATGTATCAACCATGAGAGGGTAACAAGTTGAGATGGGAGTCTTTCCTATATGCATTTTCACATTTGGGTCAATGGCAATGGATTGAAGAGATTCAAGATAGCTATCTAAGAATCTACACGAGACTTTCACGGGTGGTGCTGGTTTTGCATTGAATATTTCGTTGCGGACATACCAGATGCGCCATAGCAACATCATTAGCCTGACCCTCATAGACTCCTCGATACTAGCAGCCAGCTGAATGAACCATTCCTCACCGGAAGGAAGGATCGAAGAAATCTCAGGAAGGTGCCAAATTGCTGCCATAGCATGCCAAATTCGCCAAATATTAATACAAGAACAGAATGCATGAATGTGTCCTCATCAGCGCAGCCACAAACGGGACAAGTTGCAACCGCTTCCAAGTTTCTTTCCTGTTTGTTGCACCATGTGGAGTAAATTGCAAAAGACCACCACAATTGCGTCCCTTGGTGCGAAAAACCACCGTTTTCATAAAAGTTTGCAGAAACCACCGTTTTTCAGTAATTTCGTTGCACGAAGCACTAACTGGTCAATTGACCGTGTTTTGACAGAAAACCTGACGGGTCGGGCCCAGCCGTCAGGCCACGTGGCATGGGGCAGACGGCGCGCGCCTAACGCCCGTTAGCGGCGCTCGCTTGACCTGGTTCGACCGGACCAGCTCGTGCCCGCGCCACCATTCCCCCTCCTCTCCCTCGTGACCTAGTTCCTCTCTCGCGCCCTCCATGGCGACACGCGGCGGCGGCGGCGGCTGCGGCGAAGGAGAGGATGAAGGAGAGAAGGAGCACCTGAGGCCGGAGGGCGACAACGCGGTGAAGATGACGGGCGGCGGCGATGAGGTTCCTGCCGCATCTACCCAGTCGTCGGCGTCGTACGACGTGGGAGCCAGGTCGGCGGCGGCATTGGCTAAGGTGTGGAAGGCCAACCCTAGCCAAAGCCACCATTATACCTCTTGTCTTGGCGGTGTCGAGTAAGATTTTCTTCTCCTACCTCTATGCATCTGCCACCTCTGTGAAATGTAGAATTAGGGTTAGCTAGATTGTTTAGTTAGTACTGCTGTTGAATGTGTTAGATGTAATTATTGTTGTCAAAGATGTAGCAATTGTTTGGTTGTGCAAAATCCTAGTTCTGAAATCCTATAAATAAATTTTGTACATGCTCTGAGTAGGTTTGTAGTAATTTAAATACTTCCTAATGTTGTAAATAATTCTGTTATATGCTGGAAAAGGTTGTGGTCCTAAGCATTGTTATTTTCTTTTGCTTTTGTAGTTTGGATGATGAAATTTGGGATGTCAGGTTTAATTTCATTGGACAAGACAATTATGAGAGGCAGATAGGGGAGTCTGACATAACATTCAGTCATTTGGTAGCTATCAAAGAGGAACAAGGTTATGATGGAAGTTATTCAATGTACTATCCAAAGGTGGTAGGTGCTGGGCATGCAGGGATGGACCTGATTATGTCAAATGACAATGTGGAGGAGATGCTTGATTTGTATGCAGAGAAAAAGGTAGTCAACATAACTGTGATCAGTGCCAGCAAACCTGACTTGTTTGCATTAAAAGACCTTAACAAAGGGGCTGTATGTGAAGATCAAGTGCCCATTTCTGAGATTGGTAATCCAATTGTTTATGAGATAAATGATGATGGTGTGTTGTTTCAATCACAAGGCAGTTCTGAAGCTAATGCACATGAGTGTACCCCAATGCAGCCAGATGACTCTCAAGCAGAGTATCTGATAACTCAGCAGAGTTGCAATTTGCAGAAAGAGAAAGAGAAGGAGATTGTCATTGTAAATGACAATGTAGATGACATTCTCAATGCATTTTTGGAGCAATATGCTGATCCTATTGATGATGCACAGCCTATGGAAGAGGAAGCAGCCAATGCAGAACAAGAAGAAGGACAAGAGAATTATGAGTTTGCCGAAGGAGAACAATTTTATGATAGTTCAGAAGGAGAACAACTTGATGATAGTTCAGAAGGAGAAGAACTTGATGATCCAGAACTGAAGCAAAAGATTTGTGAGCTAAAGAGGAAGAAAAAAGATCCTAACTACCACATGGAAGGTGATACAGATCCAGAAGATCTTTTCTGTGAGGAGGATAGTTCAGATGAGGATGAGGTTTTAGTACAGCAAGCTCCACCACAAAAACTACCAGTTAGAAGAGGGCCAACTGACAGATCTCACAGCAGTTCTGCAGCAACAATAGAACCAGATTATGTGCCCTCCTCTGATGAGAACATGGAAGATGTTAAGTGTGAATTATCAGATGAGGAGGAGATAAGATATGTGCCAAATACTGGCAAGAGATCAAGAGCAAAGAAGAGAGCTGTGAGGAAGTGGTATAATGAGGAACTTCAACAACCTGAAGATCAAATTTGTTGGCAGATGTGTTTTGAGGATGTGTATCAGTTCAGAAGGGCCCTGGTGAACTTGCATGTAACTCAGAGGAGGAATTTCCACTATCATAGGAATTGCAAGGACATGATAATAGTTGACCGCAGTCAAGAGGGCTGCAACTTTCATATGACTGCCTCACAAGTGGGAAAAGAGAAAACCTTCTGCATAAAGAAGCTCCAACTGCAGCACACATGTCCTGTAATTGGTGAGAACTGCAAAGTGCCCATCAAGTATGTGGCAAAGTCAATTGAGAGCAGCTTAAGGATAGATCCTAGCACATGTGTTTGATACTGTGATAAAGAACACAAAGGAAAAGTTTGGTGTGGAGGTAGGCAAGAACAAGGCATACAAGGCAAGAAAACTAGCTTTGGCAGTGGTCCTGGGTGATCAGGAAAGGCAGTACACAAGAATCAGGGACTACCTTTAGATAGTGCTTGACACAAACCCTGGGTCTAGGTGTATAGTTACTACTAGAGTTGTGAGAGAGCACCCAAGTACCAATCCCAGATTTCATAGGTTGTTCATGTGTCTTGGAGCATCAATTGAAGGTTTCTTGAAAGGATGCAGGCCATTCATAGGTATGCTCATTGTTTTCAAATTCCCTATTATTTACATTGCACATTTAATCTTGTTTGTAGTCCTAAAATTGTGTATTATTTCAGGTTTGGATGGGTGCTTTGTAAAGCTAAGCACAGGACAACAAATTCTAGCTGCCACTGCAAGGGATGGTAATAACAATATCTATCCTATTGCTTTTGGAGTGGTTGAAGTAGAGGACACACCTAGCTGGAGTTGGTTCCTCACACAGTTGAAAATAGCTATTGGTGGAGAAAAAGGGCAGTTTGGATACTATACAATTATCTCTGATAGGCAGAAGGTTTGTTCTAGAGCTCTAATTAATATTGCTGCTCTCCTTTATTGTTCATGCTTGTTGCCAATGTAAATGTTTGCATGTTTGCTACTCTTTGATGTACAAGTTTGTTAACTATTTACTATGCATTTGCATGTGAGCAGGGACTTCTAAATGCCATAGATGCAATCTTTCCAAATTGTCCTCAAAGATACTGTTTAAGACACATATATGCTAATTTTCAAAGTGCTAGGTTTAGAGGGGAGGAACTTAAAAAGTATATGGATGGTGCTGCATATTCTTATACAAGCCATGGGTTTGATGTTAACATGGAGAACTTGAGACAAGAGAGTCAAGAGGCTTGGGAGTGGCTAAGTAAGATAGAGGTGAAAACATGGGCTAGATAGGCAATGGACACTAATTGTAAGACAGACCTGGTTGTCAACAATTTAAGTGAAGTATATAACAGGATGATCTTGGATGTAAGGGGGAAACCAATCCAGACAATGTGTGAAGGTATTAGGACCAAGCTGATGGTTAAGTACAATGAGAAAAGAATAGGGGGCCAAAATGCTAGGTGGGAGATAACTCCAACATACTCAGAGAAGTTGGAGGAGTCAAAGAAGTGGGCTAGGAACTGCAAGGCACAAATGGCTGGTCCAGATCTTTATCAAGTTCAGAGTGGGGAAAATACCTATGCTGTAAATTTGTCACAAATGACTTGTGGGTGCAGAAGATGGGACATGACAGCAATCCCTTGCCATCATGCTGTGTCTGCCATATATAAATCAAAGCAGCATCCAGAAGATTTTGTCTCTGCATTTTTGAAGAAAGAAAAGTAGATGGCAACATACAATCCTATTATATTCCCAGTTCCTGGGCCTGATCTTTGGACCAAGACACCTACCAGAGACATTGACCCCCCAGTTTTCAAGAGGAAGAAGGGAAGAAAGCAGACCAAGAGAAGAAAGGGTCAGTTTGAGGTGCCCAAGCCCAAAGATACTTCTAGAGTTGGCACAATATCATGCAACAATTGTGGTAAAGAGGGTCATAGGTACACCAACTGTGGAGTTGCACTCAAGCCATCACTTCTGATGAGAAAGAACAAACATGAGGTACACTACCTCTTCCTTCATTTTCATTGCAGATTTCTAATTTATACTAACATTCTTCTCTCTTTCCAGCCCAATAGGAAGAGCCAAGCAACTGCTTCTACTGCTACTAAGCCTCCAGCTGCTCCAAAGCCTCCAGCTGCTCCAAAGCCGACAAGATCTACAAGTACTTCTACTAGGAACACAAGGCAAGCAACTCTGACACCCATTACAAGAGCTGCCAGGACATCAAGTGCTGCCAGGACAAGCAGATCAACACCCACTACAAGAGCTGCTGGTAGGGCACCTTATGCTCCTCCAAGAGCTGCTGCAAGTCAAGCTGCTGCTGGTCCTTCACATGGAGCAGGGAAGAGGAAGAGGAAGCCTACCAGGTGCGATGATTATTTCACAGCAAGTGGAAATCACTGATATGGGTTTGCTATGTTGGTCTTAGATCATTACTGTTAGATCATGTGTGCTGTTTGCACTTTGAACTAGTTGAACTGTTAGATCATGAGTGTGTTGCACTTTGAACCAGTTGACTGTTTTGCTGTTAGATCATGTGTGCTGTGTGGTGTGTTGCACACATTGAACTACTTGAAGTGTTAGATCATGAGTGCTGTGTTGCACTTGAAACTATTTCAAATTGTTGGTGTTTTTTGCTGGATCATCTTGTTGGATATGGAAGCAACTATCATTTGTGTAAATTGTGGGTATTTTTTGCTGGATCATCTTGCTGGATATGCTCAACCCTATGTTTGGGTGTCGTCGACAACACGACAAGACAAGGTAGGCTCAACCCTATGTTTGGGTCTCGTCGACAACACGACAAGACAAGGTAGGCTCAACCCTATGTTTTGGTGTCGTCGACAACACGACAAGACAAGGTAGGCTCAACCCTATGTTTGGGTGCCGTCGACAACACGACAAGACAAGGTAGGCTCAACCCTATATTTGGGTGCCGTCGACAACACAACATGACAAGATAGGCTCAACCCTATGTTCGGGTTCGACAATATGACACGACAAGATAGGCTCAACCCTATATTTGGGTTCGACAATATGACACGACAAAATAGGCTCAACCCAACTTAGTCTCAAACATACATCATAATTCAACTAGCATCACAAACAACAAGACAGAATAGATCAACATGTAGCATCACAAACAACAAGCTAGAATAGTTCAACATGTAGCATCACCAACAACAAGTCCGAATAGTTCAACATGTAGCATCACAAACAACAAACAACATGAAACATACATAATAATTTAAGGCACTGCATCATCATCTTCACTCCTCCAAGATTGCCTTCATCATCTTCAGCTTCCTCTTGTTCTCCTCTCAAACCTTCCAAAGGTCATGTAAGTTATATTCAAGTTTTTTCTTCTCCTTTTTGAGCTCAGCAGCAACCTCTTCAGCCACTTCAACCTTCTTTTGCAGATCAAGGTTCTCTTTCTCTAAGTTGATCATCTTGTCAGCTACATCTAGAGGCATCTTCTCATCATCCACATCCATCATTATTTTCCTATAATTCTCCTTGTGCACAGACTTCTGAACAGATTCACAAAAGTCCTTGGTAAGCTGAAGGTGCTGGTTGTACTTTTCCTGCACCATCTTAATTTCTGCTTCTAACTTGGAGATCTTCTCCTCATTAGCTAGATTATCTCCAATTCTGCCTGCCTTGGCTTCCTTATACAGAGCCCAGTGTTTTGTCAATGAATTCTTTAATGCATAAGGCCATTCATTGTCCACCCATTCCACAACACCACAATTTTTACCCTCCTGCAACCAATTTTTTTCCCTTTTAGTTCACAATACAACAAATAGAGAAGTGAATTATAAAAAAGTGCATAATTTTTTGGGATACTTTAATACAAAAAACACAGCATTGAAGAGCATTACCTATATGTAAATCATTTTTACATATTTCAATACAATAAAACAGAGCATCTCTCAGTTCTGTAAAGTTAAGGTTAATATCTACATCATTCCTAAAACAGAGCCATTACATTACCAATATCTAAATCCATTAATTCTAATCTAAAAAACAGAGCTATGTCTAAGAACTCCAACAAAAAAAATAACAGAGAAAGAAAACAGAGCTATGTCTAAGAATTCTAATCTAAATCTTATTTGCTACTAACCTTCTCGGCGCAACCATAAAATCTACGGCCAGTGTTCAGCCCATCGAACACAACAAGCCTCTCAGGAGCATTACCATGCTTGCAAAGGTGCTTTCCAGTGGCATCAATGCCTGACCAATCCCTCTCCTCTATTGTTGCTGGGCGCTAAGTACAACAAAGTGGATAAAATCAGAACAAATGCAATCTCTCATATGAAAATCGAAAATCGCAAACCCTAACCCTAGCCAGAGAGCAGTGAGGATACTCACATATGGTTGCTCATCGACCTCATGTGCCAGCGGCGACACCGAATCTGAGCTCGTCTCGCCGTCATTCCACAACACCATGGCTGTGGTGGCCGCCGGCGACTGATTTCAGCTGGCAACGGCGGCGGCGGCGGGGAAGAGGAGCTAGGTCATGATGGAGAGGAGGGGGAATGGTGGCGCGGGCACGAGCTGGTCCGGTCGAACCAGGTCAAGCGAGCGCCGCTAACGGCCGTCACGCACGCGCCGTCTGTCCCATGCCACGTGGCCTGACGGCTGGGCCCGGGAAGTCAGGTTTTCTGTCAAAACGCGGTCAAGCGACCAGTTAGTGCTTCGTGCAACGAAATTACTGAAAAACGGTGGTTTCTGCAAACTTTTATGAAAACGGTGTTTTTTCGCACCAAGCGACGCAATTGTGGTGGTTTTTTGCAATTTACTCCACCATGTGGGTAAACAATTAGTTGCCAAATGCCAAGCAAAGTTTAGAACTTTGGGCGGGGCAGGTCTAGACTAGACCGCATTCCACCCATCGCGTGAACCACTAGACCGAGAGCTAGTCGAAGCAATCATCGTGTTCTGTTGTTCATCTCCAGCAAGCCGGTATGCACTTTTTACAGTAAACAAGCCTGACTTTTCCGGAGCCCAAGCAATGAAATCTTCTCCCATCCTAGGTGACTGACGGATTTTTGTTATCTCGCAGATATCAATTGGGAGAAAGAACTGGTGCAGTTTCATGAGATCCCATGCACCATTATGATCCAAAAGTTCAAAAACCCACTTGAATCTGCAGCGCCCTTTCTGAGAAATAAGCCCGCCAGTAGGTTCATGAACTAACCATCTAGTGCGCATCGCCAAAGCGCCAAACAAGCACCCTCGCGCCCTTTTGAATATTTAACAAAAAACAACCACAATTCACGGAAATGTGCCCAGAAACTACCACTTTTATAAATTTGTGCCGAAAACTACCACTTTTTCTCTAATCTTTGACTAAAAACTACCATGTCTGTAAATTGACTCATTCGTCTATTTTAAACGCACTTATGACAGGCCTGGCCCCGCATGTAAGTGATGTCATCGTTAGTCCACTGTCTAGCCGGCCTATCCACTCCATCCCCTCGCCGCCGTTAATGTATGTCCGATCCGGCGAAGCACGAGTGCGCCAGCGTGCGGGCCGAGGCTGTCGGGTCAGCTCGGAGTGGTGGAGGTTGACGTGCGCATGGGCGGCAGCAGCGCCGGCCGCGACGGGCGCGAGCAGCAGCCGCGTCGGCCGCACACAGGCGCGAGCTGCGGCGGCCCTGACCATGCGGACATGCTGCTGGTCAGCTCGGAGCTCCGAGTGGTGGAGGCCGAGGTGCGCACGGGCAACAGTGGCGCCGGCTGCGATGGCACAAGCAACAGCCACGCCGGCCACGCACGGGCAGCGTCGCGCCGTCCGTGCGTGGGCGAGAGCACCAGCTCGGCCCGCAATCAACATCGGGGACGGGAATGAGCAGCACACTACTAGGAAAAGGGCTATAGATAGGATTGATTCTAATGGCGCACCGGGGAAGTAGTGCGCCACTACTACATACTAATGGCGCACCTGTTTGTGGTACGCCATTAGTGTGTAAGACACTAATGGCGCACCGTAAACAGAGTGCGCCACTAGTATGAATTTTTTTTCCATTTTCCCATACATACTAATGGCGCATCTGGTCCATAATGCGCCATTACTATCTATAACTACTAATGGCGCACCAAGCAGGCAGTGCGCCATTACTGTAAATTTTGTTTTATTCTTTTTTTTGCAAAACTACTAATGGCGCATCGCCGCACAGTGCGCCATTACTAGTTTAAACTAGTAATGACGCATCCGGAGGAGATGCGCCATTAGTATAAATACTTATTATTTTTACTTTTTTTTGCAAAACTACTAATGGGCACTTTAAATCGTAGTCTTCATTTCTCGATTGTATTTCATGGGCACTTTTTGATATCATGAATATTTTTAAATTTCATGGGCACTTTTTGAATTCATGAGGACACTTGATCTCGATTCCCCCTCCATCTCGATCGCACCCGCACCCTCCCCCGCTAGCTCCACCCATCGCAACCCTCCCCCGCTCCACCGCCGGAGCACCCGGCCCCCCGCACCCGCACTTTTTGAACATATTTTTTAATTTTTTTTACTATTTTTATAAAAAATATTACGGTTATAATTTAAACAAGTTTGAACATATTTAAACACAAATAAATATAAAAAACAGCATTTAAAATACATAAAAAATATTACTGTTATGATTTAAACAAGTTTGAACATATTTAAACACAAATAAATATAAAAAACA
>NC_041383.1:149118142-149118761 GCF_002162155.2 Triticum dicoccoides | reverse complement strand
CCGCACCGTCCCCCACTCCACCGCCGCTGACGACCACCCGCACCCTCTCCCCCGCACCATCCCCGGCCCGCTCCACCATCACAAATGAATGCAACTAAAATTGCAAAGAAAAAAACAAATTTGATTATATTTTCAAATAACAAATTTGATTATATTTTCAAATAATAAATTTGATGATATTTTTTCATATTCATAAATATCAAACAGCATTTTAAATGCATAAATACAAAAATGGGGAGCCTGGGAATCGAACCCAGGACCTCCTGGTGTGTGTGCTACGTGGTGACCAGTCGAGCTAGTGGGCTTGTTCTGATGGAGTGGGGGTTATGTGGAATATAACCTGACCACAGTTGGGCTAGTGAATTCTAATGGCGCAGCCGGGCGGGGTGCGCCATTAGATCCCTCCCCCCTTTCACTGTTGCCTCCCTCCCTCCCTCGCCAGATCCACTCGACCCAACCGTACGCCGCCGACCCCTTGCTCCGTCCCCTCCATACGCCGCGCCTGCACGCCGTCGGCGACGCCGCCGCCGCTGTGGTCTTGCGCTGCCCCGACGCCGCCGCCCCGACCCCCGCGGGACTCCACCCCCGCCGCCCCCGCGCCCCCCGAACGGGAACGGCC
>NC_041383.1:149108427-149117698 GCF_002162155.2 Triticum dicoccoides | reverse complement strand
AGCTCGGACCCCGACCCCGACCCCTTCGCCGACCCCAACCCCGACCCCTCCTGCGACCAGGTACCTCTCCTCCTTCCTCCTTCCTCCCTCTCTCCACCATTCCCCATTCCTTCCAACAGATGCTCCAAAAGGAATTTCAAGACAAAAATCACATGCTCCAAAAGTTAGGGTTCACGATTCAAATTGCAATAGATTATCTGCAGTAGATCATAAATAAGAATGCTGAATTTTCTTGATAGTTTTCTTGATAACTAAATATTCTTGCAATAGTTTTCTTGATAACAAATTGCAATAGTTTTCTTGATAACTAAATATTCGCTATAGTCTGTCTTTGTTGCTGCATTGTTTGGGACTATCTGTGTCACAGTCAGGCTTAGGTCCCAGATTGTGTTCCCCTTGACACACTCTTCACAGTCATAACTGTCAGCCATGTTCCTTCTTTCTCTGTAACCAGTGCAAGCCCATGTCAAGAACAACACATGTTATATGCCATTCCTAAAGGATAATTTGCCCAGCTTCTCACATCACTTTGTAGTTAATTATCCCCCTTTTGGCGTGTGTGATAAATATACCTACTGGAGACAAAAAATATACGAGTGTGTGTGGTTACAATTTACCCTATAGATTCAGTATACAAGTTTAGCAATCTTCATACCAATTCTTGATAATTGATAAAATAAAAAACAAGTTAAAATTTGGTGCAACTTTACGATATGATTTGGGTATGAACCCATAGAGATGAATTGTGTGTTCATGGTATTATATTGCTTAGTGGAACCTGATGTATCATATAAATTGGCAGTATGAATGCCTGGAATTCAGATAATCAATTCTTGGTGTCATGCCTCACCTTTGGGTAAGACTAGATATCTGTTTCCTCGTCTTTTAGTTTTATTCTTGGTGTCATCCCCCTTTAGTATGTCACATGTATGTCATATATATTTGGGTAAGACCTACTGCAGTGGATTACTCAATATTCTTGCCATTTGTTGATAGGTTATAAATATTGACCATAAATAAGAATGAATATTGACCATTTGTTGCTGCTAGCACATGTTGAAGTGTACCTGATGATGCTTCTGAGATAGCTAGCGGTTCATTCCAATTTTTTGAGATAGCTAACAAAAAGAAGAATACAACAGTGAGGCAAAACCTACTTACACCAAAACTATACTGGAGTAATATTTCTTAATGATACAAGTTGATGAATAATGTAGCAATGTGAGTGTATGATGTATTGCCATCCATTCACTGAATTTTTTGGACAGTGTGTTAACTGAATTTTTTTGACAGTGTGTTAACTGAATTTTTTTGACAGTGTGTTAACTGGCCACTTATCTTCATTTCAAAGCCCAAGTTGCAGCCCTTTAGATTGACAGCTGGACAGAAGGTATCTTCTACTACATTTTGAGTATGGTTCTGGCTCACACTGTAGTTGTAATTCTACTATAAATTTGCACTATAAATCTATTGAAATTATACTGTTAATACATTGCAATTACATGTCTACTGTATTTACCTCCTCTTCTATACCTTGTACTAGAAGTCAGCAAAAGAATATCAGTTCTACTTTGCCCCCTAGTAGATCTGGTAGAGTAAGAAACTCCCCTTATAATGATGCTTTTCTCTAGAAAAAATGATCCTGGATTTTTTTATGTAATTCTTTGTGGTATTAAGATGGAAACCTGGGATACTATTTCTATTAGGAGATGGTGTTATATTAAGATGCATATATTGTTATGTTACGCAAATTGTATCATCTTGCCACTTAAGTCAGCCTTCCCTTTAAGCAGAAAATTCAGTTAGGAGCTACTGTTAGGAGCTACTGTCAAAAAATTCAGTTATGGCATCTAGAATTATGTCAGTTTTGTTTTGTAACTAGAAGACCAAAGTGTTAGGAATTCTGTCCAAACTGTAGTTTTCAGTATTCTGTCCAAACTGAAAACTGTTAAAAAGCATGATGTTTCTTGGATTTCTGTAATGATGATGATGATGGAACACATGGTCTTGGATTTCTGTAATGATGATGGAACATTATAAAGCATTGTACTCCAGTGTGTATGAAGGATACAAAAAATTTAGCAACTTCTTTGATTTTATAAAGTTGTTCTTATATGGGTGAAACTTCACTTGTTTTTAGGCTAGTGCAGGGTGTTGCTTTATTGTGATGCCTCTGAATTACTTGTGATCACATTGAGAAAGACTTGCTAGTTTGTTGGGTTTTGTCTCCGACCATTGTGTCGTGATGAATTTGCAGGTACCCCGAGAGGCCCTTGAGTTTGCCGGAATGTCGATTAACTTCCGTTCCGGCAAATTCGGGCACTCCATATGTCCTATTTTCAGCAAAAGGCCATGCTGAAATTTTCCGTGAATTTTAGCATGACTTTGCTAAAAATAGGACATATGGGGTACTTGCGACTAATGCATGTTTTATGATCTGTTGTAAGGGTACTAATTGGTCTCTTCTGCTGCTTATCAGAGATGGCGGGAAGCAGCCACCGCCGATCTGCGACACCGCAGTACGAGTTGGATGCTTCCAAGTTCTTCACTATCATACTTGAGGCTTCAGTATCATCCATGATGCTGGTATATAAAATGAGAGATCTTCCCTTCACCCATCTCATTATGATATCTGTTGTTTGCTACATCACTCATTTTCCCAAACTGCAGAGGCTGCCTGACAGTTTTATGAACATGCTGATGGGTGAAGATCCGCCAAATAATGTGAAGCTGCGACAGGCCGGCAGCGGGTTTCGCAGGCAGTGGGATGTGCAGTTGGCGATCAAGAAGGGCCACATGTACTTGTCTCGTGGGTGGGAGAAGTTCTACCGTGCCTACGACCTGCAGCTGGGGTACTTCCTTGTCTTCAGGTACGACGACGACGCCAACATGCTCATCGTGAAGGTGTACAACAAGACTATGTGTCGCATGCGCTACGCTGCCGATGATGATGCCGGTACGTTCTGCCTCTTCTTATTCCTCTACATTTGGCTTTGTCTCACATCGATTGTTAATGGTCATTGTTGCATTTTGGACAGGTAGGAGCAGCAGCAGCGATACTGGCTACAGCCAAAGCAGCAGCGACTATGGCTGTAGCGAAAGCAGCAGCGATTCTGGCTGTAGCAAAAGCAGCAGCGATTCTGGCACCAGCATAGACAACAAGAAGGATGATCCGGACTGGAGTGCGGGAGAAGAGGAGCAGAGTGAGGATGAGGAGCTGCATGACGATGGGCATCAGGCTGAGGATGACCTAGCGCTGGTGGTGGCTGACCAAGGGCAAGAGATGGTGGTGGCTGACCATGGGCAAGAGATGGAGGTGGCTGAGGATGACCTAGCGATGGTCGTGGCTGAAGGTGGCCTCGCGATGGTGGTGGTGCCTGACAATGACCACGCACTGGTGGTGGCGCCGGCGATCCCACAGCTGGGCGACATGACCACGCCAATTGTGGTAGAAGACTACATCCCACTACCTCCACTGCCTCCACCGCCTCGCCGCTCTAGGCGCATCAGGGAGATGAAGGAGAAGAAGGAGAAGAACTGCCTACTTTGTCAGGTATGTCAGATCTCCTATAGGTTAGCTATCCAAAATGATATATATATATATATACTTAGTTACCTATGTTATCTCTAATATGCTTAGTTTCCTATAGGTTAGCTTCATTTTACCTAAGTTGGCTCTAATATACTAACTTAGAGCTTATATGCTTAGTTTCCTATAGGTTAGCTCCAAAATAACTTATGTTAGCACAAAATGATCAAGTTTACATAATAAGCTTATAGTCTTTTTCTTAATCTTCTTCTTTTCCAAAATGACATAGGTTAGCTTCATTTTACCTAAGTTGGCTCTAATATACTAACTTAGACCTTATATGCTTAGTTTCCTATAGGTTAGCTCCAAAATAACTTATGTTAGCACAAAATGATCAAGTTTACATAATAAGCTTATAGTCTTATTCTTATTCTTCTTCTTTTCCAAAACTCTTCTTATTCTTCTTCTAGTGTTCTTCCTCTTCTAGTATTCTTCTAGTCTTCTTCTTTTTCTTCTTCTAACTTCTTGTTTATCATTTTGCAGATTTGATTTAATTGACGGAAGCTTGCGTGGATGGAGTGCTTCTTTTCCATTTGTGTTTTTATTTTGTATCAATGTGAAACTTTTGTGAATTGATGGATAACGGTGTTGGATGAACAATGTGAAACTTTTGTAACGACGGAACTATGTGTTGGCTATGTATGTATATATGATGAAACTTGTGTGTTGGATATGATTGCTATATGAATGCTTGTTGTATATATATATGTGTGTTGAATATCTCATATGTGAAATAGTGACCTGAGATTAAGAAGAAAAGAATTAAAAAAGTTGTTACTAATGGCGCACTACCATGTGCTGCGCTATAAGTATAGCAGATAATAGTGGCGCACTGTGGGCAGTACTAATGGCGCACTGCCCGGTGCGCCATTAGAATACCAGATTCTAATGGCGCACATGTGGTGCGCCATTAGAAAAAAATTCTAATGGCGTGATGCTAGTGGCGCACCAGCCATGCGCCATTAGATGGCAAAACTGGTGCGCCACTAGCATGCCTTTTCCTAGTAGTGGCAGCAGCCGCCGCGCCAGCCGCACGTGGGCGTGTGCTGCGAAACCGTGCGCGAGCAGCAGCGGGGACGGGAACGAGCAAGAGAAGCCGCGCCGGCCGCGTGTGGGTGTGAGTAGAGGCGCCGGCGGCCATGCTCCAGGTGAGCTGCGCGTAGCCGCCGCCGTCGCGAGCGTGTGCGCCCTCGTGTGTGAGTGAGCGTCGGCAGTGGTCGGCGGCGGAGGTGGCTTGCAGGTGCACACGAGGTGTTTGTAGAAATGCCAAAGAGAGGAGAGAGAGGAGGAAGAAGAGGGTCAACCTGACTTTGTGGGCCCATTCAGTCAGAAAGACGTTTAGAATTGGCGAATCGGGCACTTTAGTCAAAGATTAGTTAAAAAGTGATAGTTTTCGGCACAAATTTGTAAGGTGGTAGTTTTTTGGCACGTTTTCATGAAATGTGGTAGTTTTGGTTAAATACTCCGCCCTTTTAAGACACCTCCTATTTTTCATTTAGATTTAATATTTTGCTTTTTGTGTTCTTATTTTCTGTTTTTCTTTTTCTTATATTTAAAATAATTCTGGATTACAAGAAATTTATAAATTTAAAATAAAAATGTGAATTTTGATACGAAAGATCAAGAAATCACAAAATATCACGAATTCAAAAACTGTTAATTATTTTGAAAAATTCTCGGGAAATCACAATTTGTTGCAGATTAAAACAAATTGTTATTTTTAAACAATCAGTGTTTGGGAAAAAAATGTTCACATTTTTGAAAAAAACACGTTTTCAGAAAATCATGATTTTGAACAAGTTTTTAAAAATTATCATGAACTTAAAAAATGCCATCATTTTTCTAAAAAAAATCACAAAATCCGAAACATTGTTCCAAAATTTCGAACAATAAGTCCATCGCTTCAAAAAATGTTAGCTGATTCACAAAAAAAACATGAATTCAATTGTTTTCGTAAATTTCAAAAAATGTTCGTCATTTCAAAAAAAATGTTCAAGCTCAAAAAAATCACAATTTCAAAAATTGTTCGCAAATTTATAAATTTTTTATATTTACAAAATATTAACAATTTTAAAATTATCTATGAATTCAAAAAATGTTCATGAATTTGAAAAAACCGATAATTTTAAAAAATGCTCACGTTTAAAGATGTTTGCAAGATAAAAAATAAAAAAGAATTAAATAATTTAAAAGAAAGAGGAATGAAAAAAGAAATAAAAAAATAAAAATGAGAAAAGAAAGGGAAGAACGAAAATGGAAAAACCATTAAAAAGAGGGGAAAATTGGTTTGCCAAGATTATAGAACTTTGAGGAAAGTATCGTTTTCCCCCCGAAATCCTCTCTGATGGATCAATTTCCCCCTCAACTCTAATACCGGATCAATCAACCCCTCAAATCTCTAAAACCGGATCAATTCCCCCCTAAAGTGGTTTTGGACTTGATTTTGAGTGGTTTTGACCCAGATCGTGCACTTCTCTCGGTTATGGCCGTGCACTTCGCGTCTTCAGTGCGCCCAGCTCGCCTCCGTGGCCGGCATGCTCGCCGCTTGCCGTCTTCATGGTCTCGACCAGGCTGCCGCAGAAGTACTCCCACTCCATGCCTACACGGACGCCGATGCTTCCCGAGAAGCCATCTGATGCCATGCTCCTGCTCAAGTCCGACTGCCCAGTGCGGGAACCGCTCTGTGTGCCTCGCACCGCACTGACCGGCGTCCCGCTTGGCCAGCGCAGGAGACGAACTGCATCAGCACCGTCGACGCGCTCATCCGGCCGCCCGTGATCACGCTCTGCTGCACCAGGCCCGCATTCTCTTCCTCCCGGCGAGCGGCGACGGTGTTCGAGGCGGCAACCACGCAGGCGTCGTTCTCGATTAGTGTCTCCAGCGTGTCGGGGCTGCTGGAGGATGGCGGCAACGTGACCTCGTCGTCTTCGAGCTCCGTCGTAGGCTCTTGTGGCGGAGACTGCTCTGGGCCCCGGTGCCGACGGCGTCTCTCGCCGGTCTGCGTGGCCGCGTTCGCCCCGGCACCACTGCGCGACGGCCACATGGTACTCGCCGATGTCGAAGGAGCTCCAGTTCATCCTCTTCTCGTTCCCGGCCTAGCAGCTAGAGGTGGAGGAGGACAAGGATGAGTCAGTGGAGGCGTCGCGCGGGGAGGAGGCGGAGCCCTGGAGCACGTACTCGACGATGCTGACTGGCACCACCTGAAGCGAGACGAAACAAAGGAGAGCAGAGGGGGTACGCGGTCTGGGTCAAAACCACTCAAAATCAAGTTCAAAACCACTTTAGGGGGGAATTGGTCCGGTTTTAGAGATTTGAGGGGCTGATTGATCCGGTATTAGAGTTGAGGGGGGAATTGATCCATCAGAGAGGATTTCAGGGGGAAAACGATACTTTCCTCTAGAACTTTCCTAAAGCCGGAAAGGAGCTAGTTGGGCCAACCAAAATATACGCAGCACGGAGCGGGGTTGCATGTTTGTTCGCTATTTGGGCGATCGACGTGCCAAATAGAAGCCGCCTATAACAGATGAACAATGGGGTAACATTTGTACTCATCGGATTGCTTGATTTTGGCTTGCATCCGGTTGGAACGGGGCTGCATATGATAAAAAAAAACTTGCTTTGTCCTCATATCCTTTTTTCCTACTTCAATAGGAGTTTTTTTACCCTTGAAAACAGCAGGACAGACTCCTACTGTTATGTATTACTTAAAATAAAAGACTGTACATGGTATTTACATGGCCAAGAGGCAAACAAAAGAAGCAAATATGATCTCCAGAGATAGGTTTGGGATGAAGCTATCAAGAAAAGGGACCAATCCAGGCTTAGTTCTGAATTTGAGATCTTCCAAGTTAGCTTTGAGTGCTCTTTTCCAATCATACATGGATGCAACAATATTGTCGAAGTAGCATCTGTTCCTTTGTTTCCAAATGTTCCAGGTGGCCAGGATTTTGATTTCATTGAACAAAGGGTGCGGCCATGAAGATCTCGTTGCATCAAACATCTCCTGAAGCTCCAAGTTGACATCCCGTCGAATATTGATGGAGTTCCAACAGACCGCATTGAAGGTGCACTCAAAAAACAAGTTTTTGTTCGTTTCCAGGGGTGTGGTATTGCACAAAAGACACGAGTGATCGTCTCCAATATCAAAATGCCTCCGGCAGAGCATGTCCCTTGTGTTAACTCTGTCCATTAAACATCAGCCAGGTGAATACTTTATGCTTCATGATACACTTTTTCTTCCAGATGTTTGTGATGTATGTGGGTGGTTGCAGTTCTCTGAAGAAGAAGTTATAGAATTTCTTGGGTCGAAATTGAACATCTCCCCAACAAGTAATCCACTCACCAGCCACCATTGGTTCCAAGTAGAGATCATTCATATGATTTTGCAGATATGTTAGTTCCTGCAGCGCCTCGGCTAATAGTGGGAGGTAGAAGTTTTCAGAAGGTTGTGGTCTATCTTGGAATTGCATTACAGAAATATCTTCCTCCTTTGTAAAAGAGAACAGGTGAGGCAGTTTGTTGGAAAGGGGTTCATCATCGATCCAAATATCTTTCCATAAAAGAATTGTGTCACCAGCTCTAGGAACGCAAGTTGTAATCCCTCTGTATATGTCCATCAACAAGAACACATCTCGCCACCAAAACGAGCCACACACATTCATCGCCTATGGAGGGCTTGTGGTGTAGTATTTGTTCCACAACAGCATTGCCCAAGGCATATCTGATTTGTGCATAAACTTATGTATGAACTTCAATAATAAACTTCGGCCAAGGAGTTGGAAAGGGGGCTACCTACAGGCAGTCGGCTCTAATACCAACTTGTGACGCCCCTGATTCAATCGTACACTAATTATACACTACTGGAATCAGCTTCTTTGCCGTCCGCCATGGCGGACGGTAAAGGCACCGATCCCGGACGGCAAAGTCCTTTGCCGTCAGCCAGCAGACGGCAACAGGTCCGGCTGAATAAGCTACGGCAAAGGGCACTTTGCCGTCTGCTGGCGGACGGCAAAGATGAAATCATCTTAAAGATGCCCTCCCTTTGCCGTTTGCCAAACGCAATCTTTGCCGTCAGCCTTGTAAAATCACGGACGGCAAAGAACTTAGTAAATATTAAAAAAAATGTTTGGCGAGCAGCCTGTCCGGCGTCCGGCGTTTGGCGTGTCCAGTGCCCGGCGAGCAGTACTCCAACAATACAAACTGACGAGGAACGAACGGACGATGATAAACACTACAGTTCAATCAACACTTGCTCAAAGAATCGACGAATGAATTTTACAATACATTAACCACAAACACTATAGTATACACGAACAAATTACAAGAGATTTGATTTAACGAGGAGCTCCAATCCGCCCGCGGCTGCGCCGGAGCTCACCACGATCATCCGGGTGCTGGATCCAGTTGCGAACCCGCCATTCGATGAGGGCCAACACCCATCACCCTTCGTTGCGGGCATAGCTGCCGCAGGCCGCCGCTACTCGAGGTGGGAGGTGGTGCGGCGTCAAGGTATCGGGCCGGCGGGCGCAAACGGGGACCGGGCCGGGCACGACGGCGTCGAGGGCGAAGAGAGAAGGGGCCGGCGCCGGTGGGCGAGGTGGTGGCCGGAAGGGGTGATGGGGGCCGGGGCCGGCGGGGGCAAACAGGGACGGGGCCGGGCACAGCGGTGTCGGGGGCGAAGAG
>NC_041383.1:148927522-149108115 GCF_002162155.2 Triticum dicoccoides | reverse complement strand
GACGGGGCCGGGCACGACGGCATTGGGGGAGAAGAGAGAAGGGGTCACGCCGGCGGGCGAGGTGGTGGCCGGAAGGGGGCGACTGGGGCCGGGGACGGCGGCCGGCTGGGGCGACGAGAGGCGGGGAGCAAAAGCGTACGAGAGAGAGAGAAGGGAGACAGATCATGGTGGGGGTGGCTCTCAGGAGGATAAGGGAGAGAGAGTGGGTGGTGGGGGCGTGGGATGGGCCGCATCAGTTTTGTGTTGTGGAGATGCATGTGTGGAGCAGATCATGCCATGTGATCGATCCATGTGATCGATCCATGTGACCGATCCATGTGGTGTGCTTTCTCTTTGCCGTGTGCTGGCGGACGGCAAAGAATTTTTGCCGTCCGCCAACAGACGGCAAAGAAACTGGCGATTAGGTTTGTCCTCGTAAGCCCGCCACCCATCCTCTTTATCGTCAGCTAGCATACGACAAAGCTTCTTTGCCATTCGCTAGCAGACGACAAAGATATGGCTGATGGCAAAGCCTATCTTTGCCGTCCGCTTTCTGGTGGATAGTGGCAAAGCCTTCCTTTTCCGTCCGCTGGCTGACGGCAAAGAGTCGGCAGACGGCAAATCTGCTGATTCGAGTAGTGATACATGCAACTGTGTACAATCAAGATCAGGGACTCACGGGAATATATCACAAGACAACCCTAGACACAAATTAAAATAATACAAGCTTTATATTACAAGACAGGGGCCTCGAGGGCTCGAATAGATAAACTCGAAAGCAAACGAGTCAGCGTAAGCAACATTATCTGCGTATAGACATGAGTTAAATAAGTTTGCCTTAAGAAGGCAAGCACAAAAGCAATATCGATCGAAAAGGCAAGGCCTCCTGCATGGGAGCCTCCTAACTACTCCTGGTCGTCGGCGGCCTCCATGTAGTAGTAGGCACCCTCAGTGTAGTAGTGATAACCCACAAGTATAGGGGATTGCAACAGTTTTCGAGGGTAGAGTATTCAACCCAAATTTATTGATTCGACACAAGGGGAGCCAAAGAATATTCTCAAGTATTAGCAGTTGAGTTGTCAATTCAACCACACCTAGTTAACTTAGTATCTGCAGCAAAGTATTTAGTAGCAAAGTAGTATGGAAGTAACGATAACAGTGGCAAAAGTAACAGTAGCAGTTTTGTAGTAATTGTAAGAGTGGCAACGGGAAAGTAAATAAGCAAAGCACAATATGTGAAAAGCTCGTTGGCATTGGATCAGTGATGGATAATTATGTCGGATGCGATTCCTCATGTAATAGTTATAACATAGGGTGACACAGAACTAGCTCCAGTTCATCAATGTAATGTAGCCATGTATTCCGAATATAGTCATACGTGCTTACGGAAAAGAACTTGCATGACATCTTTTGTCCTACCCTCCCGTGGCAGCGGGGTCCTAATGGAAACTAAGGGATATTAAGGCCTCCTTTTAATAGAGTACCGGACCAAAGCATTAACACTTAGTGAATACATGAACTCCTCAAACTACGGTTGAAAGCACAAGTGCTCCGTGGGTGATTTTGATAATTAATGTCAACATATCTCTTGTTGGACTAACACTTTTACCTAGTATATTTCAGATAAGTTCAACAATGAAGTGGCATGGACTAAAGGATGTGGAACCCCTTCAAGATGCTAAGGACAAAGGATTGGCTCAAGCTTCAAGCACAAGACTCTACATTTTATATTTTAGTGATCCAAGATCACATTGAGTCTATAGGAAAAGCCAATACTATCAAGGAGGGATGAGGTGTTGCTTAATGAGGTTTTTGCTCAAAGTGCTTAGTGATATGCTCCAAAACCCTTAGCTACTTTCTCACATCCACATTTGACCAAAACCAAAAGTCAAACTCGGCCCCACCGATTCTTTCTATCCGGCGCCACCGAGTTCAGATGTCATAGCCACTGTCACAAACCCTAGGCAAACCGGTCTCACCAATAGGGATCTCGGTCTCACCGAGATGGGATTGCAATCTCTCTGTATGTCCATTACCAAAATCGGTCTCACCGAGTTTGTGTAACCGGTCCTACCGAGATTGCAATGTAAACTCTCTGGTTCCCTTTTGTAACATTTCGGTCTCACCAAAATGAGCGAACCGGTCCCGCCGAGTTTACATGACCAACTCTCTGGTTAGCTTATTACCAAAATCGGTCCCACCGAGTTTGTGTAATCGGTCCCACCGAGATTACGTTATGCCCTAACCCTAACCATATCGGTCCTACCGAGTTGCATGTCAGTCCCACCGAAAATCCTAACGGTCACTAGATTTGCTAAATCAGTCCGACCGAGTTTCTCAATTCGGTCCCACCGAGATTGGCAAGTTGTGTGTAACGGTTAGATTTTGTGTGGAGGCTATATATACCCCTCCACCTCCTCTTCATTCGTGGAGAAAGCCATCAGAACAAACCTACACTTCCAACTTACATTTTCTGAGAGAGAACCACCTACTCATGTGTTGAGGCCAAGATATTCCATTCCTACCATATGAATCTCTAGCCTTCGCCAAGTTGCTTTCCACTCAAATCTTCTTTCCTCCAAATCCAAATCCTGTGAGAGAGAGTTGAGTGTTGGGGAGACTATCATTTGAAGCACAAGAGCAAGGAGTTCATCATCAACACACCATTTGTTACTTCTTGGAGAGTGGTGTCTCCTAGATTGGCTAGGTGTCACTTGGGAGCCTCCGACAAGATTGTGGAGTTGAACCAAGGAGTTTGTAAGGGCAAGGAGATCGCCTACTTCATGAAGATCTGCCGCTAGTGAGGCAAGTCCTTCGTGGGCGATGGCCATGCATGGTGGGATAGACAAGGTTGCTTCTTTGTGGACCCGTCTTGGGTGGAGCCCTCCGTGGACTCGTGCAGTCGTTACCCTTCATGGGTTGAAGTCTCCATCAACGTGGATGTACGATAGCACCACCTATCGGAACCACGGCTCAAAAATCACCGTGTCTCCAAATTGCGTTTGATTTCTCCAATCCCATCCCTTTACATTCTTACAAGTTGCATGCTTTACTTTCTGCTGCTCATATACGCTTTGCATGCTTGCTTGACATGTATTGTGATTGTTAAACTTGTGCCAAAATCCACTTAAAGTTAAAGAAATTAAAAGCTGCAACTTTTGGAACTAAGTGTCTAATCACCCCCCTCTAGACACCTCTTCTCGATCCCTTTCAATTGGTATCAGAGGTTTGGTCTCCATTGCTTTGGTTTAAACACCGTTGGAGGAAGATGGATGAGTCTACTTTGGGGAGCCTTAGACATAGAATGCCTATACTTGATGGAGAGTATTTTCATGAGTGAAAAAATGAGATGCTTGTGATTTTCAATCAATATCATTTGAACAAGTACATTGCTAGCCCTTGTGCACCTCATGTTGATCATATGTATCCTACCCTTGATGGGTCAATTGATATGATCAGGAATCTTAGAACTGCTAATCTTATCACTAGAGGCTTGCCTAGAAACTTGATTGGAAACTTGCCTACTCTTGAGTGTGCCTACACTATATGGAAATTCCTTGAGGAACGATTTCCAAATTATTCCCTGAAAAATCAGGATGAAGTTCTTCATAAGTCTATTGCTTTGACTAAGATGAACTCCAATGATCCTATGTTTGGTAACTGTTTATTTGAACTTACAAACCTTATGCGTGCCAAAGGAAATGTTGGAATCATTAGCGATATTATCTCTGAAGCTACTAGAATTCATAAAGGAAATCATTGTCAAACTCATTCTAACGAATCACCCTCTCTAGGAATTGATCCACCACATGATAATGTTGAACATGGATACTATGATGAGGATGATGATGATGACTTTGATCTTGATGATGCAATGAGACACTTTGGTCTTATGGCAAATCTTCGAGGATATATGGCAGGAGGAAAGGAATGGGTTCTTGACAGTGGGTGTACCGATCACATGACCGGAAATAAAGATATGTTTCGTGAGCTTGATGAAAACGATGGTCCTCAAAAGTATGTCACTTTCGGTGACAACTCAAAGGGTAAGGTGGTTGGCCTCGGTAAGGTGGCCATCTCACAGGATAGCTCTATTCAAAATGTTATGCTCGTTGAATATCTTGGCTACAACTTACTTTCAGTATCTAGACTTGCTGATTTCGGTTTCAATGTCCTATTTACTGAAGTAGATTGCCAAGTGTTTTGTAGAGATAATCATAAAATGGTCTTTACCGGTATACGTTGAGGTGATCTTTACATTGTTGATTTCACTAAAAAGGCTCAACCTAGAACTTGCTTTATTTCTAAATCCTCTAAAGGTTGGTTATGGCATAGACGATTAGGTCATGTTGGCATGCGAAATCTTGACAAGCTTATTAAAGGAAATCATATCCTTGGTGTTAACGACGTCATATTTGATAAGGATAGACTTTGCAGTGCTTGTCAAGCAGGCAAACAAGTTGGAGGAAGGCATCCCGTAAAGAACATCATGACCACAAGGAGGCCACTCGAGCTACTTCACATGGATCTCTTTGGTCCCAACGCTTACAAGAGTCTCGGTGGAAATTCTTTTGGTCTAGTTATAGTTGATGATTTTTCAAGATTTACGTGGGTATTCTTTCTCGATGATAAATCGCAGGTCCAAAAGATCTTCAAAAACTTCGCTAGGAAGGCCCAAAATCAATTTGAAGTGAAGATCAAGAAGGTTCGGAGCGACAACGGAACGGAGTTCAAGAATGGAAATGTGGACACCTTTCTTGACGAAGAGGGGATTTCACATGAGTTCTCGGCTATGTACACACCTCAACAAAATGGAGTTGTTGAGATGAAGAACCGAACGCTCATCAAAATGGCGAGAACGACGCTTGATGAGTACAAGACGCCGAAACACTTTTGGGCAGAAGCGGTTGAGACAGCTTGTCATGCAACAAATCGCTTGTATCTTCACAAGCTACTCGGCAAGACGGCATACGAGCTCCTCACCGGTAACAAACCCCAAGTTGGATACTTTCGAGTATTTGGCTCAAAGTGCTACATTCTTGATAAGCGTCGTCGTTCTAAATTTGCTCCTAAGTCTCATGAAGGTTTCCTACTTGGTTATGGCTCAAACTCTCACACTTACCGTGTCTACAACAATTTCACCCAAAAGGTTGAAGAAACGGTAGATGTGAAGTTTGATGAATCTAACGGCTCGCAAATAGAGCAATTGCCAATTGATGTAGGAGACAAAGACCCCTCGGAAGCAATCCAAGACTTGTCTATTGGCAAGATTCGTCCAACGGAGGTGGAGGAGAGTAACTCGTCCGTCCAAGTGGAAGCTTCTACCTCACGACAAGGTGAACCAAGAGTTGATACGGAAGCATCCACAAGTGGGACACACCAAGATGAAGAAAACGAGGAAGTACACCAAGAACGTCAACAACCTCCTTCTCCATCACGACAAGAGAATGGCAACGCCAACAATGAACAAGGCCAAGAAGAAGAACAAGATGAAGAAGATATTCAACTAAGACCCAAGCAAAAGCTTTCACGAGTTTGAGCAAGAATTGCTAAAGACCACCCCGTCGAGCAAATCTACAATGATATCCAAACCGGGAGAATCACTCGCTCTAAAACTCGTTTAGCTAACTTTTGTGAACAATATTCATTCATATCTAGCATTGAACCTATGAAGGTTGAAGAATCATTGGAAGATCCGAACTGGATAAACGCTATGCATGAAGAGCTACACAACTTTGAGAGAAATCAAGTCTGGACATTGGTTGAGAAGCCCGACAACAACCACAACATCATCGGTACCAAATGGGTGTTTCACAACAAGCAAGATGAAGATGGACAAGTAGTTCGCAACAAAGCATGTCTCGTCGCCAAAGGCTACACACAAGTCGAAGGTATGGACTATGGTGAGACTTATGCTCCCGTTGCTAGACTTGAGTCCATTCACATCTAACTTGCCTATGCTAATCATCATGATATTACCTTGTACCAAATGGACATTAAAAGTGCTTTTCTAAACGGTGAAATAGAGGAGGAAGTCTATGTTAAACAACCTCCCGGCTTTATCAATCCTAAGAAACCTAATCATGTTTACAAACTTCGCAAAGCTCTTTATGGTCTTAAACAAGCTCCTAGAGCTTGGTATAAATTCTTAACCAAGTTCCTTATTGAAAAAGGCTTTGAGATTGGAAAGATCGATTCTACTCTTTTTACTAAAAGGGTTAATGGAGAATTATTTGTATGCCAAATTTATGTCGATGATATTATATTTGGATCAACTAACCCTCTTTTTAGTGAGAAGTTTGGAAAGCTAGTGTCGGAGAAGTTTGAAATGTCGATGATGAGTGAACTCAAATTCTTTCTTGGGTTGCAAATCAAGCAAAGTAAGGAAGGTACTTTTGTCCCGCATACGAAGTACACCAAGGACTTATTCAAGAAGTTCAATATGCAAGAATGCAAAGGTATGTCTACACCCATGACTACTAGTGGACATCTTGATTTGACCAAAGATGGTGAATCGGTTGATCAAAAGGTTTATCGCTCTATGATTGGTTCATTGTTATACCTATGTGCTTCACGTCCCGATATTATGCTAAGTGTGTGCATGTGTGCACGATATCAAGCTGCACGTAAAGAATGTCATCTTAAGGCCGTGAAAAGGATAGTGAGATACTTAATTCATACACCAAATTTTGGCATTTGGTATCCTAAGAGGGCCTCTTTCGATATTGTTGGCTACTCCGACTCGGACTATGCCGGTGACAAGGTTGATAGAAAGTCTACTTCGGGTACTTGTCAATTCCTTGGTAGATCTCTTGTGTCTTGGTCTTCCAAGAAACAAAACTTAGTATCCTTGTCCACCGCCGAAGCGGAATACATTGCCGATGGTTCATGTTGTGCTCAATTACTTTGGATGACCCAAACTCTTAAAGATTATGGGATATATGTGAAACATGTTCCATTACTTTGTGACAATGAAAGTGCCATCAAGATTGCTCACAATCCCGTGCAACATTCTCAAACTAAGCATATTGAAGTCCGTCATCATTTCATTTGAGATCATGTTGCCAAAGGGGACATTAATCTTAAGCATGTTCGCACCGAAAAACAATTAGCGGATATTTTCACTAAACCTCTTGATGAGAAAGTGTTTTGCAGGTTGAGAGGTGAATTGAACATCATTGATGCTTCAAACTTGGAGTAGGAACTCCATTTGATACATGCAAGACATGAGCCAATGACTAATCCCTGATATTTCTCTTATGATGATAATCTTATGTCTTGGATACATTTGCACCTTGCATGTCATCTAACCCTTGTAGGTACTTGGATGGATCTAAATCTATGAGATTGCAATTCACTCACATCTTGAGCAATCTCTACATCACCAAGTCTCTACATAAGGTGGTTGAAGACAAGGAAGCACGAAACCATTCACACATATCCTTTGACAAATTCTATGTTGAGTTTCAGGATTATCATTTTGGATACACAAGTGCTCTTCCTTGCAAAAACTAACCCATGTAGGTAGATGAACTCAAATTCCAAAGTGGTGCTCCCAACTCTTGATGAGCTACATCAACCTTGAGCAACCCACACAAGTTCAACTACATGATCACAATCAACACCACCACCCAAGGTATGTTATTCCATCTTAGAGAAGCTTCACTCCAATCAGAGTCAAAGCAACTCGACAAGATGTGAATACATCAAGATGCTTAAATGAAAAATGGTAACCCCATTTTGAGCTTAAACGACGAGTATGACCTATGATCAAGTGATCTCACTTGACTCCTAAGTCAATATACTCTAACATAGGTGACTTTGTCACCGACCAATTCTAGATGAAGTTCTCTTGTGTTCTTTTCTGTGCTCTTGCATTTGTCTCATGCATATTTGTTCCCCTTCAAAAAAAACTTCATCTAGATTTCATTTCTTATTATGTTCTGCATTTCCTTGCATCCAATTCATTGCAAATCTTTGTGAGATCTTATCTGTCTAAGTGAGCTGAGGTGACAAGTAGTTTCTCTGTGATGCAATTGGTCACACCGGCCTGTTATTTTCGGTCCCACCGAAACCTCGGTGCTTCTGAAATATACAACTCGGCGCTACCAACTTCACAATAAGAAAAACAACTTGCCACTTATTCCTGTGTTCTTTTGATCCATCTCCACTCAATGAATCTTGTCCTCTACTAGCATCACATTTTTCTTGCTGCTTTGATCTGTGACTCAAGGACCAAACCCATTGTGACAACGAATCCAAAAGGCCCTTCTTGGAAATTGATGTCAAAGGGGGAGATAGAGATCACATCAAAAATTTATCATATCTATAGAGAGAGAGATCACATCAAAACTTTATCATATCTCTAGGGGGAGAGAATACTCAAGGAGAGAGCAATCTTCAATGATCCCAGATGCTTGGTGTTCAAGCGGAGAGATGTTACATGTCTTCTAGAGGGGAAAGACATGTTCATATGTGCTTATTTGCATTAGCTCTGTTCATTTATTTCTTTGAGCTCTTATTTTCTGTTCCCTATCTTCTCCCAGTATCCCATGCTAGATTCAGGGGGAGCAAGACATTCAAGGGAAAAGAAATTCTTTAAATTCATTGCACATCTTTACCTTTGGGGACATGCCTATATCCAATGTGGTACTTGGTACTCACTCTCTACATGTCATCCCAGTCTTGGTACTCTTGTGGTTTCTTCTTGTTTGCTCTGGCTAGTAGATGCATCTGTGTTATCTAACCTTATTTTCATAGGTTCATTCCATCCTAAGCCAACTCAAGACCACAAGGTAAGTATATGCATCACAGTCATGTGTATGAGGAATTCTTGCTGATGTACATACTGTTTGCAAGAAGGACTCATGAGCATGAAGGTACTTTTCCCACAATTCTTTGCTCTGATGCATATAGCCAAGATACATGTAACACATTGCCTACTCTGTCATGATTATGCATTCACATGCTTCTATATTCCATATTCACATGATTGCATACATGTACGGGGAGCCCATGCATGTTACATGTCTTTCCAAAGCTTTACTTGTTATTCACTATATATCCTCTATCTAAAGCTTTGATGTATGTTGTCATCAATTACCAAAAAGGGGAGATTGAAAGCACAAGTGCTCCCTGGGTGATTTTGGTAATTAAGGTCAACATATCTCTTGTTGGACTAACACTTTTACCTAGTATGTTTCAGATAAGTTCAACAATGAAGTGGCATGGACTAAAGGATGTGGAACCCCTTCAAGATGCTAAGGACAAAGGATTGGCTCAAGCTTCAAGCACAAGACTCTACATTTTATATTTTAGTGATCCAAGATCACATTGAGTCTATAGGAAAAGCCAATACTATCAAGGAGGCATGAGGTGTTGCTTAATGAGGTTCTTGCTCAAAGTGCTTAGTGATATGCTCCAAAAGCCTCAACTACTTTTTCACATCCACATATGACCTAAACCAAAAGTCAAGCTTGGCCCCACCGATTCTTTCTATCCGGCGCCACCGAGTTCAGATGTCATAGCCACTGCCACAAACCCTAGGCAAATTGGTCTCACCATAGGGATCTCGGTCTCACCGAGATGGGATTGCAATCTCTCTGTATGTCCATTACCAAAATCGGTCTCACCGAGTTTGTGTAACCGGTCCTACCGAGATTGCAATGTAAACTCTTTGGTTCCCTTTTGTAACATTTCGGTCTCACCGAAATGAGCGAACCGGTCCCGTCGAGTTTACCTGACCAACTCTCTGGTTAGCTTATTACCAAAGTCGGTCCCACTGAGTTTGTGTAATCGGTCTCACCGAGATTACGTTATGCCCTAACCCTAACCATATCGGTCCTACCGACTTGCATGTCGGTCCCACCGAAAATCCTAACAGTCACTAGATTTGCTGAATCGGTTCGACTGAGTTTTTCAATTTGGTTCCACCGAGATTGGCAAGTTGTGTGTAATGGTTAGATTTTGTGTGGAGGCTATATATTCCCCTCCACCTCCTCTTCATTCGTGGAGAAAGCCATCAGAACAAACCTACACTTCCAACTTACATTTTCTGAGAGAGAACCACCTACTCATGTGTTGAGACCAAGATATTCCATTCCTACCATATGAATCTTGATCTCTAGCCTTCCCCAAGTTGCTTTCCACTCAAATCTTCTTTCCTCAAAATCCAAATCCTGTGCGAGAGAGTTGAGTGTTGGGGAGACTATCATTTGAAGCACAAGAGCAAGGAGTTCATCATGAACACACCATTTGTTACTTCTTGGAGAGTGGTGTCTCCTAGATTGGCTAGGTGTCACTTGGGAGCCTCCGACAAGATTGTGGAGTTGAACCAAGGAGTTTGTAAGGGCAAGGAGATCGCCTACTACGTGAAGATCTGCCGCTAGTGAGGCAAGTCCTTCGTGGGTGATGGCCATGGTGGGATAGACAAGGTTGCTTCTTCGTGGACCCTTCTTGGGTGGAGCCCTCTATGGACTCGCGCAGCTGTTACCCTTCGTGGGTTGAAGTCTCCATGAACGTGGACGTACGATAGCACCACCTATCGGAACCACATCTCAAAAATCACCGTGTCTCCAAATTGCGTTTGATTTCTCCAATCCCATCCCTTTACATTCTTGCAAGTTGCATGCTTTACTTTCCGCTGCTCATATAATCTTTGCATGCTTGCTTGACATGTATTGTGATTGTTAAACTTGTGCCAAAACTCCAGTTAAACTTAAAGAAATTAAAAACTGCAACTTTTGGCACTAAGTGTCTAATTACCCCCCTCTAGACACCTCTTCTCGATCCCTTTCAACGGTCATCACCGAGAAGTATCCCGATTATTGTCACTTCGGGGTTGTCGGATCGTAACACATAATAGGTGACTATAGACTTGCAAGATAGGATCAAGAACTCACATATATTCATGAAAACATGATAGGTTCAGATCTGAAATCATGGCACTCGGGCCCTAGTGACAAGCATTATGCATAGCAAAGTCATAGCAACATCAATCTCAGAACATAGTGGATACTAGGGATCAAACCCTAACAAAACTAACTTGATTACATGGTAAATCTCATCCAACCCATCACCGTCCAGCAAGCCTACGATGGAATTACCCACGCACGGCGGTGAACATCATGAAATTGGTGATGGAGGATGGTTGGTGATGACGACGGCGACGATTCCCCCTCTCCGGAGCCTCGAAAAGACTCTAGATCAGCCCTCCCGAGAGAGATTAGGGCTTGGCGGTGGCTCCGTATTGTAAAATGCGATGAAACTTTCTCTCTGATTTTTTTCTCCGCGAAAGCAAATATATGCAGTTGGTGTTGAGGTCGGTGGACGTCCAGGGGGCCCACGAGGCAGGGGGGCGCGCCCAGGGGGAGGGGGCGCACCCCCACCCTCGTGGACAGGGTGTGGGCCCCCTGACGCTATTTCTTTCACCAGTATTTTTTATTAATTCTGAAAAGTTGCTCCGTGGATTTTCAGGTCATTCCGAGAACTTTTATTTCTGCACAAAAATAACACCATCGCAATTCTGCTGAAAACATCGTCAGTCCGGGTTAGTTTCATTCAAATCATGCAAGTTAGAGTCCAAAACAAGGGCAAAAGTGTTTGGAAAAGTAGATACGACGGAGACGTATCAACTCCCCCAAGCTTAAACCTTTGCTTGTCCTCAAGCAATTCAGTTGATAAACTGAAAGTGATAAAGAAAAACTTTTACAAACTCTGTTTGCTCTTGTTGTTGCAAATATGTAAAGCCAGCATTCAAGTTTTCAGCAAAGATTATGAACTAACCATATTCACAATAACACTTAGGTCTCATGTTTACTCATATCAATGGCATAATCAACTAGCGAGCAATAATAATAAATCTTAGACGGCAACACTTTCTCAAAACAATCATAATATGATATAACAAGATGGTATCTCGCTAGCCCTTTCTGAGACCGCAAAACATAAATACAGAGCACCTTTAAAGATCAAGGACTGACTAAACATTGTAATTCATGGTAAAAGAGATCCAGTCATAGTCATACCCAATATAAACTAATAGTAATGCATGCAAATGACAGCGGTGCTCTCTAGCGGGTGGTTTTTAATAAGAGGGTGATGACTCAACATAAAAGTAAGTAGATAGGCCCTTCGCAGAGGGAAGCAGGGATTTGTAGAGGTGCCAGAGCTCGATTTTGAAATAGAGATGAATAACATTTTGAGCGGTATACTTTCACTTTCAACATAACAACTATGAGATCTCGATATCTTCCATGCCACACACATTATAGGCGGTTCCCAAACATAATGGTAAAGTTTATACTCCCCCACCACCAACAAGCATCAATCCATGGCAACGGGTGCCTCCAACTAGCAATAATCCTGGGGGAGTTTTGTTTAATTATTTTGATTTGCTTTGAGCATGGGACTGTGCATCCCGGTGACCAGCCATTTTCTCATGAATGAGGAGCGGAGTCCACTCCTCTTGAGAATAACCCGCCTAACATGGAAGATACAGACAACCCTAGTTGATACATGAGCTGCTCGAGCATACAAAACAGATTTTCATTTGAAGGTCTAGAGTTTGGCACATACAAATTTACTTGGAACATCAGGTAAATACCGCATATAGGAAGGTATGGTGGACTCATATGGAATAACTTTGGGGTTTATGGAGTTTGGATGCACAAGCAGTATTCCCGCTTAGTACAGGTGAAGGATAGCAAGAGACTGGGAAGCGACCAACTGAGAGAGCAACAACAATCATGAACATGTATTAAAATTAATGAACACTGAGTGCAAGCATGAGTAGGATATAATCCACCATGAACATAAATATTGTTAAGGCTATGTTGATTCTGTTTCAACTATATGCGTAAACATGTGCCAAGTCAAGTCACTGGAATCATTCAAAGGAGGATACCACCCTATCATACCACACCACAACCATTTTAATAGCATGTTGGCACGCAAGGTAAACCACCACAAGGCCAAGAGGACCGGAGAGAAGCGCACCACGACGGGAGCAGCAACGCCGAAGCCGAGCGGGAGGGAACCACCAACTCTCTTCTTTCCAAACGCAGTTGAGACTGACTCAACGTGGGCGCAGATTCTCCATAACAAGTATCTGCAGTCCAAGACTTTGTCACAGGTGTCAGTGAGACCAACTGATTCGCCATTTTAGAAGGGGCTTATGAGAGAATTATAAGCTCCTAGCTAATTGAGCATGGCATAAGCAACTATAAGCTCTAATTGTCATTACAAATATGTTTATTCATAATAGGATGAATCAGGAACGATGAACTAATCATATTTACAAAAACAAGAGAGGTCGAGTTCATACCAGCTTCACTCATCTCAATCAGTCCGTCATATATCATTATTATTGCCTTTCACTTGCACGACCGAACGGTGTGAATAATAATAATAGTGCACGTGCATTGGACTAAGCTGGAATTCTACAAGCATTCAATTCAAGGGAGAAGATAAGTTAATATGGGCTCTTGGTTAAATCTAGAATAATGCATATGAGAGCCACTAAACATTTTCATTATGGTCTTCCCCTCTCGACCCCCAAAGGAAAGAAAAGAAATAAAACTATTTACACGGAAAGCTCCCAACAAGCAAAAGAAGAACGAGAAATATTTTGGGTTTTCTTTTAATTACTACTACTACATCATGAAAATTAAACTAACTAATTTTTTGGTTTTTCTTAAGGCTTATAAAACACACAAGAAGAAAGCTAGAAAAAGAAATAAACTAGCATGGATAGTACAATGAAAAAGTATGAGCACCGACAACTAGAATGGGTGTGTGAACATGAATGTAATGTCGGTGAGAAATACGTACTCCCCAAGCTTAGGCTTTTCGCCTTAGTTGGTCTATGCCCATGGATCGCGGCTGCTCTCCCCGGTGTACTGAGGAGTGTCATCGTACTGCCACTGGCTGACGATCTCCTTCGGATTCCACTGATAACAGGATGATCGATAAGGGTCAAATGGTGGTTCCATCTCGGGCTCTGGAGCTGATATCTGGCCCCGGTACGCATAAACGACTGTCGGCAAGACAAGGTAATGGCCTGCAGTTAAATCAAACAAAGAGGGCGCAGGCAAGATAACAGTGAAAGGGCTAGTTATCTACTAGAGGGGGGGGTGAATAGGCGATTTTTATGAAAGTCTTCAAAACATGGGAGTTTTGAAGAAAAACAATAGAAACGACACTATTCGTATGCAGGGGAAGGTAGACTACACTAGACAAGCCATAGTCAAGTATTCAATGAAGTGAAAGCACGAAAACTATTGGCAGCTAGGTAGTAAGGATCAGGATGGAAGATAGTATGAAGCCAATCAGGACAAGTAGTCACACAGTGAAGTCAAACAGATAATTCGACCAGGCAATGACTTCACGAAGACAAACTATAAGTAAAGAGAAGTGAGAGATAGAACCAGTAGCTTTAGGAGGACAGGGGTTTGTTCGACCAGTTCCAGTTGCTGTGACAACTGTACGTCTAGTTAGGGAGGCTGAGATTTAACTCAGAAGACCGCGTCTTCACCTTATTCCCCTTGAGCTAAGCACTATCAGTCCCCGCCCAATCACTCTGGTAAGTCTGCAAGGTAGACTCCCAAACCTTCACAGACTTCGTTCACCGGCAATCCACAATGACTCTTGGATGCTCAGAACGTGACGCCTAACCGGCTGGAGGATTCACAGTCCTCAAGTGAAATAAGTCTTCAGATCACACGGACAGAAAGACTTCAGTGATGCCAAACACTCTTTGGGCTCTGGGTGGTTTGGGCTTTGTCCTCGCAAGGATTCTCTCTCAAAAGCTTCGAAGGTGGGTTGCTCTCAAACGACAAAAGCCGTATACTAACTCTGAGTAGCCACCAATTTATGGTGTAGGGGGTGGGCTATTTATAGCCAGTAGGCAACCCGACCTAATTTGTTCGAAATGACCCTGGGTCACTAAGGAACTGACACATGTCATAACGGTCAGATTTCAAACACACGCGGCAGCTTGACTTGGGCTACAAGTAAAGCTGACTCATCTGACTCGGGATAAGATTTGCTCTCATTGTCTTCGCTCGAAGACATACGATTTGGTTGAGCATCACTTCAGTCACTCTGACTTTGTTCTCTTGGACCCCACTTAAAAGTGCGGTGGTTCCTATGACTCAACAAAAAGAAAAGAAACAACAAAACAGCTAAGTCTTCGCGCTCCATAGTCTTCAGACGTTGTCTTCTCATGTCATAGTCTTCAACATGATTAGCTTCACAGACCACCATTGTCTTCAATGTCTTCACACATTTTTAGGGGTCATCTCCGGTAGGTAAACCGAATCAATGAGGGACTACTACCTGTGTTATCCTGCAATTATCACAAACACATTAGTCCCTCAACCAGGTTTGTCGCCAATACTCCAAAACCAACTAGGTGTGGCACTAGATGCACTTACAATCTCCCCCTTTTTGGTGATTGATGACAAACCGGTTGAAGTTTTCAACGGGGATAAAAGTATGTGAATTTGGAAAGAATTAAGATATTGTCTTCATAGATGGTAAACAGGCTCCCCCTGAAGATGTGCATATAGATGTTTTGCGTTGGAATGCAAATGCACATGGCAGGTTGTACTTGTGGAGATCCTCTTCACATTATGAAGACAATTCTTCATGCATGAGCAGATATATAGAAATAATGACATGCATAATGAGAAATGGACATCTGCGGAATGGCTTCATGTGGGATTTATCATCGCATCACAGAATAGCAGCGAAAAGTAGCAGACGACCATCGAGTTTAAGTGTTACAGCTCAAAGAACCAAATGTATCAAAAGCGAGAGTTGTAAACACTGGGCAAAAATATAGCAACCACCCATAAGGACCCGCTTGAAGACTATCAACATATGCTTCTCCCCCTTTTGTCAGTAAGGACCAAAAAGGTTTGAAGACATAGTCTCTACTCGTTCCCATGAGGAGTAGGTGAGGTAGCAGGGTCGTTGTCGAGGTTTGGTGGTGTAGATGAGCTTGGTGCAGTGTTGATGCGCGCTGAAGTTGGAGGTGGTGAAGTAGCATCATCGGCGTCATCAAGAACTCTGGCATGTACGGTTGCAGCGGAGGAGGAGAACTCTAAATCTTCAAGAGACGGGGTTCGACGCGAGACAACATTCCTGGGAGGAGTGGAGTCAAACTTGAATCTCTCGGTGAAGCCATCGTCTTGAAGATCAGCTTCAGCACTGAGCAATGTCAAACTCTTCCAAGTCCTCCGACAGGTTTCATGAGTAACAAAGGCATTCTTGGTGGCAAGGTTGCGAATGCGATCGACATCCACCAAGACACTTTGCATTTGACGCTTCAGCCAGTAGTGATGCTTGTTGTGTTTCTGATGCAAGGCCACAAGAAGCTCTCGGTCATTGAGCACACGAGATCGCTTGCAAGTCCTTGGAACAATGGTGCTTTCTGTAGCTTCAGTATGTGCACGGCGTGTGTTGCCGGCCAACGGATAGACACGAGAAGCAGCCTGAACACCTTCAACATGCTGAGAGAAACTCTGATGATCGGCATTGTGAAGATATATTGCCTCCTTGGCAGGCTCTGGGTAGATGGCTTGGACTGACATATCAACCTCTAGCAGGAATACAAGATGGTTGCGTGCAGAGGGTTGATAGTTAACAACGGAGTGAAGCTTGATTAGACGCATAACCCACGTAGCATAGAATTTCGGTCCAAAGATGTCTGAGCCAGATGCAGAAAATTGACGAATGAAGAAATCCTGGGCATTGAAGCTTTTGCTATTGAGAATATAGAAGACCAATGTCTTCATTGCACCTTCAAGCTTTGCTGAGGAAGAGTGTCCTTTGATGGGCCATAGAGTTCGCCTAATGATGTGATAGATGGTGCGGGGCAGATATTCTAGGTCTTCAACAAAGAATCCCTTTGGATATTCAGCATCATGTGGTAGTGGCTTCATCATGCTCAGCATTTGGCTCATGTTGGGCTCTGGCTTCTGAAAGATGCTCTCCAAGGCATCGCGGTGAAGCTAACAACCAGGTTCATAGAGTTCACCTAGAGTGGACAGGCCGGTAAGCTCAATGAGATCAAAAGCTTTGGCTTCATGATGTACATTGCCTGTCATCCACTCAAGGAGCCATGTCTTTGGATCCCTGTTGTAGCCGCGAATGTGAAGAGTGTCGGTGTACTAAAGTAGGGGTACCTTAGTACCCCGAACTTGTGCACGGGCAGTCGCAGCGTCCCGCGGCAAGGCTTGCCGGGCGTCCGCCAAGACCCTTCACTATTCATATTACTGCCATTCAAGAACAAAGTGCTAACCGAGAAGACAAGGCCCCGGCAAGAGAAGCTTGCCGGGAAGGACAAGCCCCCGGCAAGAGGAGCTTGCCGGGAAGGCCAACCAAGGCACTTCAGAAAACTTGTCGCGACGCACCGCGCGTCCCGGCAAGACCCGACGAGCGGCGAGCTTGCGGGTGCAACAAGGCCGAGGCCGCGGCAAGGCACTTGCCGCGGCGAAGCCACCACTCTGCGCCCACGCTCCAGCTCACCCGACGACGTGTCGCCGTAGGATCGCTCCTGGTGCACGTGGCGAGTGGCTGTGCAGGCAAGCGGTGCGAGGTGGCAAGTGAAGATGACAAGAAGGCCATCGTGGCGATCGGTGGCGCCCCTAACAGTCGCTTCCTGCACTGTTTGGGCGACCGGACGGGCATTAAATGCCCTTGTCCCCTGCCGTCAGAGTTAGGTAGGGGGCACTGTTGATAGCGGTTGTACCAACCCGCGTTTTTACTTTTTTACCCCTCTCTCTGCGTTGCCACCTGTCGGTGACCCCTTTAGACTATAAAAAGGAGGCCCATGCGCACGTAGAAGGGGGTTCGACTCATTCGAAACCACAACACACTCACGCTCTTGAGCAAGAACAGAATACAAACACAAAGCAGCAGTAGGAGTTTTATCCCTCCGAGGAGCTCCGAAGCTGGGTAAAATCCCTCGCGTGCTCGACCTCGATCTGCTCTTTGTGCGCCCTCCGCTCCCTGCCGGACTGAGAAGGGGCCCTGCCCCATAGGTGCTCGTTTTCCCGCGACATCTTTGGCACGCCAGGTAGGGGCGTCGAGGTTGTGCGAACCTGATCCGGTCTTCACGCGCGCTACACCGACATCTTCATCGACATGCCACCGAAGAAGAAAACTTCGGAGGTGGCCGCTCCGTCCACGTCGATCCCGCCGCCGCCGGAGCAAACGGGCGGTGGGGTAGACGCCGGCGGAGGAACGGGCGTCGACGGGGGGACTCAGATCGTCACCAGGTCCAGGGACAAGGCCCCACAAGCTTCAGCGTCCGTACATACGCCGCACCCCTCTCAGGAGGTGCGAGATCAACAACGCCATGGTGCCCCTGGCACTGTGCTCGCGTTGGAACAAGGCCAAGCCGGCGGATCGCGGGACGCTCAAGGCCAACGTGCGCGTCAACACGGTGGCACGAGCGCAGTACGGTCGCCTGGACGGGATGCTGCTCCTTCTAACACCGTTAGAAGTTCGAGCATATCCCGCTCCTCGCATCGTTCGCCCCCGCCGCCGAAGACTCCAGAAGAAGCGTTGGCTCGAGCCCAACTGCTACTAGACTACCCTCCGGCGCCGGACAAGATCGACAGCTGGAGGATGACCATCCACAGCCTCATCGGCTTCGCCAACGGCGACAAGCCCCGACAACCGAGCACGTCGAAGCCGCGGCAAGACGCCCAAGCGGAAGCCGATGGCGACAAGACTAGCGGGGGTGCCACCACTGTGCACTCCCCGCCTCGAAGGCCAAGATCGCCAACTCGCCGGGCCAACCTCGACACCGACTTCACCGCGTCATCGGACCCGCGAGCCCGTCGCGATCAACGCCAAGTTCTCCTAGAACGACGACAAGAAGACGCTCATACTCGTATCGAGCGTCGAAGAGAAGCGCGACGTCAGTCTGACCAGCGCGCTGGGCCCATCGTTGATTTGCATGCGCCAGGGGAACCAGGCGACTTGCCGTACGTGGCAGGTTGCCCTGCGTTCACTCGTGAGCTGTGGCAGATCCAGTGGCCCAGCACCAAGAACTTCAAGCCCTCCGGCAATCGCACCTCTTCGGAGTGCTGCGCTACCGTCGAGGACACACCATCAACTGGGCAGAGCAAGAAGAGAAAGTTGGTTACTAGCGACTACTTTCCGGCAGAGCTCCCCGAAGCCGCCGCCAAGAAGGTACCCAGGATCAACACAAAAAGTGCTGAGGAGCAGTCTGCTCCGACAAGCCCTAGGGTTTGTTTCGTTGAAGCAGACGCTCCCGACAAGTTGTGTCCCGACACGCTTGCTGAGGAACATCACGCTCCGGCAAGATCCCAGATTCTTGCCGTAGAAGCAGATGCTCCCGCAGCAGCATTTGCGCCTTTAGTCCTTGTCGTCGAGCCACAAGCTCCGGCATGGGCACAGCAGATCGTCCATTTCCTTCAGACAGGAGAACTTCCCGAAGAGCAGGAAAAAGCAGAAAAAGTAGCCCGGCAATCAAGTATGTATCAGTTTATCGATGACATACTATACAGAAAAAGATTCAACGGAGTGAAATTGAAATGCATTTCCCGGGAAGAAGGACATAAGCTGTTGGCGGAGATACATGGAGCCATATGTGGTCACCACATTAGCGCAAAAGCCCTAACCGGCAAGGCCTTCCGGCAAGGTTTCTTTTGGCCGACAGCGACCGAGCGTCATTCAAAGAAGCATAAGCCTTGCCGGGACACAAGCGATGGAAAAGCTAAGTCGCCAAAGTTTCAGCACAATCATTTTTAAATTTTTAAGTTACATTCCTTGAACGACCGTGCCTTGTATGGAAAACCTGTGCGCAGAGGAATCGACTTGTGGCTAAGTTGCACCCTTAATTTGTTTCGAGTCCGCTCAACAATAGAAGTGTGCTGCAACTAGCCCCGACAAGTTTTCTTGCCGGAGGTAACACCGCCAGCAGGCTGCTGATGTTCCGCACTCAGCGCTCGCGGAAAGCGTGCTTACACCGACAAGTTTCCTAAAAGCGTAGGGTAAAAGCATACAAGGGATGGAGTTTAAGTTATCCTCCTTGAACGACCGTGCTTTGTATGGAAAACCTGTGCGCGGAGGAACCAACTCGTGGCTAGTTGCACCCTTACTTTGTTTCGAGTCCACTCAACAATGAAGTGTGCTGCGACTAGTCCCGACAAGGTTTCTTGCCGGAGGCAACACCGCCAGCAGGCTGCTGATGTTCCGCACTCAGCACTCGCGGCAAGTGTGTTTGCGCCGGCAAGTTCCCTAAAAGCGTAGGGTAAAAACATACAAGGGATGGAATCAAGTAAAGGAGATAACATAGCAAGCATTGCCCAGAATAAAGTTATATTACAAAAGTAACTTATTGCGGCACTGACTAAATTGTTCTCAGAACTGAAATAACAGCGAAAAGGAGAAGAAGGGCGCGCCGGCACCCAAGCCCCGGCAAGCCAGAGTTGTCGGGGGCTCCGGCAAGCCAGAGTTGCCGGGGGCTGCAAAGGTAGGTCGAGGAGGCGCCCGGCGCAGCCTGACGAAGAACTCGCAAGGGTTGTCCCCTGTATGGACCGCCGCGGGGAGAGGAACCGCCGGCGGAGGCGGAGATGGCGCGCCGCCCCGTCCACCTCTTCCCCGAGCGCCTCGACCTCGTCCACGACCTCGCCCCCTCCCTCTTCCCCTTGTGGCTGGCTCTTCCGCCCCGGGCGTGGGGTTGGGAGGGGTGCGCTGTCTAGCGGCGACCCTCGCCGCCACCGATGAAGAACCAGGGTTCCCTTTCTCCATGACAAATGAGAGAAAGGGGAGCAGAAGCTGAAGAAAGGAGGAGATGAGAGAGTGCGGGCTTCTGCGCTCCCCTTCCGCTCTTTTTAAAAGGAGCGAGGTGGGGGCTCGGCCGCCCCGCTCAGCGAATCAAGGCACAGGAAGAGCAGGGAATCGGGGCCGACCTGCTGCCTCTGCTCGCAACGGCCCAGTTTCCCACTTCCACCGTCCGCGACCCCAAGTGCATGGGAGCCACGTGGCGGGGATGCAGAACCGAGGCGACGGATGAGGCGACCTCGCACGCCGCCCACCTCTCCCACGACGCCGCGATTGACGCGTGCCGTTACGAGAGGACGCGGTGGATACGGAGTGGATTTGGTTTGGACCCAGGCCGCGCGTGCCCGTGCCCTGTTTTGGGCCTGGCCCAACAGCGCTCGGCACCGTGTATGGCCCAGGCCCGGGGGCTCCTGTCGGTGTACTAAAGTAGGGGTACCTTAGTACCCCGAACTTGTGCACGGGCAGTCGCAGCGTCCCGCGGCAAGGCTTGCCGGGCGTCCGCCAAGACCCTTCACTATTCATATTACTGCCATTCAAGAACAAAGTGCTAACCGAGAAGACAAGGCCCCGGCAAGAGAAGCTTGCCGGGAAGGACAAGCCCCCGGCAAGAGGAGCTTGCCGGGAAGGCCAACCAAGGCACTTCATAAAACTTGCCGCGACGCACCGCGTGTCCCGGCAAGACCCGACGAGCGGCGAGCTTGCGGGTGCGACAAGGCCGAGGCCGCGGCAAGTCCCTTGCCGCGGCGAAGCCACCACTCTGCGCCCACGCTCCAGCTCACCCGACGACGTGTCGCTGCAGGATCGCTCCTGGTGCACGTGGCGAGTGGCTGTGCAGGCAAGCGGTGCGAGGTGGCAAGTGAAGATGACAAGAAGGCCATCGTGGCGATCGGTGGCGCCCCTAACGGTCGCTTCCTGCACTGTTTGGGCGACCGGACGGGCATTAAATGCCCTTGTCCCCTGCCGTCAGAGTTAGGTAGGGGGCACTATTGATAGCGGTTGTACCAACCCGCGTTTTTACTTTTTTACCCCTCTCTCTGCGTTGCCACCTGTCGGTGACCCCTTTAGACTATAAAAAGGAGGCCCATGCGCACGTAGAAGGGGGTTCGACTCATTCGAAACCACAGCACACTCACGCTCTTGAGCAAGAACAGAATACAAACACAAAGCAGCAGTAGGAGTTTTATCCCTCTGGGGAGCTCCGAAGCTGGGTAAAATCCCTCGCGTGCTCGACCTCGATCTGCTCTTTGTGCGCCCTCCGCTCCCTGCCGGACCGAGAAGGGGCCCTGCCCCATAGGTGCTCGTTTTCCCGCGACAAAGAGTTTCATAGAATTGTAGCAGAAGCTCTTCATTCCAATTCTCCTTATCAGTGACAAAGCGGAGAAGGCCTGCATCTCTGAAACAGTCAAGTGCCTCTTCTAAGCAGGCAGGCCAGCAATGGCTTCGGAATCCAGACGCATATGAGGAAATATGCGCCCCTGGTTGTATAGAACACATGAGTAGTAGTTGCGTTGCTGATAACTCCAGAACCGATCACATGATATCCTTGGCTTGGAATATGGGTTCTTGGCTCTATCAAAGAAAGTGTTGTGTGCAATGAAGCCATTTACATTGAATGATCCTGGTGCAGATGCAGTACCTGGGAACCGTGGCAACCTTGGCTTTGGCTTCTGAACCTGAGGCCTGTGCTCCACATGATTATCAAACTGAGGTCCAGGAGCAGGCGAAGGAACCAGAATAGGCCATCTGACAGGAACCAGCTCGCCTTGATAGAATGCTTGCTCAATAGTGTGTGGCCTTGGTGGCGGTACAGGAGCAGAGGCATTTGCAATGGCGTCAGGCTGCACATTGGTGGTAGGTGCATCATTGGTTTCATGCACAGTGTTGACTGTAGGCGCCACATTACCTTCAGCCATGACATCGTCATCGGAGTCAGTAGTGTTGTTGGTGGCCGCCTCAGGATTTTCAACCTCCACTTGAGTAGCTGGAGGGTCGGGCACTGACGCGTTCTCCTCGAGAACAACTTCTTCTTGGTTGGTAGGGGGTGTAGCAACACATTCTTCTTCTTGACTTTCATCGGCTGATGCAGCCGGAATCTCTTCAGTAGCATTGGCTTCTGACACGGGAATCGTCACAGAAGGATTGTCTTTAGGGAACACTTGACGTGCCACTGAGCTGGACTAGTGGGAATCCTCTTCTGTGATGGAGACCGATGGCCTCTGGCCTTTGTGAAGCCATTGAAACACGAGCGATGCTTTCGGTGACGGTGTGGTCTCCATGTAATTGTCGTCATTGACAATTGGGCTGGTGACTTGCGTTGGTGGAGGACGGGGTGTACTTGGTGAGTCTTGAACTGGGGTTGTTGGTTTGGGGCGATCAGCCCATGAGACATCCAGTGAGATTGACGTCAAAGGATGACCAATAATGATGGGTTCGCTGTTCGTGACAACATGCGATGATACCGTTTGGCGCTCGATCTGAGGAAGGACTTCATCATCAACTACATTGTCTTGGGGACCAATGTCTTCAGTCGTGATGGGGTCGACGACTGGAACTTCTTGAGCTTCAGGAGCCTCTATGGAAGCAGGCTCATGAACTATCAGTTGACGCTCTTGGTTTTGAGAGTAGGACAAGCATAAGACAGAGGCTCGACGATGAGGGGCTCTTTGGGAGCAGCCCGATCTTTCTTCTTGATCTTTCTCTTCTTGGGCAAGGGAGTGTCATCAGTGGTGTTCTTGAACTTGCGCTTTCTGGCTTCAGCTTCAGCTGCTTTGGTTTTCTTTTGTTCTGAAGCTACTATAGGGACCTTAGGCTTCAAGCCTGTCATGTTTGCAGGGAAGACAATGCGAGGTTCTTCCTGCCTTGATGCTTCAGATGTGGTCACAGTGAACTTCTTCTTCTTGGCTGCCATCTTGGGGTCAATGCCTGGTCGCCCAAGTGCCTTGCACTTTTCAGATTCATTGTAAACTTGAACACACTTGACAACGAGGTTCTTCATCCGTTCCCGAGAGCCTTTGGCTTCTTCACATTTCTTGCGAAATGTCTCCTTGAGGTCATTTAGCATCAGCTTGAATTTCTGAACATCAGACACACTCAGCTTGGCCATATGCTTCTTGAACTGTTCTTTCTCATAGTCAATTTTGTTTTTCAGTTCGACAATCTTCTGAGCCAGAGCTAGCTCAGGAGCAATGGCGCCTTGGAAGGTGACGCTGATGCCAATTGGGAGCTGAAGATCATCAAAGCTGAGATCAGGGTTGTCAAACCACTCATCAATGAAGTTGTCCAGGATGTTTACATCGAAGAGGGGCAGAACATTGAAGATCTCCACCTCTTGCTTGCTCTTTATCAGCTGCTCCAGAGCATCATCACCAAACTCGTCATCTGACGACAGATCAATAGCTTCAGATTCGTTCCTTAGAACGGCAACTAGTGTCAGTGCTTGACTGGACCTCTGAGCAGTTTTCTTCTGAGGCTTCTCGTTCTGTTTGGAGACCCGAGATTGATCTTCAGAGTAACTCGGTGCAGGAGGAGAAGTTGCAAGTGGCTTCACCCTTGAAGCCTTTGGTGCAGCAGTAGGTTTTGAAGCCTTAGATTTCTTTTGCTTCTGTGGCTTAGGGAGAGCTGGAGCTTCATCAGAATCTGCTTCATTAGCAGAGTGATCCACATTTGCACCTTGGACGGCAATGTGCGAAAGGAGGCCTTCGAAGTTATAGAAGGGACCGATCCTGTTTTCATTGGATTACAGGTGCCATCTTTCCGAGGACCAGAAGGACCCGGATTGAAATCAAGTCCAAAGGCCTTCTTGTTCTTCACGACAGAATCTTTAGCAAACTGGAAGTTGCGTTTGAACAGATTTTCATCACGACAGCACAGCAGAGAGGAGGGGCCAGCATTCTCTGGTTCTGGGCCGCGTACCATACAAGGATAGAATTCTTGTTGAATGGCTTCACAACGGGACTAGGGTTGAAGGTTTTGTACAAGATATCTCCCTAGGGCGATTTGATAGCATTCTTCTGGGCGTACTCAACCGTGAAAAATCTGTATTTGAACCATTCTTTAGCCCATTATCTTTGAATCCATTGTATTTGAGTTTTGCGTTCACCATAGGTCTCTTCAGGGTCAGTCTTGTACATCTCATGCAAATCTGGTGGCAAATCCTTGGAGGTATTCCCACGGCGCTATCGACCACCCTTTCTAGCTGATTTGTCAGTAGCCATGAAGCTTAACCTGAAAGGCTTCAGAACTTGCAAAGGTTCTTACAGCTGGTCAGACAAGAACTGGCTTCAAGAGAATTTAAGTGACTTTGTAAGAATTCTACAAATGAATGCAGACTATGAGAACCAAGGGATTCTCCCACGGACATGTACCCGTGACAACATTAGAGGCGCGAGGGAAGGGGAAGAGGTCATATGCATTCTCAGAAGATTTTGAAGATAAATCAGTTTGAAGACATTGACCTCATATCGCGAAGACATTCACTTATTTATTGTGAGTCGGTTCCAGATTTGAAAGAATCCAAGAATAGGTACAAGTGAGGAATCAGACTTGTAGGGAAGCATAAGTGAACAAACTAGGCATAACATGAGATGTAGAACTAGACAGATTCAATTTTGAAGTGTAGAAACCACTTTTGGTAAAGAAGGATGAATCTTTCCGATTAAAAAGACGGGAAAAAGTTAGTTATAATTACCACACAAAGAACTGCTAGACGAAGCGAAGTTGGAGGCCGACCAGTTCGATCTCCCGTGCCCTAACTTGGCGACGGAAGACACCTACGGCGGCGGCAGAGAAGATGAGGTCCGCGGCCGGCGTGAGGACAGCGTTGGAGAAGTTGCGGCAGCTAAGCGCTTCGTCACCGGCGTCGTCGAGAGCTAGTGGTGGTGCTAGGGTTTGCGAGAGGTGGCGAGGTGGAAGAAGTATTTTGACCGCGATGGGATGGGTATTTATAAGGAAAGGGACAGTACATCGCAATTACCGAGGTGCCCCTGGCGGTTCACATCTGAAGGACACGTGGCAAACATGCAACACCTTGGAAGTTATTCCATGTTCCCACGCACGTCTGGATTGTCAGGGTGGTCGTTCCGAATTCTTCGGGTTTCAGGCAATAAAGATAGAGCATTAAACGTTTGTCAGATTGACTTCAGCTGACAAGGTCTTAGTGAAGACAATTGATAGTTTTCAATAGAATGCATATGATTTGGACAGATAGAGTTGAGGTAGAATCATAAATAGGTTAGGGTCTGATCACATTCACTTAGATCAAAAGATTCAGCACGAAACCATAGCTATACGTGAATGCTGTAGAGGACAGAACATAAGTACGTATGTAACTAGTATACTACCAAATGAAGATAAATAAGAGCTTAAGTCAATGATGAAGATAAATCAATTTCGAAGACTTTGCAAACATAACACCAAGGGAAACACTTCAAACAAAATTTTGGTGGTGGCGTTACCCACCGTATAGGAAGTATTAGACCCAGACACGGCGCACAATTATTGTGGCGCTCCGAAGTCAAATTCCGCATTAATGTATTCACACTTAGAGTGTATGTCTTCATTGATTGAAGACATACGTTACTTCATGTGTTGCACATCTAAGTCATCAAAATGCATAAGGGTTAGGATGTGTGTCCAATTCACAGGACATTTGAGGATTCCAAGATATTTAGCTCACACCGCAACTTGCAAAACCTTTTCTCATCCAAGGGCTTTGTGAAGATATCAACCAATTGCTCTTCAGTGTTGATGTGAATGATATCAATATCTTCCTTCATGACATGATATCTGAGAAAGTGATGACGAATCTCAATGTGCTTTGTCTTCGAGTGCCGAACTGGGTTGTTGGCAATCTTGGTGGCACTCTCATTGTCGTAGTAGAGTGGCACATTCTTCAGGTGAATACCATAGTGCTTGAGCATTTGCTTCATCCAGAGAAGCCAAGCACAACAAGATCCAACTGCAATGTATTCAGATTCAGCAGTGGAGAGAGATACACAGTTCTGCTTCTTTGAAGACCAACAGACAAGTGATCGTCCCAGAAAGTGACGTGTGCCTGATGTGGACTTGCTGAGAATCCAACTAGATCAAGCTCTGAGCCCTTTGGATACCATAATCCTAGTGTTGGGGTGTAAGCCAAATATAGAAGAATTCGCTTCACAGCTAAGTGATGCAATTCCTTTGGTACGGCTTGGAATCGGGCACACATGCAAACACTAAGCATTATATCTGGCCTAGATGCACATAAATAAAGAAAACCAATCATGGAGCAATATACCTTTTGATCGAACTCTTTACCATTGGCGTCGGGACCCAGATGACTTTTGGTTGGCATTGGCGTCGTGTATCCTTTGCAATCTTGCATTCCAAACTTCTTCAGGCAATCTTTGAGATATTTTTCTTGAGCGATGAAGATGCCGTTGCGTTGCTGACGGATTTGGAGACCCAGAAAGAACTTTAGTTCACCCATCATGGACATGTGATATTTCTCGTGCATCATGTGACCAAACTCATCACTATATTTCTTGTTGGTGCAGCCGAAGATAATGTCATCCACATAGAGTTGGCACACAAACAGTTCTCCATCATATATCTTCATGAGGAGAGTAGGATCTAGTGAACCAGGTTTGAAGCCTTTGCTCTTCAAGAAGTCTTTGAGTGTGTCATACCAAGCACGAGGGGCTTGTTTGAGGCCATACAGTGCCTTGTTGACCCTGTATACCATATCAGGATGTTCTGGATCTTCAAAGCCATGAGGTTGTGCAACGTATACTTCTTCTTCTATCTTTCCATTGAGAAAAGCACTCTTCACATCCATTTGATATAGAAGGATGTTGTGATGATTTTCATAGGCAAGCAGTGTGCGGATGGCTTCAAGCCTTGCCACCGGAGCAAATGTTTCATCGAAGTCAATTCCTTCCACTTGAGTGTAACATTGTGCAACGAGATGAGCTTTGTTTCTGACTACTTGACCATGCTTATCTTGCTTGTTGTGATATATCCATTTGGTGCCAATGATATTGTGCTTCCGGGGATCAGGACGCTTGACCAGTTCCCACACATTGTTCAGCTCGAGCTGTTGAAGCTCTTCTTGCATAGCTTGAATCCATTCAGGTTCCATGAAGGCTTCAGTGACTTTCTTGGGTTCTGAGATTGAGATGAATGCAAAATGCCCACAGAAATTGGTTAGTTGTGTTGCCCTTTGTGTATCTCTTGAACGAGTGAGTGGACCAGGTGCATTGTGGCTGTCGATTATTTTCTCAATCTGTACTTCATTTGCAACACGAGGATGAACATGACGAAGATTTTGCTCATTCTGATCAATGTCATCATTTGGGGGATTATCTTCAGGCTGAGCATTGTCTTCAGGTTGAGTAGATGCAAAAATGATCAGTTCTTCTTTAGTCTGATTCTCAGATGGTATGATCTCTCCAATTCCCATTTGCTTGATTAACTCGCTAGGGGGTAATTCATCTAGCACAATTGGCAGGTGCTCTCTTTGCGAGCTGTTAGTATCATTGAACCGCACATCCACAGTTTCAACCATTTTATAGTGAAAGAGGTTGAAGAATCTGTAGGAGTGCGAATCCTTTTCGTAACCAAGCATAAAACCTTTATGTGCTTTCGGTGCAAATTTTGAAGTGTGATGTGGATCCTTGATCTAGCACTTAGCACCAAATACTCTGAAGTAACTGACATTTGGCTTCTTACCAGTTAGGAGTTTGTAGGATGTTTTCTTCAGAATCTTGTGAAGATAAACGCGATTGATGACGTGGCATGCAGTATCAATGGCTTCAGGCCAGAACTTCCATGGAGTCTTGTACTCATCGAGCATCGTTTGGGCCATCTCAATAAGAGTTCTGTTCTTGCGCTCCGCGATGCCATTCTGCCGAGGTGTGTAAGGAGCAGAGAACTCATGAGTGATACCCATGGTATCCAAGTAAAGGTCGAGGCCGGTGTTCTTGAACTCAGTGTCGTTGTCGCTTCCGATATGCTTGATCTTGACGCCATAGTTCGTCATGGCATGATTGGCAAAGCGTCTGAAGACATCCTGCACTTCAGTCTTGTAGAGGATTATATGCACCCATGTATATCGAGAGTAATCATCAACAATGACGAAACCATAGAGGCAAGCAGTAGCATTGAGAGTAGAGTAGTGAGTAGGACCAAATAAGTCCATGTGCAGCCGCTAGAAGGGTTGAGATGTAGTCATGATTGTCTTTGAGGGATGCTTGGCTCTTGTCATCTTTCCAGCTTCACAGGCACCACATAGATGATCCTTCTTGAACTTGACGCCTTCGATGCCCACAACATGCTTCTTCTTCGTGAGAGTGTGCAAGTTCCTCATGCCAGCATGCCCTATCCTTCGATGCCAAAGCCAGCATTCTGAAGCTTTTGCTAGAAGACATACGGCCATCTGCGGTCCTGCTGAGAAATCTACCATATACAGATCATCTTTCCGATACCCTTCAAAGACTAGAGACTTGTCAGATACCATCAGTACAAGGCAACAATATTTTCCAAATAGCACAATCATGTTTAGGTCACAAAGCATTGAAACAGACATTAAGTTGAAACCAAGGGATTCAATAAGCATCTCTTTATCCATGTGCTGATCCCTTGATATTGCAACTCTACCTAGACCCAATACCTTGCTTTTACCAGTGTCAACAAATGCGATGTGGCTCTTGGCTGATGGACGTAGCGTTGAATCCATCAGAAGACTTCGATCGCCAGTCATGTGATTAGTGCATCCACTGTCCATAATCCATTCTGAAGCACGAGGTGTCGTAGCCTACAGTGCAGGTTGGGGATAGGCTTCACCAAGCGAGTTGTGAAGCAGAAACATTTGACGAACAAGTGGAACATGGAAATTCAGGTCTTGGTTAGGATAGATAGGATGAGTATCAAGGAAATCTGGAGCAAAATACATAGTAAGACCATTTGGGCATTTTATCTTGCACCCTACAAGATTTTTAAGGTCTCCAGCATTAGCTTTGGACGCCTTTGATTTTTGGCTGAAGACCTTTCCCTGCAAAAGAGAGTTAAGTTTTCTTAACCACCCACATCTTCAGGGGTGGCTTAGAAGCAATGAGTCTAAGTGCAGCATCTGAGAACTTCGGCTTCGGAGCCCTAGTAAATAGCCTTGTAGGGGGTGAATAATACTCATATGAATAAGCAGAAAAGTTCTTAGTTCTATGGACATAGCGGTTTAATGAAACACGCTCATATTCATGGGTCGGAGTATGATTTCCCTACAAAACATTGACGTAGGGTGACTCAGATGAGTCCTCGGTCTGTATGAAGCTTTTGGACCATATGAAGCCTTTGGTATGTGGTTTGTCTTCTTCACAGGTGGTGTCATGATGACATTCACGGGAAGATTCTCAAGACAACTTTTGGGTACCCATATCTTTTCCATATGTGGCCCATTCCTGCAGTTAGTACCAATATACATGGCAAACACTTCACCATTCTGATTCTTAAACAATTTATAGTTTGAATCAAAGGATTCATCAATGATAATGGGGTTAGCACAAGTGAAGCCAGATAAGGTGGATGGATCTACTGAAGGTTCCTTTGCAGCAACCCAGGTAGTTTTGGGGTACTGCTCAGGCTTCCAGTACGACGCATCAACATTCATTCTTCTCTCGAACCCAACACCCTCTTTCCTAGGGTTTCGGTTCAGAATCTACTTTTTGAGGACATCACATAACATCTGATGCCCTTTGAGACTTTTGTACATCCCGGTCTCAAGTAGTGTCTTCAACCTGGCATTCTCATCAGCAATAGTAGTGGTATCCTCAGCAGAGGGGTTAATTACCACATCAGCAGTTGAAGATAATTCAAGAGTAGTAGCAGTAGAACATTCAGTAACAGAGGTAGCGTTATCACGCTCAATGCATTTTAAACAAGGTGGTTCAAATCCTTCCTGAGCGGGACTGATCTATTGAGCGTGGAGTGACTCGTTTTCTTTTTGGAGATCTTCATGATCCGATCTCAATTTCTCAAGCTCCTGCTTCCTTTGAAGATAATCATAGGAAAGCTTTTCATGAGAGGTTGAGAGCGTTTCACGCCGACCTTCAAGTTCCTGGTACTTAACATGAAGATTTTTTATGTCTTCAATTAAGGACTGAGTCTTAGTCATTTCCACGTCCAACAGGTCATTGCTTTTGTCTAACAATTTTTGAATATGTTCCATAGCTTTTTGTTGTTCAGTTGCAATTTTAGCAAGTTTTTTGTAGCTAGGTTTGGATTCACCATTAGAGTTATCTTCACTTGAGGTTTGAAAGTAAGCATCGCCTGAGTTTACCTTGGTACCACGTGCCATGAAGCAGTAGGTGGGAGCCGAGTCGTTCTCGTCATCAGCGTTGGTGACGGAGCCATTGTCATCAGTGTTGAAGATGGACTTGGCGATGTAAGCTGTAGCTAGAGGCAGACTTGCGACACCAGAGTCGGACTCCTCCTCAGACTCCACCACCGCCTCCTCAGAAGTAGACTCCTCCTCTAAATCCATTTCCTTGCCAACAAATGCACGTGCCTTGCCTAATGAGCTCTTCTTGTGTGATGAAGACTTGGAAGAAGATTTGGAAGAAGACTTTGTGGATTTCTTCTTCTTCTTGTCATCAGAATCATACTCTTTGCTCTTCTTCTTCTTCTTCTTCTCATTGTCCCACTGTGGACATTCAGAGATGTAGTGGCCAGGTTTCTTGTACTTGTGACAGGTTCTTTTCTTGCTGTCATGGCTGGAAGCTTCATCATTCCTTGAGCTGGATCATGAAGATTTTCTGAAGCTTTTCTTCTTAGTGAATTTCTAGAACTTCTTCACAAGCATAGCAAGCTCCTTTCCAATGTCTTCAGGATCACCGGAACTTCATTCAGATTCTTCTTCAGATGAGGAAGCGACAGCCTTTGCCTTCAAAGCGTGAGATCGGCCATAGTTGGGGCCATAGATATCTCGTTTATCAGATAGCTGGTACTCATGTGTGTTGAGCCTCTCAAGTATGTCTTATGGATCGAGTGTCTTGAAGTTAGGGAGTTCTTGTATCATTAGGGATAAGGTGTCAAATGAGCTGTCAAGAGATCTCAGTAGTGTCTTCACTATTTCATGCTTCGTAATGTCAGTTGCACCGAGTGCTTGGAGCTCATTTGTGATATCAGTGAGGCAATCAAATGTGAGCTAGACGTTCTCATTGTCATGCCTCTTGAAGCGGTTGAGGAGGTTGCGGAGAGTACTGATCCGTTGATCTTGCTGAGTTGAGACGCCCTCATTGACCATGGAGATCCAGTCCCAGACTAGCTTCAACGCTTCCAGAGCGCTAACATGGCCATACCGCCCTTTGTTCAGATGACCACAAATGATGTTCTTGGCTGTAGAGTCCAGTTGAATGAACTTCTTGACATCAGCAGGGGTGACACCTTCACCAGTCTTGGGAACGCCATTCTTGACGACATACCACAGATCGACATCAATGGCTTCAAGATGCATGCGCATCCTATTCTTCCAGTAGGGATACTCAGTGCCATTGAAGATGGGGCACGCAACGGAGACTTTGATTATCCCTGCAGTCGACATAGCTAAAACTCCAGGTGGTTAAACCGAATCACACAGAACAAGGGAGCACCTTGCTCTGATACCAATTGAAAGGGCTAGTTATCGACTAGAGGGGGGGTGAATAGGCGTTTTTTATGAAAGTCTTCAAAACATGGCAGTTTCGAAGACAAACAGTAGAAACGACACTATTCGTATGCAGCGGAAGGTAGACTACACTAGACAAGCCACAGTCAAGTATTCAATGAAGTGAAAGAACGAAAACTATTGGCAGCTAGGTAGTAAGGATCAGGATGGAAGATAGTATGAAGCCAATCAGGACAAGTAGTCACACAGTGAAGTCAAATAGATAATGCAACCAGGCAATGACTTCACGAAGACAAACTGTAAGTAAAGAGAAGTGAGAGATAGAATTAGTAGCTTCAGGAGGACAGGGGTTTGTTCGACCAGTTCCAGTTGCTGTGACAACTGTACGTCTGGTTAGGGAGGCTGAGATTTAACTAGAAGGCCGCGTCTTCACCTTATTCCCCTTGAGCTAAGGACTCTCAGTCCCCGCCCAATCACTCTGGTAAGTCTTCAAGGTAGACTCCCAAACCTTCACAGACTTCATTCACCGGCAATCCACAATGACTCTTGGATGCTCAGAACGTGACGCCTAATCGGCTGGAGGATTCACAGTCCTCAAGTGAAATAAGTCTTCAGATCACGCGGACAGAAAGACTTCGGTGATGCCAAACACTCTTTGGGCTCTGGGTGGTTTGGGCTTTGTCCTCGCAAGGATTCTCTGTCAAAAGCTTCGGAGGTGGGTTGCTCTCAAACGACAAAAGTCGTATACTAACTCTGAGCAGCCACCAATTTATGGTGTAGGGGATGGGCTATTTATAGCCACTGGGCAACCCAACCTGATTTGTCCGAAATGACTCTGGGTCACTAAGGAACTGACACGTGTCACAACGGTCAGATTTCAAACACACGCGGCAGCTTGACTTGGGCTACAAGTAAAGCTGACTCATCCGACTCTAGATAAGATTTGCTCTCATTGTCTTCGCTCGAAGACATACGATTTGGTTGAGCATCACTTCAGTCACTCTGACTTTGTTCTCTTGGACCCCACTTAACAGTGCGGTGGTTCCTATGACTCAACAAAAAGAAAAGAAACAACGAAATAGCTAAGTCTTCGCGCTCCATAGTCTTCAGACGTTGTCTTCTCATGTCATAGTCTTCAACGTGATCAGCTTCACAGACCACCATTGTCTTCAATGTCTTCATACATTTTTAGGGGTCATCTCCGGTAGGTAAACCAAATCAATGAGGGATTACTACCTGTGTTATCCTGCAATTCCCACAAACACATTAGTCCCTCAACCAGGTTTGTCGCCAATACTCCAAAACCAACTAGGGGTGGCACTAGATGCACTTACAAATAGTCTCATTGTGTTTCTTATGAATTCTCAAATTATACAAAAGCATCGTATCATCATTGTTAACAATAAACTCATGCACTACCATGCTCTTGTAATCTAAAAAGGTAGGGGGCAGTAGTTTTTCCTCTTTCTCATAATGCCTAATAGGTATCTCAAAGTGTTTAGCAAGGCGTGAAGCATAGATACCTCCAAAGATGGGGCCCTTCGTACGGTTCAGGCTTAACCGATTAGCAATAATAGCACCCATACTAACAGAGTTATCATGGAATAAAGCATGGAACAAAATAATAATATCAGGAACACTAAGGTTTCCACAGTTTCCGCGACCAATTAAGCATCGTCTAGCAAATATTGCAAAGTAGCGTAAAACAGGAAAATGTATGCTAGTAATTCTCGCATCGGAAACCTTCCTCGATTCTCCTACAGTAATAGTTTCAATAAATCCATCCACATCTTTACAATGTGGTTCCTCTAAGCTGCCCTCGAAGGGTATTTTGCAAACCGCGCAAAAATCACGTAATGACATCTCCCTAGCCACATCATATAAATGAAACACTACTGAAGGAGGAGATTTCTTAGGATAATAGTAGAAGTTTTGCACCAAAGTATTAGTGACTGAGATAATGTTCGATCTGGTCGTGGAGGAAGTCGGTGAGGCCCGCATTATCAGCAAAAGAATAAAAGTCATCATAAATCCCGGCTGCTCTAAAGAAATCATCACAAGGCCATTCATACGACCGTACTTCCGCCACACGAGGAAGATTATACTTGGCCTTTTCTTTCTCCTTAGCTTGTTTATCCTTAGAGCCTTGGCTAGAAGAGCCAATCAACAACAATCTCTTCATCTTTTTCTGAAAATTTCTGAAATTTTTAGTAACGCAAAATAAAAGTCAATCAAACTCAATAAGATTGATAGCAACTACTCCCACAAGTGCCTAGCACCTATATCATGCATTAGAATTGCTTGGGACCTCATAAATTTAACATGCAAGCTCAAGAATACGGTCACCTAGGCAGCAAAAAATTGCAATTAATAAAGCACTAGAACAAAAACTAATTGGACCATTGGTGGAGTCACATACCAAAGAACAATCTCCCAAAGCAGTTTTGTGAATGGAGCTTTGAGCAAGGAGATCGAAAATCGCAGCAAAATGAGCTAGAACTCGTGCTTGAGCTGGATGGTGATTTTTTTGGGAGGAAGAAGAAGTGTGTGAGTGTAGGAATAAGTGGAGGGGGGCCACCATGGGCCCACGAGGCAGGGGCGCACCCTATAGGGGTGGGCGCGCCCTGGGCCCTCGTGGCTAGGTGCCAGCTCCCCCTGCTGTGTTCTCAGTGCCAGATATTCTCTAATATTCAAATCATACTAAATTTGCAGGGCATTTTAAGAACTTTTATTTTTGGGATATTTTTAATTGCATGAATAATTCCGAAAACAGACAGAAAATACTATTCTTACTTTATTTAAACTAAATAACAGAAAGTAAAAAGAGGGTACAGAAGGTTGTGCCTTCTAATTTCATCCATCTCATGCTCATCAAAAGGAATCCACTAACAAGGTTGATCATGTCTTGTTAACAAACTCATTCCGAATAACATGGAACCGGACAAATTTCTAATAACACTAGGTTACCTCAACGGGGATATGAACATCCCCAATAATAAGAATATCTTATTTTTTTCTTGACAGTAGGAAGAGGAAATTCAAAACCTCCAATAATGATAGTTGGAATTTTTCCAATAGAATTGATGCTATGAACTTGAGGTTGTTTCCTCGGAAAGTGTACCGTATGCTCATTACCATTAACATGAAAAGTGACATTACCTTTGTTGCAATCCATAACATCCCCTGCAGTATTCAAAAAGGGTCTACCAAGGATAATCGACATACTATCGTCCTCGGGAATATCAAGAATAACAAAGTCCGTTAAGATAGTGACGTTTGCAACCACAACAGGCACATCCTCACAAATACCGACAGGTATAGCAGTTGATTTATCGGTCATTTGCAAAGATATTTCAATAGGTGTCAACTTATTCAATTCAAGTCTATGATATAAAGAGAGAGGCATAACACTAACACCGGCTCCAAGATCACATAAAGCAGTTTTAACATAGTTTCTTTTAATGGAGCATGCTATAGTTGGTACTCCCGGGTCTCCAAGTTTCTTAGTTATTCCACCTTTAAAAGTATAATTAGCAAGCATGGTGGAAATTTCAGCTTCCGGTATCTTTCTTTTCTTTGTAATAATATCCTTCATGTACTTAGCATAAGTATTCATTTTAAGCATATCAGTTAAGCGCATACGTAAGAAGATAGGTCTAATCATTTCAACAAAGCGCTCAAAATCCTCATCATCCTTTTTCTTGGATGGCTTAGGAGGAAAAGGCATGGGTTTCTGAACCGATGGTTCTCTTTCTTTACCATGCTTCCTAGCAACAAAATCTCTCTTATCATAACGTTGATTCTTTGATTGTGGGTTATCAAGATCAACAGCAGGTTCAATCTCTACATCATTGTTATTGCTAGGTTGAGCATCAATATGAACATTATCATTAACATTATCACTAGGTTCATGTTCATCACCTGATTGTATTTCAGCATCAGAAATAGAAATATCATTGGGATTCTCAGGTGTGTCTACAATAGGTTCACTAGAAGCATGCAAAGTCTTATCATTTTTCTTTTTCTTCTTTTTAGAAGGACTAGGTGCATCTACATTATTTCTTTGAGAATCTTTCTCAATTCTCTTAGGGTGGCCTTCAGGATACAAAGGTTCCTGAGTCATTTTACCAATTCTAGTAGCCACTCTAATAGCGGAATCATGTTTATTATTTAATTCATCGAGCAAATCACTTTTAGCTTTAAGTACTTGTTCTGCTTGAGTGGTAACCATAGAAGCATATTTACTAATGAGTTTAAGTTCACCTTTAACTCTAGCCATATAATCACTCAAGCGTCCAATCATGCAAGAATTACTCTTTAATTCTCTACCAACATAAGCATTAAAGTTTTCTTGTCTAGCCATAAAATCATCAAATTCATCTAAACATTGGCTAGGAAACTTAGTACACGGGATTTCAACCTTATCATATCTATAGAGAGAATTTACCTTTACTACCTGTGTCGGGTTATCAAGACCATGTGTTTCTTCAATAGTTGGTATATTAAGACCATGTATTTCTTCAACAGGAGGTAAATTCTTAACATCTTCAGCTTTAATACCTTTTTCTTTCATAGATTTCTTTGCCTATTGCATATCTTCAGGACTGAGAAATAGAACACCTCTCTTCTTCAGAGTTGGCTTAGGGGTTGGCTCAGGAATTGGCTCAGGAATTGTCTCAGGAAGAGTCCAATTATTTTCATTAGTCAAACATATTATTTAGTAGCAATTCAGCTTGATCGACTGTTCTTTCCCTGAAAACACAACCAACACAACTATCCAAGTGGTCCTTGGAAGCATCAGTTAGTCCATTATAAAAGATATCAAGTATTTAATTTTTCTTAAGAGGATGATCACGCAAAGAATTAAGTAACCGGAGAAGCCTTCCCCAAGCTTGTGGGAGACTCTTCTTCATTTTGCACAAAATTATATATTTCCCTCAAGGCAGCTTGTTTCTTATGAGGAGGGAAATATTTATCAAAGAAGTAATAAATCATATCCTGGGGACTACGCACACAACCAGGATCAAGAGAATTAAACCAAGTTTTAGCATCACCCTTTAATGAGAATGGAAATATCTTAAGAATATAGTAGTAGCGAGATTTCTCATCATTAGTGAACAGGGTGGCTATATCATTTAACTTAGTAAGATGTGCCACAACAGTTCCAGATTCATAGCCATAGAAAGGATCAGATTCAACCAAAGTAATTATCGCAGGATCAATAGAGAATTCATAATCCTTATCAGTAACAAAGATAGGTGAAGTAGAAAAAGCAGGGTCATATTTCATTCTAGCATTTAGAGATTTCTGTTTCAGTTTAGCTAATAACTTCTTAAGATCAGATCTATCATTGCAAGCAAGAATATCTCTAGTAGTTTCTTCATCCATAAGATAACCCTCAGGAACAACAGGCAATTCATATTTAGGGGGAGAACCTTCATCATTACTATCTTCAATAATATCAGTTTCAAGAATTTCATTCTCTCTAACACTAGCAAGTTGTTCATCAAGAAATTCACCTAATGGCATAGTAGTATCAAGCACGGAACTAGTTTCATCATAACTATCATGCATAGTAGAAGTGGAATCATCAATAACATGCGACATATTAGAATTCATAGCAGAAGCAGGTTTAAGTGTCGCAAGCTTACTCATACCAGAAGGAGAATCTAGTGTAGAGCTAGATGGCAGTTCCTTACCTCCCCTCGTAGTTGAGGGTTAGTTCTTTCGTCTTTCAAGTTCCTCATAGTGACCAGCAGATATAAATCCCAAGTGACTCAAAGAATAGAGCTATGCTCCCCGGCAACGGCACCAGAAAATAGTCTTGATAACCCACAAGTATAGGGGATCACAACAGTTTTCGAGGGTAGAGTATTCAACCCAAATTTATTGATTCAATACAAGGGGAGCCAAAGAATATTCTAAAGTATTAGCAGTTGAGTTGTCAATTCAACCACACCTGGATAACTTAGTATGTGCAGCAAAGTATTTAGTAGCAAAGTAGTATGGAAGTACCGCTAATAGTGGCAAAAGTAACAGTAGCAGTTTTGTAGTAATTGTAACAGTGGCAACGGTAAAGTAAATAAGCAAAGCACAATATGTGAAAAGCTTGTAGGCATTGGATCAGTGATGGATAATTATGTTAGATGCGATTCCTCATGTAATAGTTATAACATAGGGTGACACAGAACTAGCTCCAGTTCATCAATGTAATGTAGGCATGTATTCCGAATATAGTCATACGTGCTTATGGAAAAGAAATTAAATGACATCTTTTGTCCTACCCTCCCGTGGCAGTGGGGTCCTAATGGAAACTAAGGGATATTAAGGCCTCCTTTTAATAGAGTACTGGACCAAAGCATTAACACTTAGTGAATACATGAACTCCTCAAACTACGGTCATCACCGAGAAGTATCCCGATTATTGTCACTTCGGGGTTGTTGGATCATAACACATAATAGGTGACTATAGACTTGCAAGATAGGATCAAGAACTCACATATATTCATGAAAACATAATAGGTTCAGATCTGAAAGCATGGCACTCGGGCCCTAGTGACAAGCATTAAGCATAGCAAAGTCATAGCAACATCAATCTCAGAAAATAGTGGATACTAGGGATCAAACCCTAACAAAACTAACTTGATTACATGGTAAATCTCATCCAACCCATCATCGTCCAGTAAGCCTATGATGGAATTACTCACGCACGGCGGTGAGCATCATGAAATTGGTGATGGAGGATGGTTGGTGATGACGACGGCGACGAATCCCCCTCTCCGGAGCCTCGAAAGGACTCCAGATCTGCCCTCTCGAGAGAGATTAGGGCTTGGCGGCGGCTCCATATCGTAAAACGCGATGAAACTTTCTCTTTGATTTTTTTCTCCGCGAAAGCAAATATATGGAGTTGGAGTTGAGGTCGGTGGACGTCCAGGGGGCCCACGAGGCAGGGGGCGCGCCCAGTGGGAGGGGGCGCCCCCACCCTCGTGGACAGTGTGTGGGCCCCCTGACGCTATTTCTTTCGCCAATATTTTTTATTAATCCTGAAAAGTTGCTCCGTGGATTTTCAGGTCATTTCGAGAACTTTATTTGTACACAAAAACAACACCATGGCAGTTCTGCTGAAAATAGCGTCAGTCCGGGTTAGTTTCATTCAAATCATGCAAGTTAGATTCCAAAACAAGGGTAAAAGTGTTTGGAAAAGTAGATACGACGGAGATGTATCAAGTAGAAGTCGTCGTCGAAGGTGGCGTATGGATCCTGGGCTCCACCATATGGTTGCAGCATCCGAGAAGAATGGAAAGAGGTGGAAAAAGGGGAGCAAAGCAATTGTAATTACTCATCCAAAGTACTCGCAAGCAAGGATCTACACTACATATGCATCGGTATCAATGAAATGGGTAGTGTCTGTGGACTGAACTTCAGAATGCTAGAAGAGCAGGGAAACCCTAGCCTATCGAGGACTAGCATATTCAAGCAGCTCCATGAAGGAAATATGCCCTAGAGGCAATAATAAAGTTGTTATTTTATATTTACTTACATCATGATAAATGTCTATTATTCATGCTAGAATTGTATTAACCGGAAACTTGATACATGTGTGGATACATAGACAAAACACCGTGTCCATAGTATGCCTCCACTTGACTAGCTCATTAATCAAAGATGGTTAAGTTTCCTAACCATAGACATGTGTTGTCATTTGATGAACATGATAACATCATTAGGAGAATGATGTGATGGACAAGACCCATTCGTTAGCTTAGCATAATGATCATTCAGTTTTATTGCTACTACTTTCTTCATGTCAAATAAATATTCTTCCGACTATGAGATTATGCAACTCCCGGATACCAGAGGAATGCCTTGTGTGCTATCAAATGTCACAACGTAACTTGGTGATTATATAGATGCTCTACAGGTATCTCCGAAGGTGTTTGTTGGGTTGGCATAGATCGAGATTAGGATTTGTCACTCCGAGTATCAGAGAGTTATCCCTGGGCCTTCTCGGTAATGCACATCATAAGAAGCCTTGCAAGCAATGTGACTAATGAGTTAGTTGCCAGGTGATGCATTACGGAACGAGTAAAGAGACTTGCTGGTAACGAGATTGAACTAGGTATGAAGATACCGACGATCGAATCTCGGGCAAGTAACATACCGACGACAAACGGAATAATGTATGTTGTCATAACGGTTCGATCGATAAAGATCTTCGTAGAATATGTGGAAGCCAATATGAGCATCCAGGTTCCGTTGTTGGTCCTCGACCAGAGAGGTGTCTCGGTCATGTCTACATAGTTCTCGAACCCGTAGGGTCCGTGATGTCTACTACGCAACCTTCTTCTTGTAGACGTTGTTGGGCCTCCAAGTGCAGAGGTTTGTAGGACAGTAGCAAATTTCCCTCAAGTGGATGACCTAAGGTTTATCAATCCGTGGGAGGTGTAGGATGAAGATGGTCTCTCTCAAGCAACCCTGCAACCAAATAGCAAAGAGTCTCTTGTGTCCCCAACACACCCAATACAATGGTAAATTGTATAGGTGCACTAGTTCGGCGAAATATGGTGATACAAGTGCAATATGGATAGTAGATAAAGGTATTTGTAATCTGAAATTATAAAAACAGCAAGGTAACAAGTGGTAGAAGTGAGCGTAAACGGTATTGCAATGGTAGGAAACAAGGCCTAAGGTTCATACTTTCACTAGCGCAAGTTCTCTCAACAATAATAACATAACTGGATCATATAACAATCCCTCAACATGCAACAAAGAGTCACTCCAAATCCACTAATAGCGGAGAACAAACGAAGAGATTATGGTAGGGTACGAAACCACCTCAAAGTTATCCTTTTTGATCTATTCAAGAGTTCATAGTAAAATAGCACGAAGCTATTCTTTCGGTTCAATCTATCATAGAATTCATACTAGAATAACACCTTAAGACACAAATCAACCAAAACCCTAATGTCACCTAGATACTCCATTGTCACCTCAAGTATCCGTGGGCATGATTATACGATATGCATCACACAATCTCAGATTCATCTATTCAACCAACACAAAGTACTTCAAAGAGTGCCCCAAAGTTTCTACCGGAGAGTCAAGATGGAAATGTGTGTCAATCCCTATGCATAGGTTCATAGGCGGAACCTGCAAGTTGATCACCAAAACATACATCAAGTGGATCACGTGATATCCCATTGTCACCACAGATAAGCACGGCAAGACATACATCAAGTGTTCTCAAATCCTTAAAGACTCAATCCGATAAGATAACTTCAAAGGGAAAACTCAATCCATCACAAGAGAGTAGAGGGGGGAGAAACATCATAAGATCCAACTATAATAGCAAAGCTCGCGATACATCAAGATCGTGCCATAGAGAGAACATGAGAGAGAGATCAAACACATAGCTACTGGTACTTACCCTCAACCCCGAGGGTGAACTACCCCCTCCTCGTCATGGAGATCGTCGGGATGAACAAGATGGCCACTGGTGAGGGATTCCCACTCTGGCAGGGTGCCGGAACAGGGTCCCGAGTGACTTTTGGTGGCTACAGAGGCTTGTGGTGGTGGAACTCCCGATCTATCTCGATGTTTTTAGGGTATATGGGAATATATAGGTGAAAGAAGTCGGTCGGGGGGTGCTCAAGGGGCCCACGAGACAGGGGGTGCGCCCAGTAGGGGAGGGGTGCCCCGCACTGGCTTCCTCGAGGCTTCTCTGACGTGAACTCCAAGTCTCCCGGATCATATTCTTTCCAAAAATAAAGCTCCCAAAGGTTTCATTCCATTTGGACACCGTTTGATATTCCTTTTCTTCAAAACACTGAAATAGGCAAGAAAACATCAATATGGGCCGGGCCTCCGGTTAATAGGTTAGTCCCAAAAATGATGTAAAAGTATAAAGTAAAGCCCATAAACATCCAAAACAGGTAATTTAATAGCATGGAACAATAAAAAATTATAGATACGTTGGAGACGTATCAAGCATCCCCAAGCTTAATTCCTGCTCGTCCTCGAGTAGGTAAATGATAAAAACAGAATTTTTGATGTGGAATTCTACCTAGCATATTTCTCAATGTAATTTCTCTTTGTTGTGGCATGAATGTTCAGATCCAAATGATTCAAAATAAAAGTTCATATTGATATAAGAAATAATAATACTTTAAGCATAATAATCAAAGCAATCATGTCTTCTCAAAATAACACGGCTAAAGAAAGTTTATCCCTACAAAACCATATAGTTAGGCTATGCTTCATTTTCGTCACACAAAAATACTCCCATCAAGCACAACTCCGGTTTCAGCCAAGCAATTGTTTCATACTTTAGCAATCTCAAACCTTTTCAACTTTCATGCAATACATGAGCGTGAGCCATGAATATAGCACTATGGGTGGAATAGAATATAATGGTGGGGATTGTGTGGAGAAGGCAAAAAAGGAGAAAGTCTCACATTGACGAGGATAATCAACAGGCTATGGAGATGCCCATCAATTGATGTCAACATGAGGAGTAGGGATTGCCATGCAACAGATGCACTAGAGCTATAAATGTATGAAAGCTCAACAAAAGAAACTAGTGGGTGTACATCCAACTTTCTTGCTCATGAAGACCTAGGGCATTTGAGGAAGCCCATCGTAGGAATATACAAGCCAAGTTCTATAATGAAAAATTCCCACTAGTATATGAAAGTGACAACATATGAGACTCGCTATATGAAGAACATGGTGCTACTTTGAAGCACAAGTGTGGAAAAAGATAGTAACATTGCCCCTTTTTTTCTTCTTTTTATTTTTTCTTTGGCCTTTTTTTGGCCTTTCTCTTTTTTTTTCTTTGGCCTTTTTTTCTTTTTGGCCTTTCTTTTTTTTTTCTTTGGGGACAATGCTCTAATAATGATGATCATCACACTTCTATATATTTACAACTCATGAATTACAACTCGAAACTAGAACAAGATATGACTTTATATGAATGCCTCCGACGGTGTACCGGGATGTGCAATGAATCAAGAGTGGCATGTATGAAAAATTATGCATGGTGGCTTTGCCACAAATACGATGTCAACTACATGATCATGCAAGGCAATATGACAATAGTAATGTATGTCATGATGATAAACGGAACGGTGGAAAGTTGCATGGCAATATATCTCGGAATGGCTATGGAAATGCCATAATAGGTAGGTATGGTGGCTGTTTTGAGGAAGATATAAGGAGGTTTATGTGTGATAGAGCGTAACGTATCACGGGGTTTGGATGCACCGGTGAAGTTTGCACCAACTCTCAAGGTGAGAAAGGGCAATGCACAGTACCGAAGAGGCTAGCAATAATGGAAAGGTAAAAGTGCGTATAATCCATGGACTTAACATTAGTCATAAAGAACTCACATAATTATTGCAAAAATCTACAAGTCATCAAAAACCAAGCACTACGCGCATGCTCCTAGGGGGGAGGTTGGTAGGAGTTAACCATCGTGCGCCCCCGACCTCCACACAAGGGAAGGCAATCAAAAGAGCACCTCATGCAATAAATTTGTTACACAACTTTTACCATACGTGCATGCTACGGGACTTGCTAACTTCAACACAAGCATTCTTTAAATTCATAATCACCCAACTAGCATGACTCTAATATCATTACATCCATATCTCAAAACAATTATCAAGTATCAAATTGATCATAGCATACAATTCACTTCTACGATAGTTTTTATTCAAATTACCATGCTGTTTAAGACTCTCAAAATAATATAAGTGAAGCATGATATTTCATTAATTTCTACAAAATAAAACCACCGCCGTGCTCCAAAAAAGATATAAGTGAAGCACTAGAGCAAACGACAAACTACTCTGAAAGATATAAGTGAAGATCAATGAGTAGTCAAATAATTATATGGCTATGAGAAGACTCTCTCTCATTTAAGTATTTCAGATCTAATTTATTTTATTCAAGCAGCAAGCAAAACAAAACAAAATGACACTCCAAGCAAAACACATATCATGTGGCAAATAAAAATATAGCTCCAAGTAAAGTTACCGATGAACGAAGACGAAAGAGGGGGTGCCTTCCGGGGCGTCCCCAGGCTTAGTCTCTTGTTTGTCCTTGAATATTACCTTGGGGTGCCTTGGGCATCCACAATATTAGGCTCTTACCACTCCTTATTCCATAGTCCATCGAATCTTTACCCAAAACTTGAAAACTTCACAACACAAAACTCAAAACAAAACTCGTAAGCTCCGTTAGTATAAGAAAACAAACCACCACTTTAAGCTACAATAATGAACTCATTCTTTATTCATATTGGTGTAATATCTACTGTATTCCAACTTCTCTATGGTTCATACCCGCTGATACTACTCATAGATTCATCAAAATAAGCAAACAACACAATGAAGACATAATCTGTCAAAAACAGAACAGTCTGTAGTAATCTGTATCAAACGTATACCTATAAAGCTCCAAAATTTCTGAAATAAATTTATGTACCTGAGGAATTTGATTATTAATCATCTTCAAAAAGAATAAACCTAAAATCACTCTTCTGTAAAAAATGGCAGCTAATCTTGTGAGCGCTAAAGTTTCTGTTTTTTTACAGCAAGATCAAATAGACTTCACCCAAGTCTTCCCAAAGGCTCTACTTGGCACTTTATTGAAACAAAAGCTATAAAACATGATTACTACAGTATCATAATCATGTGGACACACAAAAACAGTAAGGGTAAATATTGGGTTGTCTCCCAACAAGCGCTTTTCTTTAATGCCTTTCTAGCTAGGCATGATGATGACAATGATGCTCACATAAAAGATAAGAATTGAAACATAAAGGGAGCATCATGAATAATATGACTAGCACATTTAAGTCTAACCCACTTCCTATGCATAGAGATTTTGTGAGCAAACAACTTATGGGAACAATAATCAACTAGCATAGGAAGGCAAAACAAGCACAACTTCAAGATTCTAAGCACATAGAGAGGAAACTTGATATTATTGCAATTCCTACAAGCATATGTTCCTCTCTCATAATAATTTTCAGTAGCATCATGAATTAATTCAACCATATAACCAGCACCTAAAGAATTTTTTTCATGATGTACAAGCGTAGAAAATTTACTACTCTCCACATAAACAAAATTCTTCTCATTCGGAATGGTGGGAGTATCATAAGAGACTTGAATACTATACATTGTTTCCACATTAAAAGAGTAATGTTCAGAAAAAGGGTAATCATAATCATGACAAGTTTTATAAATATAATCATCACTACTTTTTATAGCATAAGTTTCATCACAATAGTCATCATAAGTAGCAACTTTATTCTCATCATAATCGATTGAAACCTCTTCCAAGATAGTGGAATCATCACTAAATAAAGTTGACACTCTTCCAAATCCACTTTCATATTCATCACAATAATATTCAACATCCTCCAAAATAGTGGGATCATTACTTCCTAAAGTTGACACTCTTCCAAACCCACTTTCATCAATATAATCATCATAGATAAGAGGCATGCTATCATCATAACAACTTTGCATATCAAAACTTGGGAGGCTAAAAATATCATATTCATTAAACGTAGCATCCCCAAGCTTGGGACAAACATTAATTTCAGCAAATATATTCTCAAATATGTCATCCTCATCAAACATAGCTTCCCCAAGCTTGGGCCTTTTCATATCATAAGCATAATCACTCTCATCATTAACAGTATGGATAGCACCAATAGTATAACAATTATCATCATCACAATGAGTAGTAGGAGCAACATCATTTGGGAGGGATACCTTTTTACCTTTTCTTCTTCACATTATGTGTGGGTTCAACCCTCTTCTTTGAGCTCCTTATTGATGAGATTGGTTGAATAGAAGGCTCCTCCTCGATACCTGATTCATCATAAGAAATAATAGGAGGATAATGGGAAGTATCTTCCCTTTCATTAGTATTCTCTTCATCTTCTATTTCTTTTCTTTTCTTTAGGTAATTGGCAATATAAGGATTTTCAATGCAATTCACCGCACAATACATATAAATTTCCTCTAGATCAAAATAAAAGAGCTTCTCAAGGGCAAATTCTGGAAGATGCTTAGTTAAACGTTTTATTTCTTCATAACCCAAAAGCAAACTAAGTTCATTAGAATGTGCAAGGGAAATCAAATCATCACAATTTTTGGACATGATTCGATCATGAAATAATTTGCATCGGAGTTCATTGCAAAATTCACAAGTATGACAAAGGAAATGTAAATTTTCAGCACTCACATGTAACCTTTCTTGCAACAATTTAGTTTCTAAATGCTTATGCCTCTTGCAATATCTATCTTCTCTATTTGGTTTGTTCATGCAAACATGCACTCCACAAAAGTTGACATGCTTATAAAATATATTTTCATCATGACTAGTGCAATCATCATTAGTACTATGGATATTCAAGGAGTTCATACTAACAACATTGCAATCATGCTCATAATTCAAAGATTTACTGACAAACATTTTATAAATTTCTTCTTCTAGTACTTGAGAACAATTTTCCTTACCATCATTCTCACGAAAGATATTAAAAAGATCAAGCGTATGAGAAAAACTCAATTCCATTTTTTTGTAGTTTTCTTTTATAGACTAAACTAGTGATAAAACAAGAAACAAAAAGATTCGATTGCAAGATCTAAATATATACCTTCAAGCACTCACCTCCCCGACAACGACGCCATAAAAGAGCTTGATGTCCACTATGCAACCTTCTTCTTGTAGACATTGTTGGGCCTCCGAGTGCAGAGGTTTGTAGGACAGTAGCAAATTTCCCTCAAGTGGATGACCTAAGGTTTATCAATCCGTGGGAGGCGTAGGATGAAGATGGTCTCTCTCAAGCAACCCTGCAACCAAATAGCAAAGAGTCTCTTGTGTCCCCAACACACCCAATACAATGGTAAATTGTATAGGTGCACTAGTTCGGCGAAGAGATGGTGATACAAGTGCAATATGGATAGTAGATAAAGGTATTTGTAATTTGAAGCTATAAAAACAGCAAGGTAACAAGTGGTAGAAGTGAGCATAAACGGTATTGCAATGGTAGGAAACAAGGCCTAATGTTCATACTTTCACTAGCACAAGTTCTCTCAACAATATTAACATAACTGGATCATATAACAATCCCTCAACATGCAACAAAGAGTCACTCCAAAGCCACTAATAGCGGAGAACAAACAAAGAGATTATGGTAGAGTACGAAACCACCTCAAAGTTATCCTTTTTGATCTATTCAAGAGTTCGTAGTAAAATAACATGAAGCTATTCTATCCGTTCAATCTATCATAGAGTTCATACTAGAATAACACCTTAAGACACAAATCAACCAAAACCCAAATGTCACCTAGATACTCCATTGTCACCTCAAGTATCCGTGGGCATGATTATACGATATGCATCACACAATCTTAGATTCATCTATTCAACCAACACAAAGTACTAACAAAGAGTGCCCCAAAGTTTCTACCGGAGAGTCAAGACGAAAATGTGTGTCAACCCCTATGCATAGGTTCATGGGCGGAACCCGCAAGTTGATCACCAAAACATACATCAAGTGGATCATGTGATATCCTATTGTCACCACAGATAAGCACGGCAAGACATACATCAAGTGTTCTCAAATCCTTAAAGACTCAATCCGATAAGATAAATTCAAAGGCAAAACTCAATCTATCACAAGAGTGTAGAGGGGGAGAAACATCACAAGAACCAACTATAATAGAAAAGCTCACGATACATCAAGATCGTGCCATAGAGAGAACATGAGAGAGAGAGAGAGAGATCAAACACATAGCTACTGGTACATACCCTCAGGACCGAGGGTGTACTACTCCCTCTTCGTCGTGGAGATCGCCTGGATGATGAAGATGGCCACCGGTGAGGGATTCCCCCTCCGGCAGGATGCCGGAACAGGGTCCCGATTGACTTTTGGTGGCTACAGAGGCTTGCGGCGGCGGAACTCCTGATCTATCTTGATGTTTTTAGGGTATATGGGAATATATAGGTGAAAGAAGTCGGTTGGGGGGGTGCTCGAGGGGCCCACAAGACAGGGGGCGCGCCCAGGGGGAGGGAGCGCCCCCCACCCTCGTGGCTTCCTCGAGGCTTCTCTGACGTGAAATCCAAGTCTCCCGGATCATATTCTTTCCAAAAATAACACTCTCGAAGGTTTCATTCCGTTTGGACTCCTTTTGATATTCCTTTTCTTCGAAACACTGAAATAGGCAAGAAAACAGCAATATGGGATGGGCCTCCAGTTAATAGGTTAGTCCCAAAAATGATATAAAAGTGTAAAGTAAAGCCCATAAACATTCAAAACAGATAATATAATAGCATGGAACAATCAAAAATTATAGATACGTTGGAGACGTATCAGTCCGCATGCTTAACGTTCGACGACGATTTGTATTATATGAGTAATGTGATTTGGTGACCAAATGTTGTTCGAAGTCCCAGATGAGATCACGGACATGACGAGGAGTCTCTAAATGGTCGAGAGGTAAAGACTGATATAAAGGACGATAGTATTCGGACACCGGAAGTGTTCCGGGGGTACCAGGTACGTATCGGGTCACCGGAAGGGGTTCCGGGCATCCCCCTGGCAACTAAATGGGCCTAATGGTCCAAGAGTGGGACAGACCAGCCCCTATGGGGCTGGTGCGCCCCACGTAGGCCGAAATAGAGGGGGGAAGGAAAGAGGAGAAGAGAGAAAGGAAGGGGAGGGATTCGGCCTCCCCCTTCCTTCTCTCCCCCTCCTCCTTCCTTCCCCCTACGGGAATTATGGAAGGGGGGCGAATAGGATTAGGGCCCCAAGTAGGCTGCCTCCTACTTGGGCGCCCCCTTGGTTTTCCCCTCTCCCTCCCACCTATATATATGAAGGGGGGAGGCGCCTAGAAGACACATCATTGATTCCTAGCCGAGTGCGGTTCCCCCCTCCATAGTTTACGCTACCGGTCATATTCACGTGGTGCTTAGGCGAAGCCCTGCGTGGATCACTTCACCATCAGCATCACCATGCCATCATGCTGATGCAACTCTCCCTCGACACTTTGCTGGATCAAGAGTTCGAGGGACGTCATCAAGCTGAACGTGTGTAGAACTCGGAGGTGCCGTACGTTTGGTGCTTGATCGGTCAGAACGAGAAGAAGTTCGACTACATCAACCGCGTCAACAAACGCTTCCTCTTTCGGTCTATGAGGGTACATGGACACACTCTTCCCCTCTTGTTGCTATGCATCTGCTAGATAGATCTTGCATGAGCGTAGGAATTTTTTTGAAATTGCATGCTATGTCTCCCAACACTCCAAGCATCTTGCAGTAATGAGAAGAGTATAGAATAGCAGTTTATAGTTAACAAACTTGTTATAGAAATAAAGCCTAGAGATCCTTCCCCAACTCCCTGCAGGAAAGCAATCTCGGAGCCGTATATCAATTACATGCTTCAGCATTCAGTATCCAGTTCTAGTTGCATCGATCGAGATACAACTCCGATCGTCTGTTACCGTGGACCCAGCTATTCGAATAGATAAAACTTCCCTGCTGGGGTGCACAAATTTACCCAACACACTCGATCAACTCCGGTAGGACACACCATCAGGTCATGCCCGCCCCTTACTGGTCAACACACCATAGTCCTACCTAGGCTCAATAGAGAGGCCAACACGCCGGTCTACATCCTAAATGCGAAGGGGTCATGGGCCAATCGTCCTTTGCAATCCTGCACGTTGCTAACGCGGCCGGTTGTAAGGGCATATTTATCCCTAAGGTGTTTTGGTGATTGATGACAATGCTTTTGCGGACTAATCGTGTGCCTTGAGTATTTCAGACGTTTAGTCACTAGGCACAAGACGGTTTGGTGCCCCTGAAGGAAATATGCCCTAGAGGCAATAATAAAGTTATTATTTATTTCCTTATATCATGATAAATGTTTATTATTCATGCTAGAATTGTATTAACCGGAAACATGATACATGTGTGAATACATAGACAAACAGAGTGTCACTGGTATGCCTCTACTTGACTAGCTTGTTAATCAAAGGTGGTTATGTTTCCTAACCATGGACAAAGAGTTGTTATTTGATTAACGGGATCACATCATTAGTTGAATGATCTGATTGACATGACCCATTCCGTTAGCTTAGCACCCGATCGTTTAGTATGTTGCTATTGCTTTCTTCATGACTTATACATGTTCCTATGACTATGAGATTATGCAACTCCCATTTACCGAAGGAACACTTTGTGTGCTACAAAACGTCACAACGTAACTGGGTGATTATAAAGGTGCTCTACAGGTGTCTCCAAAGGTACTTGTTGGGTTGGCGTATTTCGAGATTAGGATTTGTCACTCCGAATGTCGGAGAGGCATCTGTGGGCCCACTCGGTAATGCACATCAGTATAAGCCTTGCAAGCAATGTGACTAATAAGTTAGTTACTGTCACGACCGGTTTTCCAATAAAAATATTTATTGAGAAACCAATCTTTTGAGTCCAGTATGAGAGAAATCCTCCTCACTGGTAGACAAATTCTTGATATAATGAGCCAGCAGCATAAAATTTATTACAGGGTCGAACTACGGTTGCCCAACAAGATTATTACAAGCACGCCAATAATTATACATAATGGCGGACACGACACAGGGGTGTGGAGGCATACTACTGACTCGAGGATAGGGCGGTGGTGGCGAAACACAACGGGGAGAGAGATACAAGACTCTACGTCTGTCATCTCATCGAACGTCGAGGAGAGGCTCGATGAATTTATTTGGTAGCGGAAGCGGATATAATACAGTGACCAAATCCAGGGTCGCACGAGACTGACTGGGACTCCTCTAGGTGTTGGACTCGCTATCAAACTCTTCATCCATGAGATCGCCTTCGTCAGCATCTGGCCAAATCAACAAGCCAGTGAGTACTTTGAAAGTACTCGCAAGACAGTTCGGACATAAGATATAACAAATGCATGCATGGATGCATCATGAATAATTCACCACTGTACATTAAAATAAAATTAGCATAACGGGGTAAGTAAAAAGGGAAACGGCGGTAGTCCGCCTGAAATCCCAACAAAACACAATGAAGACCGATCGGGTATCTGAAGCGACGCCTCGAAAGGTGAACAAATAAAAATAAGGAAATGATGCCACAGTCGGGCGTCTTAGCGACACCACATAAAGGGCTTTAAAAGAAATACCACAGTCGGGCGTCTGAGCGACGCCACATAAAGGGCTTTAAAAGAAATACCACAGTCGGGCGTCTGAGCGACGCCACATAAAGGGCTTTAAAAGAAATGCCACAGTCGGACGTCTGAGCGACATCACAAAAAGGGCTTTAAATGAAATGCCACAGTCGGGCGTCTGAGCGTCGCCACATAAAGGGCTTTAAAAGAAATGCCACAGTCGGACGTCTGAGCGACATCGCAGAAAGGGCTTTAAAAGAAATGCCACAGTCGGACGTCTGAGCGACATCACAGAAAGGGCTTTAAAAGAAATGCCACAGTCGGACGTCTGAGCGACATCGCAGAAAGGGCTTTAAAAGAAATGCCATAGTCGGACGTCTGAGCGACATCGCAGAAAGGGCTTTTGTTCACAAGTAAATAATACTCATATTAAACATTCACTCATGAAAATAAACGGGTTAGTCCATCCACAGGTGTAATCATTTAACCAGACTTAGCACTCATGCGATTCACCGGAGTCTCTGTCATCAAAACTGTCATTTGGTCAGGATAAGAGAAAGTCGAACTTGGACATGGAATAGATGATTTGGAGGAATATATGACTCTGCAGAGTTTGTACAAATTTTTTCCCACAACCAACGGATTTCCATAGTCACGAAGGACTAGTTCCGTTTATGGTTTTTCGGTAGAAAACACAGCTAACCAGTACACACCCATTCTACCTCTCGATGCTAGGAATCACCCTAGACATCTTCCAAGAAAAACTTTTGAGACGGGGAGATCACAATCTCGAATAGCATGGGATCAAATTTATATACGCTCGCTCTAAGGGGTGCCCCCCTCTCGGTCCCAACCGGAAACACCCATGCCCCCTGACCGGATGACTGGCTTTAATCCAGGGCCATGGAACCATCATCCCGGCCTCTCCTCTTTGGTGTGTACCATGAAAGCGGTTTGCAACTTACTAAACCATATTCCTTGCGGAAAACATGTGGTAGTATAGGGAAGGAAATGAGAGGAACTGGACCGATACGGTTTGACACTGCAGTCACATAGTCTGGCATAAGACTGGCATGCTACAACACTGCCATCTTACCCATCCTCATGCCAACACATGGCCATTCATATACACATCCATCCACTTATGGATCATCGAACTCACTTACCTCAACAGTGCATGGAAATACGTTCATCGGTATGCTCATCAACATGCCATGAGACTAACTAAATGCAAAACATGCCAAGACACTCATCATATTAAAAGTTCAAACATGCTTGCCTGGTTCAGAGTAGTCGGAGCCTAGCTCGGTGAAGTTCGCGGCTCCGTCACCTCCTTCGGTATCTACGGTATAAAGAAAATATATGCGCTATCGTAAATACCAAGGAGTGCATAAAAAGTATACCAAATATTTTTCAAATAAATCTGATAAAAAACTAGACAAAATTTCAAAGAGAACAGAAAAAGAATCAATCAAAAATACTCTTCTGTTAAAAAGTTATAAAGGTTTTTGTCCAGGGACTCATCTATAATGAAACAGAAAGTTTCCAGGGGCTAGTTTATAAAAACAGAAAACGCTTCGGCAGAAACTACGCCAGCCCAGAGGGGAAGCGCATTCGGCAGAAGGCGTTTTCAGTAAACGATTCAACCGGAGAGGGCAGAGAGGCTGACGGTGGGGTCCCACTCGTCAGGTTTAAATATTTGAACGGGGCGGCAGAGTTCGCCGGTGCCCGAGAGCCGCGGTGGTCGCCGGCGGCGATCCACGGCGAGGCAGAGGGATCGGAGGGTACCTCCGTGTTCAGGGCACCATTCCGTGTCGGTTGGTGGTGGTGGTGGTCGCCAGCGAGCACCACGTCAACGGCGGTCTCAACTCCGGCGGACGGTGGTTCGGGCATGGATGGAGCTCGTCGGAGAGAGATGCAGTGATCAAATTGAAGAGGGGGTTATGCTCCTGGTAGCTAGAGAGGGTAACGGACGAGGTTTGGGCGCCGGAGATGGCCTCACCGGAGCGAATCGAGCTGGAGGCCGAGGCGGATCGGGGCGGCCGGAGCTGGGGGAGGAGACCTCCTCGAGGTCCCCCTAGTGGCCTGGCGGGGTGTTGGTGAGGTGTGGTGATGCTGCGTGCACGAGGGTGAGCTCGGGGGCCCTTTATATAGGCGGTCCGAGGCGGTTGCCGTGAACGGGGATCTCCGGCGAGTAATTACGGTGGCGTAGTGCTCGGTCGGGGTGGTTAGGGAGTCGAGCTTCATCACGGAGGTTCAACGGGTCCGTTTCGGTGCTAAACTGGCCGGGGTTTGGGTGTTTCGGTCGAGCTCGACGGAACGGGGATGACGCGGCCCGTCGGCGGCAGAGAGCGCGTCCAGTGCTGTCGGGCCACGGCGACGGTGCAGCGAGGGTGCGCTGGCGTGCATGAGGCCACGCGGAGAGCAGAGGAGCGTTGGGCGGCGCTGAACGGCGTTCTGCCGTGGTGTGTCTTCTGTCGGCCGCCACGGGAGGTCCCAACGCCGCAGAAAACGCCGGCGAGGGCGGGCCAGCGCGCCACCGACGCCAGGAAGGCTCCACGCACGCGTGTGAAGCTTCGGACAAGAGGGAGGGGCTGCGAGCATCGAGCCAAGCGCACTGTGAGCTTGTGACTGTACTCTGAAGAAAACGACACTGTAAAACTGAATTTTACTGAACTTTACTGAAAATGCAAAGAACGGTGCAGCTCAGGTGTTCGACAGAATGATTTGGGTATCTAGGTATTTTTCCTGGAGCTGATTTTTTGTGGAGTGGCTTCTCATTGCTCAAATAGGCTGCCTGAATTTTGGTGGAATTTTTGGAGGAGTGCAGATATGAATTTCACCAAATTTGGCAAATCTGGTCCAAACTTGCAGGGACTGAATTTTGAAAAATTTGAAAAGAGGAGGAGTGGATCAAGATGGTTCTGGGTTGTGGGTTCAAAGGACAATCCAGGAGAATTGGTTTGAGGTCAAAACTCAAATGAAAAAGGGTACTTGCTTTGAAAATCACTCAGGCTCCAAATAATTTTCAGAATTGATTTGAGAGGAAAAATAATTAGAATAAAATCCAAAACTTGTTTGGATTAGTTGGAACAGAGATCTTAGGTTGATTTCAAGGAGGAGGGGAGGTTTTGGAGGGGTTTTATCACATGGGCAAAAATACAAAGCCATGGGTGGCTTCAAGGATATGAAAATCCAAATTTTCATAGAGTTTCATTTTTAAAAAAATAATAAACTCCCAAAAATAAATTTGAGAGAGAACCAACAGAGAAGAAGTTTCAAAAAGTCAAACACCAAAGTTTGAAGAAAATAAAACCCTTGCCAAAGAAAAGAAAGTCTTTAAGAGGAAGGTTTTCTGAAAAAAAAATTAAATGGTCTTTTTTTTTCAAAAACCACAAAGTTTTTGCTGAAAACCAAGATAAAAATTTTGGAGTGTCACAGCACCTACCCCCTTAGGAAAAATCTCGTCCCCGAGATTTCAGCTGATCCTCAAATAAGTGTGGATGCTCTGTCCGAAGAAAATCCTCTCTTTCCCAGGTTGCTTCGCTGTCGGTGTGATTGCTCCACTGGACTTTGAAAAACTTGATGGTCTTCTGTCGGGTTCTCCTTTCAGACTCCTCTAATATTCTTACGGGACGTTCCCGATAAGTGAGGTCTGGCTGCACGTCAATGTTTTCATGGGATACATGTTTCTCTGGGTTGCTTACGCACTTCCTTAACTGAGAGACGTGGAATACGTCATGAATGTCGGACAAATCTTCGGGTAAGTCTAGCTGGTAGGCTACAGTGCCTCTTTGTGCCACTATGCAGAATGGTCCAATGAATCTTGGTGCTAACTTTCCTTTAATCTTAAACCGTTGCAGTCCTCTCATAGGGGATACTCTCAAGTATACGAACTCACCGGGTTCGAAGCTGACCCTACGATGTTTCTGATCATAATAACTCTTCTGTCGACTTTGAGCGGTCTTAAGTCGGTCTCTGATTAGCTTGACTTTTTCCTCGGCTTCTCTGAGCATATCTGGTCCGAAGATGCGGCTGTCTCCGGTCTCTGACCAATTTAACGGGGTACGACATCTCCTTCCGTATAGGGCTTCAAAAGGAGCCATTTGCAGGCTGGCCTGGTAACTGTTGTTGTATGCGAACTCGGCATATGGCAGGCTGTCTTCCCAACTGGTTCCATAGGTGAGGACACATGCTCTCAGCATGTCTTCTAAAATTTGGTTTACGCGTTCAGTCTGTCCATCAGTCTGTGGGTGGTATGCGGTACTGAAGGCTAGTTGGGTTCCCAGAGCCTGTTGTAAATGTTCCCAAAATCTTGAGACGAACTGAGTGCCTCTATCGGTTATTATAGTCTTCGGGACACCGTGCAGACAAACTATGCGGGAAAGATAAATCCTGGCAAGTTTCTGAGTGTTGTAGGTTGTTTTCACTGGAATGAAATGTGCCACCTTGGTTAATCTATCGGTGATGACCCATATGGCATCATACCCGTGTCGTGACCGAGGTAGTCCGATAATAAAATCCATCCCTATTTCATCCCATTTCCACTCAGGTATTTTGTTTGGTTGCAGTAGTCCAGCTGGTTTTTGATGCTCAACTTTTATGCGTTGACAAGAATCGCAACATGCAACGAATGTGGCTATGTCCCTCTTCATACCGTGCCACCAAAATCTTTCCTGAATATCCTTATACATTTTGGTTCCTCCAGGGTGGATTGAATATGGAGTGGTGTGTGCTTCAGCTAGGATTTGCTGTTTGAGGTCTTCTATGTTTGGCACGCAGAGCCTTTCTCTGTACCATAATATTCCTTCATTGTCTATGACAAATTCCGAGGCCTTGCCCATACTCAACTTTCTTTTAATTCCTTCAATGCTGGGGTGACCAGGCTGAGCTTCTTTAATTCTCTCCACAAGGTCGGGCTTTATTTCCAAGTTTGCTATGGTGCCTTCCGCGATCATTAACAAGTTGAGCTTGGCAAATTCTTGTTGGAATTCGGGCCTCAAGCTGTGCAGATTGTTTTCGTCGGAGCTGGGGTTCCGACTAAGAGCATCGGCCACTACATTTGCTTTCCCTGGATGGTAATGGATACCAACATCATAATCCTTTACCAATTCTAACTAGCGTTGTTGCCGTAAATTTAATTCTGGCTGCGTAAAAATGTATTTGAGGCTTTTGTGATCCGTATATATTTCACATCGATTCCCAAGTAAGAAATGCCTCCATTCCTTGAGTGCATGAATAACTGCTGCCATTTCTAAGTCATGAGTGGGATAATTTTCCTCATGCTTGCGAAGTTGCCTTGAAGCGTAGGCGACAACCTTTCCTTCCTGCATCAACACGCATCCGAGACCCTTTCTGGACGCGTCACAATATACTTCAAAATTCTTGTGTATGTCGGGTACAATTAATACTGGTGCTGTCGTTAACTTCCGCTTTAGTTCTTGAAAACTTTTCTCGCAGGCTTCTGTCCATTCAAACTTCTTGTCTTTCTTGAGTAACTGCGTCATTGGCTTGGCTAGAGTGGAGAATCCTTTAATAAATCTGCGGTAATATCCTGCCATTCCCAAGAAACTTCGTATATCCATTACGCTGGCTGGTGCCTTCTAGTCAATTATGGCCCTGACTTTCTCCGGGTCCACTACGATACCGTCTTGGGTCAGTATGTGGCCTAGAAAGCCTACTTGTCTTAGCCAAAATTCGCACTTGCTGAACTTGGCATACAATTGGTGTTTTCTTAGCTCTCCTAGCACAATCCTGAGATGTTCTGCGTGCTCTTCTGGTGTCTTGGAGTATACCAGAATATCATCGATGAATACCACGACGAACTTGTCCATAAACTTCATAAATACTTTGTTCATAAGGTGAACAAAATATGCTGGGGCGTTAGTCAACCCAAATGGCATCACTGTGAACTCGTACAGTCCATATCTGGAGGTGAAGGCTGTTTTGGGGATATCTTCCGTTCGTACGTTCAATTGATGGTATCCTGAACTTAAGTCAATTTTTGAGAATACCTTGGCCTGAGCGAGTTGATCAAACAAATCGTTTATCCTTGGCATCAGGTATTTGTTTTTGACTGTGACCATGTTAAGCGCTCGATAGTCAATACACAATCTCAACGTTCCATCCTTCTTTTTGGCAAGTAAAATTGGTGATCCCCAAGGTGAGGAGCTGGCTCGAATGCATCCTTTTTCCAGTAATTCCTTTATTTGTTTCTTCAACTCGATCAACTTGGATGGTGCCATTCTGTATGGTTTCTTGTATATGGGGGTGGTTCCTGGTGCTAGCTCAATGCGGAATTCGATTTCTCGATCTGGTGGCATGCCTGGTAGTTCTTCAGGGAATACATCTGGAAATTCACACACTACTGGAACCTTGTTTAGCTCAGAAACGTCCACCTTATTTAATTTCGGCTGCCGGGGCATTTCTCTTTCCTTGGCTGATACTTTTATTGTCTTCCCGTGGTGGTGCGTGAGAATCACGGTCCGGTTGAAACAGTCAATAAAACCTTTGTTGGTGGTTAACCAGTCCATCCCTAGGATGACATCCAGTCCTTTATTTTCCAACACAATAAGATTTGCGTGAAACTCCAATCCTTCGAACTCAATGACCACATTCTGACAGTAATTCTGAGTAACTTGCTGAATCCCGGGGGACTTGATGATCATGGATTTCTCCAAAGGAAGCATCGCAAAATTATTTTGCAAAGCAAAACTTTTCGAAATGAAAGAGTGAGAGGCTCCAGAATCAAACAAAACCATTGCAGGTATTGTGTTGACAGGAAACGTACCGAGTACGATATCCGGAGCATTTTGTGCCTCCTCTTTGGTTACGTGGTTCAGATGGCCCTTCCTGTGGTTATTGTTGGGATTGTAATTGTTTCGCTTGGGCGCAAAATTGTTGCCGCCGTTGTTCGGATTTGGGGTTGAATTCCTTGGCTTGGGGCACTGTTTGGCATAGTGCCCTTCTTCTCCACAAGTGTAACAAGTAACGCCGGGGCGCTAGGTGAATTCCTTGTCTCTTGCATGAAAATTCTTGATTGGGCGTGAGACATTGGCTGAGGATTTGTGTGTCCCACCCTTTGAAAATCTGTCTTGCTTCGGTGATTGCGAGCATGATTAGTCTGGTCCCTTTTTCGCTTGCGGATATCTTCCAGACTGCCTCTCTCATTTTCCAGAGTAATGGCTTTGTCCACCAGTGTTTTAAAATCAGGAAAAGTGTGCACTACCAGTAGGCATTTAAGCGCGGGCGCCAGACCGTCAAGGAATTTTTCCATCTTCTTGATTTCAATCATACGCTCTTCATTGGCGTAACGGGACAATAGAGTAAATTGACTGTTGTAATCTGACACTGTCATGTTCCTTTGTTTGAGGTCATCGAATTCTCTCTTCTTGATTTTCATAATACTCTTAGGAATGTGTGCACCACGGAAACCTTCCTTGAAATCATCCCAGGTTATGTCATTTTCGTTGGGATGCATGTGCAGAAAATTCTCCCACCACGATGCGGTTGCTCCTGTGAGATAGTGCGGAGCATATAATACCTTCTCGGGGTCTGAACATTTTGCAATAATTAATTTTCTCTCCATATCTCGAAGCCAGTCCTCGGCTTCAAGAGGCTTGTTAGTATGAGAAAATGTTTGAGGACGTGTCTTCTGTAGCTCAGATAACTTGGAATGCTGTTGATACTGTCCATGGTGATTTCCCATGTTGATGAGTTGGTCCATTATTTCACGATGTTGTTGCTGACTCTGTTCATAAAGGTGGCACATTTGTGAAAGTGCCGATTCACTGCCCGGTTGGCTTGACTGTCCCTGAGTGAACTCGTTGCTGGGTTGTGCATCATAATTTTCCTCTGGTGGAATTGGCATGGAGCGAGTCCAAGAACGAGACATTTTTCACTCTGGGGATATATTTGTAAGACCCATAAGAAAAGCGGAAAGAGTCGCAAAAACAAATTCATAAAATGCATAAAGTGGGCAAATAAAACTGAATAACTCAGCTTACTTAAGAAAAACAAATCGACTTGCGCACGGAGAAGGACTGCTCATTACATATCTTACACGCAGGCGGTAATTATACAATACATCACTCAGGATATGCGTACATAATCCTGACATGTTATTTAGGCTAGTGCACTTCTCCAGATCCTACATGATGCGCAAACAGGCTACTTCTCACAACCTATGTACATATCTTACAAAGCGGTACATTACATGGCAGCTAGGCGTACTCAGGCAGAAATTTTGACGACCTCCTTTGCCCTGCCGAGGGCGAGGCGTAGCGAGGTTGGGGATTCGACTTCCTCCTCGCTAATGGGCTCCATACGTGTAGTGTTGCGCAGAGTGGACGGAGCGTTTGCCAGGGGCGGAGCAACACGTACAGGAGTGGGCGCGAAGGGTGGTGCAGTGCGCGCTGGAGTGGGCGCAATGACTTGGTTGAATTCTTTGGTAGAAGGCAGGCGACGAGTAGGCGTATAAGATGCTGATGGCGAGACCAAAGTCAGTGGCGGAGCGATGGGTAGGAGCTCCCTCCTGTTGGCAGCACAGCCATGAACTGAGTCCATGCGGGTAGCTACGAAGTCGTCCACCAGGTTGTCGAAGGCTGCCTCCAGGGCCCGGAGATACTCAATAAGCATCTCAAAAGCCTCGTCTCGTTCTCCTCTGGGGCAGGAGAATGCGTAGTGACAGGTGTAAGGCACATGGCATGGAAGATAACGGTAACGACGAGTCTTCATCACGGGGAGGACATCCCTGAGACGAGCTATCGCCTCACGGGCTGCCATCTGCATAGCATGCCTCTCCGTAGGCATGGCTCTACCCACGAACCGGAAGCGGCGTAACTCACCACGCCCTCCCTTGAACTGCACCGCGGCCTGGTGCATGGTTAGACTGTCGTTGACTCGGTGCTGGCAGAGTGTGAAGACTGGGCACACGGATGGCCCCATCGCGACCTAAACGATGAAAGAAAGAAGCTTGACGAACCCATCGGGCACGTTGGCGAAGGTCTGAGACTCGCAGCTGTTGTCGGCCATCTACAAAAGTAGGCAAAAATTCTGCTTGGTCAGATCATAAATTTATGCTGACTGACAGAAAATGACTACCATTGCAAAAACATAAATTAGCTCTATCATGCTAATAACCAATTAGCGATCGCACCTAGTGGGTTCCTACAGTCAGCCTGGCTCTGGTACCAAGCTTGTCACAACCGGTTTTCCAATAAAAATATTTATTGAGAAACCAATCTTTTGAGTCCAATATGAGAGAAATCCTCCTCACTGGTAGACAAATTCTTGATACAATAAGCCAGTAGCATAAAATTTATTACAGGGTCGAACTACGGTTGCTCAACCAGATTATTACAAGCACGCCAATAATTATACATAATGGCGGACACGACACAGGGGTGTGGAGGCATACTACTGACTCGAGGATAGGGCGGTGGTGGCGAAACACAGCGGGGAGAGAGATACAAGACTCTACGTCTGTCATCTCATCGAGCGTCGAGGAGAGGCTCGATGAATTTATTTGGTAGCGGAAGCGGATATAATACAGTGACCAAATCCAGGGTCGCACGAGACTGACTGGGACTCCTCTAGGTGTCAGACTCGCTATCAAACTCTTCATCCATGAGATCGCCTTCGTCAGCATCTGGCCAAATCAACAAGCCAGTGAGTACTTTGAAAGTACTCGCAAGACAGTTCGGACATAAGATATAACAAATGCATGCATGGATGCATCATGAATAATTCACCACTGTACATTAAAATAAAATTAGCATAACGGGGTAAGTAAAAAGGGAAACGGCGGTAGTCCGCCTGAAATCCCAACAAAACACAATGAAGACCGATCGGGTATCTGAAGCGACGCCTCGAAAGGTGAACAAATAAAAATAAGGAAATGATGCCACAGTCGGGCGTCTTAGCGACACCACATAAAGGGCTTTAAAAGAAATACCACAGTCGGGCGTCTGAGCGACGCCACATAAAGGGCTTTAAAAGAAATACCACAGTCGGGCGTCTGAGCGACGCCACATAAAGGGCTTTAAAAGAAATGCCACAGTCGGACGTCTGAGCGACATCACAAAAAGGGCTTTAAATGAAATGCCACAGTCGGGCGTCTGAGCGTCGCCACATAAAGGGCTTTAAAAGAAATGCCACAGTCGGACGTCTGAGCGACATCGCAGAAAGGGCTTTAAAAGAAATGCCACAGTCGGACGTCTGAGCGACATCACAGAAAGGGCTTTAAAAGAAATGCCACAGTCGGACGTCTGAGCGACATCGCAGAAAGGGCTTTAAAAGAAATGCCATAGTCGGACGTCTGAGCGACATCGCAGAAAGGGCTTTTGTTCACAAGTAAATAATACTCATATTAAACATTCACTCATGAAAATAAATGGGTTAGTCCATCCACAGGTGTAATCATTTAACCAGACTTAGCACTCATGCGATTCACCGGAGTCTCTGTCATCAAAACTGTCATTTGGTCAGGATAAGAGAAAGTCGAACTTGGACATGGAATAGATGATTTGGAGGAATATATGACTCTGCAGAGTTTGTACAAAATTTTTCCCACAACCAACGGATTTCCGTAGTCACGAAGGACTAGTTCCGTTTATGGTTTTTCGGTAGAAAACACAGCTAACCAGTACACACCCATTCTACCTCTCGATGCTAGGAATCACCCTAGACATCTTCCAAGAAAAACTTTTGAGACGGGGAGATCACAATCTCGAATAGCATGGGATCAAATTTATATACGCGCGCTCTAAGGGGTGCCCCCCTCTCGGTCCCAACCGGAAACACCCATGCCCCCTGACCGGATGACTGGCTTTAATCCAGGGCCGTGGAACCATCATCCCGGCCTCTCCTCTTTGGTGTGTACCATGAAAGCGGTTTGCAACTTACTAAACCATATTCCATGCGGAAAACATGTGGTAGTACAGGGAAGGAAATGAGAGGAACTGGACCAATACGGTTTGACACTGCAGTCACATAGTCTGGCATAAGACTGGCATGCTACAACACTGCCATCTTACCCATCCTCATGCCAACACACGGCCATTCATATACACATCCATCCACTTATGGATCATCGAACTCACTTACCTCAACAGTGCATGGAAATACGTTCATCGGTATGCTCATCAACATGCCATGAGACTAACTAAATGCAAAACATGCCAAGACACTCATCATATCAAAAGTTCAAACATGCTTTCCTGGTTCAGAGTAGTCGGAGCCTAGCTCGGTGAAGTTCGCGGCTCCGTCACCTCCTTCGGTATCTTCGGTATAAAGAAAATATATGCGCTATCGTAAATACCAAGGAGTGCATAAAAAGTATACCAAATATTTTTCAAATAAATCTGATAAAAAACTAGACAAAATTTTAAAGAGAACAGAAAAAGAATCAATCAAAAATACTCTTCTGTTAAAAAGTTATAAAGGTTTTTGTCCAGGGACTCATCTGTAATGAAATAGAAAGTTTCCAGGGGCTAGTTTATAAAAACAGAAAACACTTCGGCAGAAACTATGCCAGCCCAGAGGGAAAGCGCATTCGGCAGAAGGCGTTTTCAGTAAACGATTCAACCGGAGAGGGCAGAGAGGCTGACGGTGGGGTCCCACTCGTCAGGTTTAAATATTTGAACGGGGCGGCAGAGTTCGCCGGTGCCCGAGAGCCGCGGTGGTCGCCGGTGGCGATCCACGGCGAGGCAGAGGGATCGGAGGGTACCTCCGTGTTCAGGGCACCATTCCGCGTCGGTTGGTGGTGGTGGTGGTCGCCGACGAGCACCACGTCGACGGCGGTCTCAACTCCGGCGGACGGTGGTTCGGGCATGGATGGAGCTCGTCGAAGAGAGCTGCAGTGATCAAATTGAAGAGGGGGTTATGCTCCTGGTAGCTAGAGAGGGTAACGGACGAGGTTTGGGCGCCAGAGATGGCCTCACCGGAGCGAATCGAGCTGGAGGCCGAGGCGGATCGGGGCGGCCGGAGCTGGGGGAGGAGACCTCCTCGAGGTCCCCCTAGTGGCCTGGCGGGGTGTTGGTGAGGTGTGGTGATGCTGCGTGCACGAGGGTGAGCTCGGGGGCCCTTTATATAGGCGGTCCAAGGCGGTTGCCGTGAACGCGGATCTCCGGCGAGTAATTATGGTGGCGCAGTGCTCGGTCGGGGTGGTTAGGGAGTGGAGCGTCATCACAGAGGTTCAACGGGTCTGTTTCGGTGCTAAACTGGCCGGGGTTTGGGTGTTTGGGTCGAGCTGGACGGAACGGGGATGACGCGGCCCGTCGGCGGCAGAGAGCGCGTCCAGTGCTGTCGGGCCACGGCGACGGTGCAGCAAGGGTGCACTGGCGTGCATGAGGCCACGCAGAGAGCGGAGGAGCGTTGGGCGGCGCTGAACGGCGTTCTGCCGTGGTGTGCCTTCTGTCGGCCGCCACGGGAGGTCCCGACGCCGCAGAAAACGCCGGCGAGGGCGGGCCAGCGCGCCACCGACGCCAGGAAGGCTCCACGCACGCGTCTGAAGCTTCGGACAAGAGAGAGGGGCTGCGAGCATCGAGCCAAGCGCACTGTGAGCTTGTGACTGTACTCTGAAGAAAACGACACTGTAAAACTGAATTTTACTGAACTTTACAGAAAATGCAAAGAACGGTGCAGCTCAGGTGTTCGACAGAATGATTTGGGTATCTAGGGATTTTTCTTGGAGCTGATTTTTGGTGGAGTGGCTTCTCATTGCTCAAATAGGCTGCCTGAATTTTGGTGGAATTTTTGGAGGAGTGCAGATATGAATTTCACCAAATTTGGCAAATCTGGTCCAAACTTGCAGGGACTGAATTTTGAAAAATTTGAAAAGAGGAGGAGTGGATCAAGATGGTTCTGGGTTGTGGGTTCAAAGGACAATCCAGGAGAATTGGTTTGAGGTCAAAACTCAAATGAAAAAGGGTACTTGCTTTGAAAATCACTCAGTCTCCAAATAATTTTTAGAATTGACTTGAGAGGAAAAATAATTAGAATAAAATCCAAAACTTGTTTGGATTAGTTGGAACAGAGATCTTAGGTTGATTTCAAGGAGGAGGGGAGGTTTTGGAGGGGTTTTATCACATGGGAAAAAATACAAAGCCATGGGTGGCTTCAAGGATATGAAAATCCAAATTTTCATAGAGTTTCATTTTAAAAAAATAATAAACTCCCAAAATAAATTTGAGAGAGAACCAACAGAGAAGAAGTTTCAAAAAGTCAAACACCAAAGTTTGAAGAAAATAAAACCCTTGCCAAAGAAAAGAAAGTCTTTAAGAGGAAGGTTTTCTGAAAAAAAATTTAAATGGACTTTTTTTTTCAAAAAGCACAAAGTTTTTGCTGAAAACCAAGATAAAATTTTTGGAGTGTCACAGTTACGGGATGATGTATTACGTAACGAGTAAAGAGACTTGCCGGTAACGAGATTGAACTAGGTATTGGATACCGACGATCGAATCTCGGGCAAGTAACATACCGATGACAAAGGGAACAACGTATGTTGTTATGCGGTCTGACCGATAAAGATCTTCGTAGAATATGTGGGAGCCAATATGAGCATCCAGGTTCCGCTATTGGTTATTGACCGAGAATAGTTCTAGGTCATGTCTACATAGTTCTCGAACCCGTAGGGTCCGCACGCTTAAGGTTTCGATGACAGTTATATTATGAGTTTATGAGTTCTGATGTACCGAAGGAGTTCAGAGTCCCAGATGAGATCGCGGACATGACGAGGAGTCTCGAAATGGTCGAGACGTAAAGATTCATATATTGGATGATATGGTTAGGCCAAGGGGTCAAGCCCATGAGGCTTTAGGTCGGTGCAAAAGGAGTTTTGCGGAGGCCAGGGGGCCAAACGCCGGAGACCCTGGCGTCTGGCCCTAGGCCAGACGCCAATGATTGTGGCGTTTGGTCCTGGAGTCCGAGTGGGACTCTTGCCTTTCGGGCAAAACCGACTTTGAGGAGGCTTTTGCTCCAAGTTTTGACCCCGGGGCTCAACATATAAATAGAGGGGTAGGGCTAGCACCAAAGACACAACAATTGATCCCTTGGATCTCTTAGCCGTGTGCGGTGCCCCCCTCCACCATAGTCCACCTCGATAATATCGTAGCGGTGCTTAGGCGAAGCCCTGCGATGGTAGAACATCAAGATCGTCACCACGCCGTCGTGCTGACGGAACTCTCCCTCGACACTCGGCTGGATCAGAGTCCGAGGGACGTCATCGATTTGAACGTGTTCTAGAACTCGGAGGTGCCGTAGTTTCGGTGCTTGATCGGTCGGGCCGTGAAGACGTACGACTACATCAACCGCGTTGTGCTAACGCTTCCGCTTACGGTCTACAAGGGTATGTAGACAACACTCTCCCCTATCGTTGCTATGCATCACCATGATCTTGTGTGTGCGAAGGAAAATTTTGAAATTGCTACATTACCCAACAGTGGCATCCGAGCCTAGGTTTTATGGTTTGATGTTATATGCACGAGTAGAACACAAGTGAGTTGTGGGCGATATAAGTCATACTGCTTACCAGCATGTCATACTTTGGTTCGGCGGTATTGTTGGATGAAGCGGCCCGGACCGACATTACGCGTACGCTTACGCGAGACTGGTTCTACCGCCGTGCTTTGCACACAGGTAGCTGGCGGGTGTCAGTTTATCCAACTTTAGTTGAACTGAGTGTGGCTACGCCCGGTCCTTGCGAAGGTTAAAACAGCCCAACTGACAAACTATCGTTGTGGTTTTGATGCGTAGGTGAGATTGGTTCTTGCTTAAGCCCGTAGCAGCCACGTAAAACTTGCAACAACAAAGTAGAGGGCATCTAACTTGTTTTTGCAGGGCATGTTGTGATGTGATATGGTCAAGACATGATGCTAAATTTTATTGTATGAGATGATCATGTTTTGTAACCGAGTTATCGGCAACTGGCAGGAGCCATATGGTTGTCGCTTTATTGTATGCAATGCAATCGCCCTGTAATGTTTTACTTTATCACTAAGCGGTAGCGATAGTCGTAGAAGCATAAGATTGGCGAGACAACAACGATGCTACTATGGAGATCAAGGTGTCGCACCGGTGACGATGGAGATCATGACGGTGCTTCGGAGATGGAGATCACAAGCACAAGATGATGATGGCCATATCATATCACTTATATTGATTGCATGTGATATTTATCTTTTATGCATCTTATCTTGCTTTGATTGACGGTAGCATTTTAAGATGATCTCTCACTAAATTATCAAGAAGTGTTCTCCCTGAGTATGCACCGTTGCCAAAGTTCATCGTGCCCAGACACCACGTGATGATCGGGTGTGATAAGCTCTACGTCCATCTATAACGGGTGCAAGCCAGTTTTGCACACGCAGAATACTCGGGTTAAACTTGACGAGCCTAGCATATGCAGATATGGCCTCGAAACACGGAGACCGAAAGGTCGAGCGTGAATCATATAGTAGATATGATCAACATGAGATGTTCACCATTGAAAACTAATCCATTTCACGTGATGATCGGTTATGGTTTAGTTGATTTGGATCACGTGATCACTCAGATGACTAGAGAGATGTCTGTCTAAGTGGGAGTTCTTAAGTAATATGATTAATTGAACTTAAATTTATCATGAACTTAGTCCTGGTAGTATTTTGTAAATTATGTTGTAGATCAATAGCTCGTGTTGTTGCTTTCATATGTTTATTTTGATATGTTCCTAGAGAAAATTGTGTTGAAAAATGTTAGTAGCAATGATGCGGATTGGATCCGTGATCTGAGGTTTATCCTCATTGCTGCACAGAAGAATTATGTCCTTAATGCACCGCTAGGTGACAGACCTATTGCAGGAGCAGATGCAGACGTTATGAACGTTTGGCTAGCTCAATATGATGACTACTTGATAGTTTAAGTGCACCATGCTTAACGGCTTAGAATCGGGACTTCAAAGACGTTTTGAACGTCATGGACCATACGAGATGTTCCAGGAGTTCAAGTTAATATATCAATCAAATACCCGAGTTGAGAGATATGAAGTCTCCAACAAGTTCTATAGATAAAAGATGGAGGAGAATCGCTCAACTAGTGAGCATGTGCTCAGATTGTCTGGGTACTACAATCGCTTGAATCAAGTGGGAGTTAATCTTCCAGATAAGATAGTGATTGACAGAATTCTCTAGTCACCATCACCAAGTTAGTAGAACTTTGTGATGAACTATAGTATGCAAGGGATGATGAAAATGATTCCCGAGTTTTTCATGATGATGAAATCGATGAAGGTAGAAATCAAGAATGAACATCAAGTGTTGATGGTTAACAAGACCACTAGTTTCAAGAAAAGGTGAAAGGGATAGAAGGGAACTTCAAGAAGAACGGCAAGCAAGTTGCTGCTCAAGTGAAGAAGCCCAAGTCTGGACCTAAGCCTGAGACTAAGTGCTTCTACTGCAAAGGGACTGGTCACTGGAAGCAGAACTACCTCAAGTATTTGGCGGATAAGAAGGATGGCAAAGTGAACAAAGGTATATTTGATATACATGTTATTGATGTGTACTTTACTAGTGTTTATAGCAACCCCTCGGTATTTGGTACTGGTTCAGTTGCTAAGAGTAGTAACTCGAAACGGGAGTTGCAGAATAAACAAAAACTAGTTAAGGGTGAAGTGACGATGTGTGTTGAAAGTAATTTCAAGATTGATATGATCATCATCGCACACTCCCTATACTTCCGGGATTAGTGTTGAACCAAAATAAATGTTATTTGGTGTTTGCGTTGAGCATGAATACGATTTGATCGTGTTTATTGCAATACGGTTATTCATTTAAGTAAGAGAATAAACTGTTGTTCTGTTTACATGAATAAAACCTTATATGGTTACACACCCAATGAAAATGGTTCATTGGATCTCGATTGTAGTGATACACATATTCATAATATTGAAACCAAAAGATGCAAAGTTAATAATGATAGTGCAACTTATTTGTGGCACTGCCGTTTAGGTCATATTGGTGTAAAGCGCATGAAGAAACTCCATGCTGATGGGATTTTGGAATCACTTGATTATGAATCACTTGATGCTTGCGAACCATGCCTCATGGGCAAGATGACTAAGACTCCGTTCTCTGGAACAGTGGAGCGAGCAACTGACTTATTGGAAATAATACATACTGATGTATGCGATCCGATGAGTGTTAAGGCTCGTGGCGGGTATCGTTATTTTCTGACCTTCACAGATGATTTGAGCAGATATGGGTATATCTACTTGATGAAACATAAGTCTGAAACATTTGAAATGTTCAAAGAATTTCAGAGTGAAGTGGAAAATCATCGTGACAAGAAAATAAGGTTTCTACGATCTGATCGCGGAGACAAATATTTGAGTTACGAGTTTGGTCTTCAATTAAAACAATGTGGAATAGTTTCACAAATTCATGCCACCTTGGAACACCACATCATAATGGTGTGTCCGAACGTCATAACCATACTTTATTAGATATAGTACAATCTATGATGTTTCTTACTGATTTATCAATATCGTTTTGGGATCATGCATTAGAGACAGCTGCATTCACATTAAAAGGGCACCATCTAAATCCGTTGAGACGACAACATATGAACTGTGGTTTAGCAAGAAACCCAAGGTGTCGTTTCTTAAAGTTTGGGGCTGCGATGCTTATGTGAAAAAGTTTCATCCTGATAAGCTCTAACCCAAATCGGAGAAGTGCGTCTTCATAGAATACCCAACGGAAATTGTTGGGTACACCTTCTATCATAGATCCGAAGGCAAGATATTCGTTGCTAAAAATGGATCCTTTCTAGAGAAGGAGTTTCTCTCGAAAGAAGTGAGTGGGAGGAAAGTAGAGCTTGATAAGGTAATTTGTACCTTCTCCCGAATTGGAAAGTAGTTCATCACGGAAATCAGTTCCAGTGATTCCTACACCAATTAGTGAGGAAGCTAATGATGATGATCATGAAACTTCAGATCAAGTTACTACAAAACCTCGTAGGTCTTCCAAAGTACAATCCGCACCAGAGTAGTACGGTAATACTGTTCTGGAAGTCATGTTACTAGACCATGATGAACCTACGAACTATGAGGAAGCGATGACGAGCCCAGATTCCGTGAAATGGCTTGAGGCCATAAAATCTGAGATATGATCCATGTATGAGAACAAAGTATGGACTTTGATTGACTTGCTCGATGATCAGCAAGCCATGTTAAATAAATGGATCTTCAAGAGGAAGACGGACACTGATAGTAGTGTTACTATCCACTAAGCTCGACTTGTTGCAAAAGGTTTTCAACAAGTTCAAGGGGTTGAATACGATGAGATTTTCTCACTCGTATCGATGCTTAAGTCTATCCGAATCATGTTAGCAATTGCCACATTTTATGAAATCTGACAAATGGATGTAAAAACTGCATTCCTTAATGGATTTATTAAAGAAGAGTTGTATATGATGCAACCAGAAGGTTTTGTCAATCCTAAAGATGCTAACAAAGTGTGCAAGCTCCAACAATCCATCAATGGACTGGTGCAAGCATCTCGGAGTTGGAATATACGCTTTGATGAGTTGATCAAAGCATATGGTTTTATACAGACTTTTGGAAAGGCCTGTATTTACAAGAAAGTGAGTGGGAGCACTACAGCCTTTCTGATAAGTATATGTGAATGACATATTGTTGATCGGAAATAATGTAGAATTATTCTGCAAAGCATAAAGGAGTGTTTGAAAGAAGTTCTTTAAAAGAAAGACTTTAGTAAAGCTACTTACATATTGAGCATCAAGATCTATTGAGATAGATCAAAACGCTTGATAAGTTTTTTCAATGAGTACATACCTTGACAAGATTTTGAAGTAGTTCAAAATGGAACAGTCAAAGAAAGAGTTCTTGCCTGTGTTACAAGGTGTGAAATTGAGTAAGACTCAAAACCCGACCACGGCAGAAGATAGAAAGAGAATGAAAATCATTCCCTATGCCTTGGCCATAGGTTCTATAAAGTATGCCATGCTGTGTACCAGATCTATTGTATACCTTACACTAAGTTTGGCAAGGGAGTACAATAGTGATCTAGGAGTAGATCACTGGACAGCGGTCAAAATTATCCTTAGTGGAATAAGGATATGTTTCTCGATTATGGAAGTGACAAAAGGTTCGTCGTAAAGGGTTACGTCGATGCAAGTTTTGACACCGATCTGGATGACTCTAATTCTCGATCTAGATACATATTGAAAGTGGGAGCAATTAGCTAGAGTAGCTCCGTGGAGAGCATTGTAGACATAGAAAATTGCAAAATACATAACGGATCTGAATGTGAAAGACCCGTTGACTAAGATTCTCTCTCAAGCAAAACATGATCACACCTTAGTACTCTTTGGGTGTTAATCACATAGCGATGTGAACTAGATTACTGAATCTAGTAAACCCTTTGGGTGTTGGTCACATGGCGATGTGAACTATGGGTGTTAATCACATGATGATGTGAACTATCGATGCTAATCACATGGTGATGTGATCTAGATTATTGACTCTAGTGCAAGTGGGAGACTGAAGGAAATATGCCCTAGAGGCAATACTAAAGTTATTATTTATTTCCTTATATCATGATAAATGTTTATTATTCATGCTAGAATTGTATTAACCGGAAACATGATACATGTGTGAATACATAGACAAACAGAGTGTCACTAGTATGCCTCTACTTGACTAGCTTGTTAATCAAAGATGGTTATGTTTGCTAACCATGGACAAAGAGTTGTTATTTGATTAACGGGATCACATCATTAGTTGAATGATCTGATTGACATGACCCATTCCGTTAGCTTAGCACCCGACCTTTTAGTATGTTGCTATTGCTTTCTTCATGACTTATACATGTTCCTATGACTATGAGATTATGCAACTCACGTTTACCGGAGGAACACTTTGTGTGCTACCAAACGTCACAACGTAACTGGGTGATTATAAAGGTGCTCTACAGGTGTCTCCAAAGGTACTAGTTGGGTTGGCGTATTTCGAGATTAGGATTTGTCACTCCGAATGTCGGAGAGGTATCTCTGGGCCCTCTCGGTAATGCACATCAGTATAAGCCTTGCAAGCAATGTGACTAATAAGTTAGTTACGGGATGATGTATTACGTAACGAGTAAAGAGACTTGCCGGTAACGAGATTGAACTAGGTATTGGATACCGACGATCGAATCTCGGGCAAGTAACATACCGATGACAAAGGGAACAACGTATGTTGTTATGCGGTCTGACCAATAAAGATCTTCATAGAATATGGGGGAGCCAATATGAGCATCCAGGTTCCGCTATTGGTTATTGACCGAGAATAGTTCTAGGTCATGTCTACATAGTTCTCAAACCCGTAGGGTCCGCACGCTTAAGGTTTCGATGACAGTTATATTATGAGTTTATGAGTTTTGATGTACCGAAGGAGTTCGGAGTCCCGGATGAGATCGGGGACATGACGAGGAGTCTCGAAATGGTCGAGACGTAAAGATTCATATATTGGATGATATGGTTAGGTCAAGGGGTCAAGCCCATGAGGCTTTAGGTCGGTGCAAAAGAGTTTTGCGGAGGCCAGGGGGCCAAACGCCGGAGACCCTGGCGTCTGGCCCTGGGCCAGACGCCGAGGCCCATGGCGTCTGGGCCAGACGCCAAGGATTGTGGCGTTTGGTCCTGGAGTCCGAGTGGGACTCTTGCATTTCGAGCAAAACCGACTTTGAGGAGGCTCTTGCTCCATGTTTCGACCCCGGGGCTCAACATATAAATAGAGGGGCAGGGCTAGCACCAAAGACACAACAATTGATCCCTTGGATCTGTTAGCCGTGTGCGGTGCCCCCCTCCACCATAGTCCACCTCGATAATATCGTAGCGGTGCTTAGGCGAAGCCCTGTGATGGTAGAACATCAATATCGTCACCACGCCGTCGTGCTGACGGAACTCTCCCTCGACACTCGGCTGGATCGGAGTTCGAGGGACGTCATCGAGCTGAACGTGTGCTAGAACTCGGAGGTGTCGTAGTTTTGGTGCTTGATCGGTCGGGCCATGAAGACGTACGACTACATCAACCGCGTTGTGCTAATGCTTCCGCTTACGGTCTACAAGGGTATGTAGACAACACTCTCCCCTCTCGTTGCTATGCATCACCATGATCTTGTGTGTGCGTAGGAAAATTTTGAAATTGCTACATTACCCAACAGCCCCTCAAAGACTATTGAAGACAGCGTTTTTCTACGTTTCTTTTCGGTGGATCTGAGTAGAGATGGTACTTGCTATGTTGCCCTATGATGGATTTGATCGACCGTAGTACCGCGTTGTTGTCATGGCTGTGCACAGATCTAGTTGTGGGTTCGGATCTGCAACCGTGCGGTACTACCGCATCTCCGATGCGGTACTATCGCTTGTCCGGTACTACCGCTCGTCTGGTACTACCGCTCCTCTAGAGTGGTACTACCGCGCGAGGCACGATACTATCGTGCCTCCCTTGTGCGGTACTACCGTGGCTAGGAGCAGCACCGAAATTTTAGTACCGCACCGCACTGCGATACTATAGTTGTCTCAATTCCCTCATGTGGCAATCATCACATGCTACGTCTACTTGTTTCACTTGCTTTGTTGTGTTCCTTGCATTGATCCTTCTCGCATCTCTTGCGTGTTTGTTTTGTGGTGTGTGTTTTAGGTGGTGACTCAGGTGCTCATGCTCGCCGTTCCAATCTAAGACGTGACACCGGGTCCAAGAGGCTGCGCAACCAAGATGAAGCTCCAAAGGGCTCCAATGCGCCCCAACGCAGGACCAAGCACACCGCCAACAAGCAGAAAGAGCCCGTCATGGGCATGGATGAGATGCCTCTGGCCGAGTTCATTGTTCGAAGGAAGATGGACGCCTATGTGAATCCCCGAGCCAACTTCAGAGGGAATGATCTATTCTGAACCAAGCAGCAGAACCTCATCTATATGGATGTGATCAAGGCCAAGCAGAACCATTATGTGGAAGTTCACTGGATTGACATGCATCACATGAGGTAGGAAAAGCACCATAACTACTTTGAAGAAGCTTTGGATCTGGTGGAGCAGTTTGGCATTGAGCACATGTTGACCTTTCACCTGGACTTTGACCTAGACATTGTGGCTCAGTTCTTTGCTTCGGTCAACTTCCACTCTGATGAAGCAAGGACCATGACATGGATGACCAATGGTTAAAAGTTGACTGCTAAATGGAAGGAGTTCATGGATCTGCTTCATGTTCCTGATGATGGGCTTGACACGCCCACTGGAGCTCGCCCTCATGCCAATGCTGAATCTGCCAACAAGAACAAACTCCAGCCCTTCCTCATTGAGAAGACTCTTGCCAGCAAGAATAAGGTGTGGCTGCTGAACTCCTTCCTCGACATCATGCATCGGATCTTCCGCAACACCCTCTTCCTGCACATCGATGAAATGGGCCAGGTGCATGCCTATCTGGTGGATATGATGCTCCTGTGCGAGGATGCGCGTTGGGTTCAGACTCAACCCCTTGATGTCTCACACATCATGTGGTGCGAGCTTTAGTTCGCGTTGCTCAATTGTAAGGTCCCCATCTATGGGCCTTATCTGTTTCACTTGATCTCCAAGACGTGGGGGAGCTTCTCCCCAATGAGGAGTTCGAGGCCCCCGGATGGATTCATCATGATCCCATCAAGCTCTACATCAAGAGCCAATGGGCCAACACCACCACCTCTGCTGAGGTCGCGACTGGCACACTGGATGTGGATGAGGATGAGATCGAGGAGGAAGCTGATGAGGATAGTTCTGATGGATACACTCCTCCCTCTTCTGAGCAATCTTGGGCGCAGAAGCTCAAGTCAAAGATGAAAAAGTTGTTCTGCATGCAGTCTCAGGGTCAGTATAGGGCTCATGTCACTCAAAAGCAGAGTCGATGTCGCGACAAGAGGATCTTGAGGAAGCTTGGTGAGGAGGTGTCTAGCGGATCCGAGAAGCACATCACTCCCGAGGCGGACTAGATGGCCAAGCAAGGCCTCATGTAGACTGAGTCTGAGGAGGAGACGGAGGAGCCCATCCCTGCTGCTGAGTCCGACGATGAGTCATTTTCAGCCTGAGCCACAACTTGTGTTGTAGGTGTCCTCTCTTCCTTTTTGGCGTCTCGATGCCAAAGGGGGAGATAGTGTAGGGATTTGCGAGTCTTGTGTCGTTCTTGTGTTTGCTTTGCTCGCGTTTGTTCCGTTGAACCTTGTTTGCTTTGGTTTAGTTTTCTCGTGAGACTTGTTCCTTCATATGGTGTAAGACATATGCACTCTATCGTACCTTATTGAGCCTATGATATATTGTGCTATTTATGCTATGCTCATATTTACTATCTTGTTTAGTGTTAGCCTTATTTTTGCAAGATATGCATTGTCTTTAAAATATAGGGGGAGTGTTGATCCTAGTATACGTGCCGTGCAGTCCAAAGCACTTATCTTGATAGCACGCATCTAGGGGGAGCCCGTCTATATTTTAGAGATGTCGGGTTTGCTTATGTTCTCTATTATGTCCCCTTGTGCAAATACCGTATTGTCATCATTCCACCAAAAAGGGGGAGATTGTAAGGGCATATTTATCCCTAAGGTGTTTTGGTGATTGATGACAATGCTTTTGCGGACTAATCACCTTGAGTATTTCAGACGTGTCGTCACTAGGCACAAGATGGTTTGGTGCCCCTCGAAGACTATTGAAGACGACATTTTTCTACGTTTCTTTTCGGTGGATTTGAGTCGTAGGAAAGCCGTACTATTAGGAGGGGGTCCGTGTTGGAAAGGTTCAGGTGGAATCATCACGTACACGTTTACTCCCTCTACACCGCCTTTCCCTTTGCACTTTGGAGCATCCTTCGTTTTCTTCATATATATGCAAACGAGAAGGATTCCTAGTGTGGCTTTTCTGGGGCATGCGGTAGTACTGCTCCTACGAGCAGTAGTACCGCAGGCACCTGCGGTAGTGACGCATGAGGTTGCGGCAGTACCGTAGGTGCCCACGGTAGTACCGCTCCTGAGGAGCGGTAGTACCGTGGCCTCGGACCAGACTCAGCCGCTCGTGCGGCTGTAGGGGCGGATGTAATTTTTTACATCCACGCCCTGCGCGGTAGTACCACCCCATGCGCGCGGTAGTACCGTTAGTCCTCGTCTGGCACGGCAACATGAGCAGAAGTAGGGGCGGATGTAATTTTTTACATCTGCTCCCTGCATGGTAGTACAGCATGCCATGCGCGGTAGTACCGTGTCGGAATTTTGCATTGTTTATTTTTCAGCGGAAGTTGGCACAGATGTATTTTTATTCATCCGCGCCCTTCCCTGGCTAGTCCAATCCTGCCTTGCGGTAGTACCGCAAGGGGGAGCGGTAGTACCGCGTCTGCTATAGTGCCGCTGAGGGAGTCCCGGATTAAGGGGTGTCCGGATAGCCCGACTATGACCATTGGCCGGACTCCTGGACTATGAAGATACACGATTGAAGACTTCGTCCCGTGTCCGGATGGGACTTTCCTTGGCGTGGAAGGCAAGCTTGGCGATACGGATATGTAGATCTCCAACCATTGTAACCGACTCTGTGTAACCCTAACCCTCTCCGGTGCTTATATAAACCGAAGGGCTTTAGTCCGTAGGACAAACAACAATCATACCATAGGCTAGCTTCTAGGGTTTAGCCTCTCTGATCTCGTGGTAGATCTACTCTTGTACTACCCATATCATCAATATTAATCAAGCAGGAGTAGGGTTTTACCTCCATCGAGAGGGTCCGAACCCGGGTAAAAACATCGTTTCCCTTGTCTCCTGTTACCATCCGCCTAGACGCACAATTCGGGACCCCCTACCCGAGATCCGCCGGTTTTGACATCGACATTGGTGCTTTCATTGAGAGTTCCTCTGTGTCGTCATCTTTAGGCCCGATGGCTCCTCCGATCGTCAACAACGATGCGGTCCAGGGTGAGACCTGTCTCCCCGGATGGATCTTCGTATTCCGCGGCTTTGCACTGCGGGCCAATTCGCTTGGCCATCTGGAGCAGATAGAAAGCTACGCCCCTGGCCATTAGATCAGATTTGGAAGTTTGAACTATATGGCTGACGTCCACGGAGACTCGATCTTCGACGGGTTCGAGCCACAGCCAAGCGCGCCGCACTGTCACGATGGGCATGATCTAGCTGTACCGCCGAACAGTGGCCTGGAGGCCGCACAAGTGTCCGCTCCGACCCTTAGCTTGGAGCCGACTGCGCCGATCGAGGACGGGTGGCTGGACACCGCCTCGGGGGCTGCTATCTCCAAGGCGATTGAGCCGAACACCAACCCTTTCCTTTGCGAAGCTCGTTACTCCAAGGTGCCGGACTCCTCTCCGGACTCCGAACCTTCCGCGCTACTGCCAATCGAACCCAATTGGGCGCCGATCATGGAGTTCATCACCGCGGAAATCTTTCAGCACTCGCCCTTTGGCGACATCCTGAACTCAGTGAAGTCTCTCTCTTTATCAGGAGAGCCCTGGCCGGATTATGGTCAGTAAGGTTGGGATGTGGACGACGAAGAAATTCAAAGCCCACCCACCACCCACTTCGTAGCCACTATCGAAAGCTTAAACGTGCTCGATTTCGACTCCGAAGACATCAACGGTATGGACGACGATGTAGGAGATAAGCATGAACCAGCACCGATAAGGCACTGGACTACCACATCATCTCACGATGTATACATGGTGGACACACCTAAAGGAAGCGACGACGTGGAACAACGGGACGCCACGAGGAATCATTCCCTCGAAAAGCAGTCAAAACGGCGACGTAAGCGCCGCTCAAAATCCCGCCTCGACAAAGACAACAGCCATACAGACCCAGCCATAGAGCAGGGCGAACCGGTGGACGACGAACATGCCATCGCGCAACCATCCGAACAGGACAACTTGGATAAACAATCAGTCCCCGATGAAGATAATAGTCCGGAGGATCTCACGCCGAACAAGTTGCTGGAGTAGAAGAACCTCCACAAAAGGCTCGTCACCACTACGCGTAGCCTGAAAAAGCAGAAGCGGAAGCTCAAAACACCAGAAGATGCGCTCAGAATCAGAAGGAGCAAAGTACTCAACACCGCAGACAAATACGGCGATAGTCTCCGAACAAAGAGCTACCCGAAGCGAAAACTACTGCCCGAATTTGATGAGGAGGCCATAGAGCCCCCGCAATCAAAGAACAGGGAGACCACCCGGTCGGATAGACGACCCCATGGCAAACATAGAGCGGCAAACGGCGCCGCACACAAGCTGGCACGCGATCCACACACGGATTCGCATATAAAAGATGGCCCAGTTAGATCTATCTACGGGCCCAGAAAGCAAGCTCTAGTAAGCAATGCAACACATCAAGTATCCTAATATTGCGGTACACCTAAATATAGGGGTGCCGCACACCCCCGATGTTTCACCGATGAGGTTCTGGATTATGAATTTCCATCGGGATTCAAGCCCGTAAACATAGAGGCATACGACGGAACAACAGACCCTGGAGTCTGGATTGAGGATTACATCCTCCACATACACATGGCTAGAGGAGATGACCTCCACGCCATAAAATACTTACCCCTCAAGCTCAAAGGGCCAGTCCAGCATTGGCTCAAAAGCCTCCCCGAAAACACCATTGGAAGTTGGGAAGAGATCGAGGACGCTTTTCGGGCAAATTTTCAAGGGACCTAGGTCCGACCTCCGGATGCAGACGATTTAAGTCACATAACTCAGCAGCCCGGAGAGTCAGCTAGAAAATTCTGGAACAGATTCCTTACTAAAAAAACCAAATTGAAGGAAATATGCCCTAGAGGCAATAATAAAGTTATTATTTATTTCCTCATATCATGATAAATGTTTATTATTCATGCTAGAATTGTATTAACCGGAAACATGATACATGTGTGAATACATAGACAAACATATAGTCACTAGTATGCCTCTACTTGACTAGCTCATTAATCAAAGATGGTTATGTTTCCTGACCATAGACATGTGTTGTCATTTGATTAATGGGATCACATCATTAGGAGAATGATGTGATTGACATGACCCATCACGTTAGCTTAGCACTTAATCGTTTAGTATTCTGCTATTGCTTTCTTCATAACTTATACATGTTCCTGTAACTATGAGAATTATGCAACTCCCGTTTACCGGAGGAACACTTTGGGTACTACCAAACGTCACAACATAACTGGGTGATTATAAAGGAGTACTACAGGTGTCTCCAAAGGTACATGTTGAGTTGGCGTATTTCGAGATTAGGATTTGTCACTCCGATTGTCGGAGAGGTATCTCTGGGCCCTCTCGGTAATACTCATCACTTAAGCCTTGCAAGCATTATAACTAATGAGTTAGTTATGAGATGACGTATTACAGAACGAGTAAAGTGACTTGCCGGTAACGAGATTGAACTAGGTATTGGATACCGACGATCAAATCTCGGGCAAGTAACATACCGATGACAAAGGGAACAACGTATGTTGTTATGCGGTTTGACCGATAAAGATCTTCGTAGAATATGTAGGAACCAATATGGGCATCCAGGTCCCGCTATTGGTTATTGACCGAGAATGGTTTTAGGTCATGTCTACATAGTTCTCGAACCCGTAGGGTCCGCACGCTTAACGTTTCAATGACAGTTTTATTATGAGTTTATAAGTTTTGATGTACCGAAGGTTGATCGGAGTCCCGGATGTGATTACGGACATGACGAGGAGTCTCGGAATGGTCGAGACATAAAGATTGATATATTGTAAGCCTATGTTTGGACATCGGAATGGTTCCGGGTGTAATCGGCATTTTACCGGAGTACCGGGAGGTTACCGGAACCCCCCGAGGGTTTAATGGGCCTACATGGGCCAAGAGGGAGAAGAGGGAAGGAGCCAGGAGGGGGCCGCGCGCCCCTCCCCCTCCTAGTCCAAATAGGACAAGGGAAGGAGGGCGGCGCCCCCCCCCTTTCCTTCCCCTCTTCCTCCTCTTTCCCCCCTTCTCCTACTCCTACTTGGAAAGAGGGAGTCCTACTCCCGATGGGAGTAGGACTCCCCCCCTTGGCGCGCCCTCTAGGCCGGCCGCCTCCTCCTCCTTGGCTCCTTTATATACGGGGGCAAGGGGGCACCCAAGGACACACAAGTTGATCTACGGATGGTTCCTTAGCCGTGTGCGGTGCCCCTTCCACCATATTCCATCTCGGTCATATCGTCGTGGAGTTTAGGCGAAGCCTTGCGCCGGTAGAACATCATCAACGTCACCACGCCGTCGTGCTGACGGAACTCATCTCCAGAGCCTTTGCTGGATCGGAGGGCCGGAGATCGTCATCGAGCTGAACGTGTGCTGAACTCGGAGGCCCCGTACGTTCGGTGCTTGGATCGGTCGGATCGTGAAGACGTACGACTACATCAACCGCGTTGTGCTACCGCTTCCGGTTACGGTCTACGAGGGTACGTGGACGAACACTCTCCCCTCTCGTTGCTATATCATCACCATGATCTTGCGTGTGCGTAGGAAATTTTTTGAAATTACTACGTTACCCAACAGTGATATCAGAGCCTAGGTTTTATGCGTTGATGCTATATGCACGAGTAGAACACAAGTGAGTTGTGGGCGATACAAGTCATACTTCTTACCAGCATGTCATACTTTGGTTCGGCGGTATTGTGAGATGAAGCGTCCCGGACCGACATTACGCGTACGCTTACGCGAGACTGGTTTCACCGTTACGAGCACTCGTGCTTAAAGGTGACTTGGCGGGTGTCTGTCTCTCTCACTTTAGCTGAATCGAGTGTGGCTACGCCCGGTCCTTGCGAAGGTTAAAACAACACCAACTTGACGAACTATCGTTGTGGTTTTTGATGCGTAGGTAAGAACGGTTCTTGCTAAGCCCGTAGCAGCCACGTAAAATTTTCAACAACAAAGTAGAGGACGTCTAACTTGTTTTTGCAGGGCATGTTGTGATGTGATATGGTCAAGACGTGATGCTATATTTTTTGTATGAGATGATGATGTTTTGTAACCGAAGTTATCGGCAACTGGCAGGAGCCATATGGTTGTCGCTTTATTGTATGAAATGCAAACGCCCTGTAATTGCTTTACTTTATCACTAAGTGGTAGCGATAGTCGTAGAAGCAATAGATGGCGTAACGACAACGATGCTACGACGGAGATCAAGGTGTCGCGCCGGTGACGATGGTGATCATAACGGTGCTTCGAAGATGGAGATCACAAGCACAAGATGATGATGGCCATATCATATCACTTATATTGATTGCATGTGATGTTTATCCTTTATGCATCTTATCTTGCTTTGATTGACGGTAGCATTTTAAGATGATCTCTCGCTAATTATCAAGAAGTGTTCTCCTTGAGCATGCACCGTTGCGAAAGTTCTTCGTGCTCAGACACCACGTGATGATCGGGTGTGATAGGCTCTATGTTCAAATACAACGGGTGCAAAACAGTTGCACATGCGGAATACTCAGGTTATACTTGACGAGCCTAGCATATACAGATATGGCCTCGGAACACGGAGACCGAAAGGTCGAGCGTGAATCATATAGTAGATATGATCAACATAGAGATGTTCACCATTCAAACTACTCCATCTCACGTGATGATCGGACATGGTTTAGTTGATTTGGATCACGTGATCACTTAGATGACTAGAGAGATGTCTGTCTAAGTGGGAGTTCTTAAGTAATATGATTAATTGAACTTAAATTTATCATGAACTTAGTACCTGATAGTATTTTGCTTGTCTATGTTTGTTTGTAGATAGATGGCTCGTGTTGTTGTTCCGTTGAATTTTAATGCGTTCCTTGAGAAAGCAAAATTGAAAGATGATGGTAGCAATTACACGGACTGGGTCCGTAACCTGAGGATTATCCTCATTGCTGCACAGAAAAGTTACGTCCTGGAAGCACCGCTGGGTGCCAGGCCTGCTGCTGATGCAACTGACGATGTTAAGAATGTCTGGCAGAGCAAAGCTGATGACTACTCTATAGTTCTGTGTGCCATGCTTTACGGCTTAGAACCGGGCCTTCAACGACGTTTTGAATGTCATGGAGCATATGCGATGTTCCAGGAGTTGAAGTTAATATTTCAAGCTAATGCCCGGATTGAGAGATATGAAGTCTCCAATAAGTTCTATAGCTGCAAGATGGAGGAGAATAGTTCTGTCAGTGAACACATACTCAAAATGTCTGGGTATAATAATCACTTGATTCAACTGGGAGTTAATCTTCCTGATGATAGTGTCATTGACAGAATTCTCCAATCACTGCCACCAAGCTACAAGAGCTTCGTGATGAACTATAATATGCAAGGGATGAACAAGACTATTCCCGAGCTCTTCGCAATGCTAAAAGCTGCGGAGGTAGAAATCAAGAAGGAGCATCAAGTGTTGATGGTCAACAAGACCACTAATTTCAAGAAGAAGGGCAAAGGGAAGAAGAAGGGGAACTTCAAAAAGAACGGCAAGCAAGTTGTTGCTCAAGAGAAGAAACCCAAGTCTGGACCTAAGCCTGAAACTGAGTGCTTCTACTGCAAGCAGACTGGACACTGGAAGCGGAACTGCCCCAAGTATTTGGCGGATAAGAAGGATGGCAAAGTGAACAAAGGTATATGTGATATACATGTTATTGATGTGTACCTTACTAATGCTCGCAGTAGCACCTGGGTATTTGATACTGGTTCTGTTGCTAATATTTGCCACTCGAAACAGGGACTACGGATTAAGCGAAGATTAGCTAAGGACGAGGTGACGATGCGCGTGGGAAATGGTTCCAAAGTCGATGTGATCGCGGTCGGCACGCTACCTCTACATCTACCATCGGGATTAGTTTTAGACCTAAATAATTGTTATTTGGTGCCAGCGTTGAGCATGAACATTATATCTGGATCTTGTTTGATGCGAGACGGTTATTCATTTAAATCAGAGAATAATGGTTGTACTATTTATATGAGTAATATCTTTTATGGTCATGCACCCTTGAAGAGTGGTCTATTTTTATTGAATCTCGATAGTAGTGATACACATATTCATAGTGTTGAAACCAAAAGATGCAGAGTTGGTAATGATAGTGCAACTTATTTGTGGCACTGCCGTTTAGGTCATATCGGTGTAAAGCGCATGAAGAAACTCCATACTGATGGGCTTTTGGAATCACTTGATTATGAATCACTTGGTACTTGCGAACCGTGCCTTATGGGAAAGATGACTAAAACGCCATTCTCCGGTACTATGGAGAGAGCAACAGATTTGTTGGAAATCATACATACAGTTGTATGTGGTCCAATGAATGTTGAGGCTCGTGGCGGATATCGTTATTTTCTCACCTTCACAGATGACTTAAGCAGATATGGGTATATCTACTTAATGAAACACAAGTCTGAAACATTTGAAAAGTTCAAAGAATTTCAGAGTGAAGTGGAAAATCATCGTAACAAGAAAATAAAGTTTCTACGATCTGATCGTGGAGGAGAATATTTGAGTTACGAGTTTGGTCTACACTTGAAACAATGCGGGATAGTCTCGCAACTCACCCCACCTGGAACACTACAACAAAATGGTGTGTCCGAACGTCATAATCGTACTTTATTTGATATGGTACGATCTATGATGTCTCTTACTGATCTACCGCTATCGTTTTGGGGTTATGCTTTAGAGACGGCCGCATTCATGTTAAATAGGGCACCATCAAAATCCGTTGAGACGACGCCTTATGAACTGTGGTTTGGCAAGAAACCAAAGTTGTTGTTTCTTAAAGTTTGGGGCTGTGATGCTTATGTGAAGAAACTTCAACTAGATAAGCTCGAACCCAAATTGGAGAAATGTGTCTTCATAGGATACCCAAAGGAGACTATTGGGTACACCTTCTATCACAGATCTGAGGGCAAGATTTTCGTTGCTAAATTCGGATCCTTTCTAGAGAAGGAGTTTCTCTCGAAAGAAGTGAGTGGGAGGAAAGTAGAACTTGACGAGATAACTGTATCTACTCCCTTATTGGAAAGTAGTTCATCACAAGAACCGGTTCCTGTGACAACTACACCAATCAGTGAGGAAGCTAATGATATTGATCATGAAACTTCAGAACAAGTTTCTACAGAACCTCGTAGGTCTACCAGAGTAAGATCTGCACCAGAGTGGTACGGTAATCCTATTCTGGAAGTCATGTTACTTGACCATGATGAACCTACGAACTATGAGGAAGCGATGATGAGCCCATATTCTGCAAAATGGCTAGAGGCCATGAAATCTGAGATGGGATCCATGTATGAAAACAAAGTATGGACTTTGGTTGACTTGCCCGATGATCGGCAAGCTATTGAGAATAAATGGATCTTTAAGAAGAAGACTGACGCTGATGGTAATGTAACTGTCTATAAAGCTCGACTTGTTGCGAAAGGTTTTCGACAAGTTCAAGGGGTTGACTACGATGAGACTTTCTCACCCGTAGCGATGCTTAAGTCTGTCCGAATCATGTTAGCTATTGCTGCATTTCATGATTATGAAATTTGGCAAATGGATGTCAAGACTGCATTCTTGAATCGATTTCTAGAATAAGAGTTGTATATGATGCAACCGGAAGGTTTTGTTGATCCAAAAGGTGCTAACAAAGTGTGCAAGCTCCAGCGTTCCATTTATGGACTGGTGCAAGCATCTCGGAGTTGGAATAAACGCTTTGATAGTGTGATCAAAGCATATGGTTTTATACAGACTTTTGGAGAAGCCTGTATTTACAAGAAAGTGAGTGGGAGCTCTGTAGCATTTCTAATTTTATATGTAGATGACATATTGTTAATTGGAGATGATATAGAATTTCTGGATAGCATAAAGGGATACTTGAATAAAAGTTTTTCAATGAAAGACCTTGGAGAAGCTGCTTATATATTGGGCATCAAGATCTATAGAGATAGATCAAGACGCTTAATAGGACTTTCACAAAGCACATACCTTGACAAAATTTTGAAAAAGTTCAAAATGGATCAGGCAAAGAAAGGATTCTTGCCTGTGCTACAAGGTGTGAAGTTGAGTCAAACTCAATGCCCGACCACAGCAGAAGATAGAGAGAAAATGAAAGATGTTCCCTATGCTTCAGCCATAGGCTCTATCATGTATGCAATGTTGTGTACCAGACCTGACGTATGCTTAGCAATAAGCTTCGCAGGAAGGTACGAAAGTAATCCAGGAGTGGATCACTGGACAGCAGGTCAAGAACATCCTGAAATACCTGAAAAGGACTAAGGATATGTTTCTCGTATATGGAGGTGACAAAGAGCTAGTCGTAAAAGGTTACGTCGATGCAAGCTTTGACACTGATCCGGACGATTCTAAATCACAAACCGGATACGTGTTTATATTAAACGGTGGAGTTGTAAGTTGGTGCAGTTCTAAACGAAGCGTCGTGGCGGGATCTACATGTGAAGCGGAGTACATAGCTACTTCTGCAGCAGCGAATGAAGGAGTCTGGATGAAGGAGTTCATTTCCGATCTAGGTGTCATACCTAGTGCATCGGGACCAATGAAGATCTTCTGTGACAATACTGGTGCAATTGCCTTGGCAAAGGAATCCAGATTTCACAAGAGGACCAAGCACATCAAGAGACGCTTCAATTCCATACAGGACCAAGTCCAAGTGGGAGACATAGAGATTTGCAAGATACATACGGATCTGAATGTTGCAGACCCGTTGACTAAGCCTCTCTCACGAGCAAAGCATGATCAGCACCAAGACTCCATGGGTGTTAGAATCATTACTATGTAATCTAGATTATTGACTCTAGTGCAAGTGGGAGACTGAAGGAAATATGCCCTAGAGGCAATAATAAAGTTATTATTTATTTCCTCATATCATGATAAATGTTTATTATTCATGCTAGAATTGTATTAACCGGAAACATGATACATGTGTGAATACATAGACAAACATATAGTCACTAGTATGCCTCTACTTGACTAGCTCATTAATCAAAGATGGTTATGTTTCCTGACCATAGACATGTGTTGTCATTTGATTAATGGGATCACATCATTAGGAGAATGATGTGATTGACATGACCCATCCCGTTAGCTTAGCACTTGATCGTTTAGTATTCTGCTATTGCTTTCTTCATGACTTATACATGTTCCTGTAACTATGAGAATTATGCAACTCCCGTTTACCGGAGGAACACTTTGGGTACTACCAAACGTCACAACGTAACTGGGTGATTATAAAGGAGTACTACAGGTGTCTCCAAAGGTACATGTTGAGTTGGCGTATTTCGAGATTAGGTTTTGTCACTCCGATTGTCGGAGAGGTATCTCTGGGCCCTCTCGGTAATACTCATCACTTAAGCCTTGCAAGCATTATAACTAATGAGTTAGTTATGAGATGACGTATTACAGAACGAGTAAAGAGACTTGCCGGTAACGAGATTGAACTAGGTATTGGATACCGACGATCAAATCTCGGGCAAGTAACATACCGATGACAAAGGGAACAACGTATGTTGTTATGCGGTTTGACCGATAAAGATCTTCGTAGAATATGTAGGAACCAATATGGGCATCCAGGTCCCGCTATTGGTTATTGACCGAGAATGGTTTTAGGTCATGTCTACATAGTTCTCAAACCCGTAGGGTCCGCACGCTTAACATTTCGATGACAGTTTTATTATGAGTTTATAAGTTTTGATGTACCGAAGGTTGTTCGGAGTCCCGGATGTGATTACAGACATTACGAGGAGTCTCGCAATGGTCGAGACATAAAGATTGATATATTGGAAGCCTATGTTTGGACATCGGAATGGTTCCGGGTGAAATCGGCATTTTACCGGAGTACCGGGAGGTTACCGGAACCCCCCGGGGGGTTAATGGGCCTACATGGGCCAAGAGGGAGAAGAGGGAAGGAGCCAGGAGGGGGCCGCGCGCCGCTCCCCGTCCTAGTCCGAATAGGACAAGGGAAGGGGGGTGGCGCCCCCCTTTCCTTCCCCTCTTCCTCCTCTTTCCCCCCTTCTCCTACTCCTACATGGAAAGAGGGAGTCCTACTCCCCCCCTTGGCGCGCCCTCTAGGCCGGCCTCCTCCTCCCCCTTGGCTCCTTTATATACGGGGGCAAGGGGGCACCCTAGGACACACAAGTTGATCTACGGATCGTTCCTTAGCCGTGTGCGGTGCCCCCTTCCACCATATTCCACCTCGGTCATATCGTCACGGAGTTTAGGCGAAGCCCTGCGCCGTTAGAACATCATCATCGTCACCACGCCGTCATGCTGACGGAACTCATCTCCAGAGCCTTTGCTGGATCGGAGGGCCGGAGATCGTCATCGAGCTGAACGTGTGCTGAACTCGGAGGCCCCGTACGTTCGGTGCTTGGATCGGTCGGATCGTGAAGACGTACGACTATATCAATCACGTTGTGCTAACGCTTCCGCTTACGGTCTACGAGGGTACGTGGACGAACACTCTCCCCTCACGTTGCTATATCATCACCATGATCTTGCGTGTGCGTAGGAAATTTTTTGAAATTACTATGTTACCCAACACAAATAGTCGACTGTATGGACGCCGAAGCCTTAGCAGCTTTCAAACACAACGTCCGTGACGAATGGCTCTCCAGACACCTCGGCCAAGAAAAGCCAAGAACAATGGCCGCATTAACAAGCCTCATGACCCGCTTTTGCGCGGGAGAAGACAGCTGGCTAGCAAGATGCAGTACCAATGACCCAAGTACATTCGAAGTCAGGGATGGAAATGGGAAACCGCGACGCAACAAGGACCAGCGCCGGACCAAGGAAAACAGCCCGAAGAGCACGACAGTCAACGCCGGATTCAAAAGCTCTCTGCAGATTCATAAAAAACTGCCCCTTAAGGATAACAGGGACGAGCTATCTAACTTAAACAAAATCTTGGACAAGATATGCCAAATCCACAGTACCCCCGGGAAGCCTGCAAACCATACCCACAGAGATTGTTGGGTCTTCAAGCAGTCCAGCAAACTCAACGCCGAACAAAAGGGGCTCGACACACCAAGTGAGGACAATGACGAACCCCACAAGCAGAGCACCGGAAAACAAAAGAATTTCCCACAAGAAGTCAAAATAGTAAACTCACTCCACGTGACAAAAGGGAAAAATAGAGCAGTGCCCATAGAGGTACGCGCCATACAGCCTATCCCAGAGGAGTCCCGCCACTGGTTGTTAAACCCAATCACCTTCGACCATCAGGATTACTCTTGAAGTATCCGGAATGCAGGATGGACTGCCTTAATATTAGATCCAATAATTGACGGACTCCAATTTACACAAGTCCTAATGGACGGCGGCAGTGATCTAAACCTGCTATACCAGGACACAATCCGCAAAATGGGGATAGACCCAACCAAAATTCTCCATAGCAACACTTCCTTTCAAGGGGTAATGCCAGGCTCATATGCCCATTTTACGGGTTCTCTACTGCTAGAAGTTGTGTTTGGCTCACCCGACAACTTCCACCGCAAAAAGTTAACCTTCCACCTCGCCCCATTTACAAGTAGCTACCAAGCACTACTGGGACGCGAAGCTTTTGCCCGCTTTAACGCAATACCGCATTATGCATCCCTTACACTTAAAATGCCCGGTCCGCGAGGCATCATCACCTTAAAGGGAAATATCGAGTGTTGCTCGAGCGCGGAAGATTGTGTGACTGCCTTGATAGCCACACACTAAACAGCTTCACTAATCAAAGCACCTAAACAGGTCGTTCAGACCCCGGACACGGTTAGACGAGTCCGGCGTAAACATACAAGGGCTTACTAGCCGCATACCCCCGCACAAGGGGCTCCGAGCATGTACAACAAGAGACAATAAAGCTCAATATTATTCATTTTTTGAATCATACTTTGTTTATTTAATATAACGTACATTTTCGCACGATCTTTTTCAACTAAGTTCCTCTCTTTTACAGATGAACACCGTGCTACACCCGTCCAGGATACGGCACAATGGAGACACAGGCGCAGACGTGCAGTAGGGACCCGTTGCAACAATTCTTTTCAGATTAAGACCCTGCGTAAACCTTTTTTACTGTCTCTTGTTGATATACACCCCCCGGTTTTTTGCTATCATCGAGGAGGAGGCTCGCGTTTTGGCATGGGCCACGTCAGAATTTCGCACGTACCTGGACACCAGGGGCTTATTACAAAGGGCGTTGTTCGGACCGTTTTCATAAAGACCGAATACCTTAGGGAGTGTTCGGCGTCTCGAGTTAGGCCTTATATGCATCAGCTCCGAATCATTTCTTTGGTCAAATGTTGGGTTTGCCCGGCTCCTGTGTTTTGCTGCCTTATGTTCCGCTCCATCGGCTAAGGCGGCACCTGGAGAACTACTGCGATTGCGCCCCGGTTCGGCCAGGCGAGCACCTCAGTAGAGAAAGCCGAAAACTGACTGTCATGATATAGCGTGAGACTGGTCAACCACTCGATTTCCCGCCGGAATCTATAGGATTCCTCCGCATTGATGAAGGACCGTTTCCCGGTTAGGCACATACGCGCCCCTAATTCGGGTGAGCGCGGTGCCCCTAGGGGCTATATCGTACCCCCACTGTCAAACTCCTATGGCTAAGTGAAAGTGGTAAAGCATTATAGTCCGGTTGCCTAGTTTGCTGCGCTACCACCTCCTTTATAGGACCAAGACGTTGGATCAAGTGTGAAAATGTGCCTTTTGCAAACACCCCCGCATTATATGCGTGGGGGCTGAAGCCGAAGACTGCCATCTTTCAGGTTATATATACATATACATTAGCGGCCGCACAGGAGGTATTTTAATTCTTGAAAGGCACAAGTATAAAAAGCTCTTATATTCCATTGATACATTGTTTCACAATAAAGCATGTTACTCGAACATAATATCCTTCGAGCACTGCGTCTCTACTAAGCGAGCGCCCTCCAGAACTTCCTGACAATAGTGCTCGACAGGTACTCGGCTTCCGTCCGAATCTTGGGATGCAACATCGGTGGCCTTCATCTCCGCCCAGTATGTCTTGACACGGGCAAGAGCCATCCGTGCACCCTCTATGCATGCCGACCTCCTCATTGCATTGATATGCGGCACCGCACCAAGGAACTGCTGCACCAAGCCAAAATAACTCTTTGGCTCGGGCCTTTTCGGCCACAAAAGACTCACGACATCCTTCATGGAAAGTCCAGATAACCTATTTAGCTCCGCTCATTCGGCCAAGTGATCGGTTAATGGAAGTGGGCGCTCTGGATTATGGAATTGCGACCAAAAAACCTTTTCCATTTCGTGATCCTTTTGATCTCGGAAGTGTTCGGCCGCGTCCGCAGCACTTGCCGCCAGGTCCAGATAAGCATCCTCCACACTCCACAGCCGGTCCAACTGAGCATATTTAGGATCCACGAATTTCCTCCGCAGCAGAAAGGGCTTTCCAGCCGCGATATCTCTGGCCTGACGCAGCTCCTCCTTCATAGCTCTCATCGCAGAGCGAGCATCCTTGGCTTCAGCAGTGGCCTTCTTCAGGTCCTCTTGCAACACACGATCTTCTTTTCCAAGAAGCTTGCAGCGGTCGGCAGCATTCTTCAACTCCACGGCCATCTCGGCCATTTCCTTCTTGCTTCGACAGTGAGCAGCCTGTTCGGCTTTTAGCTCTTCGGCCGCCTTTAAGGCAGCCGCATCACTCATTCGGGCCTGCTCTTTGGCTCGGGCGAGCTCCGCCCGAAGGTTCTCCATGGCAGCGGCACCATCTGCATCAAGCATACATGTTGTAAGGCACGGGCATCAAGCTCCTTACTAGGTGTCCGCGGAGAAATTGCATACCTTGCGACTCGTCAAGTCGCTTATTGACAAGAGCGATGTCGGCATCCGCCACGTCAAGTTGCCACTTTAATTCGGCAAAATCATCAGTCCGGCTAGCCACCGGACCCTTCGCCACCAACATAGGTAGGGCTACATATTATACCTGGGATTATGATCCTCGGTGCACTGTCATTGTTGACAACACACCGAGCCTCAGGGGCTACTATCTACACAGGGTGCATCTTATATGGGGAACTGTCAGAAGGTACTTCATTTTGCGTACCTCAAAACCTGTCAGTAAACTTCTGACGGCTTTGTGCAATCCCCTCTCAGCTGATGAAATCCTTTCAATCATCGTACCCATTAACACACGGTGATCTTCTGAGATAGACGCTCGCCTGAGCAGATCCGTCAGCTCCTCCGACCGTACACCAGGTGGTGCCGGACTCGTCCGATGGCCTTTTTCGAAGGCCGGACGCGGAGGGCTTTGAGGGGACATACGACTGCTTTCCGCCCCCCCCCCCCGGACTCGGAGAAACCCTCCGCGATGGCACCCCACGGTCGCCCGCCTCGCAAGACGATACGGCGGGGGGAGGCGTTTCGCTCTCTATCATCTCCGGATGGAGATCCCTCGAAGATGAGCTCTGCTGAGAAGGGCTGAGATCCGAACTACAAGGTAAAATTTCGGTTATCTTCATTAGAAATAGGGCAGGGATATCCTTTATTTTAAATTAAACTCCCCTTTTTACTTACGGCTCGGTGGAGGGCTGATCCCCTTGAGGGCATAATGCGGCCGAGGCATCTCTCGCCGCAGGACCCTCTGACGAAGATTTCTTCCCCCGCTTTGAGACCATGGTCTCCGGGTCTTCAGAGGCGGTCCTCTTCTTCCCTTGGATGGAGGGATTCTCGATCCCTCCTTTCCTGATAGCCTCCTTCACGGAGGCGGTAGCTTCCTTGTTCCCCCCTTCACCTTCTTCCGAAGGCGCAACCCCCAGCATCCTGGTTAACACGGGATCCGGCGTGGTCTCAGGGAGGGGGGCCGGACACCTGATTAACTTTGCTTTCGCTATCCACTCCTGTTCAAAGAACAACTCTTTTAAAGGGCAAGTTCGTGATAAATATGGGATAGCGTGTCCGGGTACAGGGCTACTTACTTGAGTATCCGGGCGATTGCAGCTCAGACCTGCATCCTCGGTCAAGTCCGGACACATCGCTTGTGATCCGAAGAAAAGCTTGTACATCTCCACGGGCGTCGCGCCCATAAAATGTTGGAGAGCTCATGGTCCCTCCGGGTTAAATTCCCACAGGCGAAGGAGGCGACGTTTGCAGGGTAGGATGCGACGAATCAGCATGACCTGCGCTACTACGACCAGAGTGATCTCTCTCTCTCTAGAAGGTCTTGAATGCGGCCCTGCAACAAGGGACGTCCTTGGACGGCCCCCAGTCAAGTCCTTTATTGATCCATGATGCCAGCCGCGGTGGAGGACTCGAGGGAAAGGAAGGTGGCGCCACCCATTTGGTGCGCCTGGGAGCTGTGATATAAAACCACTCTTGTTGCCATAGGCTGAGCTCCTCTTGAAAAGAGCCCTCGGGCCATAGAGCATGAGCATTCCTGCTTATAACAGCCCCTCCGCACTCTGCCTGCTGCCCCTTGATCATCTTTGGCTCCACCTTGAAGGTCTTGAGCCACAATCCGAAGTGAGGGGTAATGCGGAGGAAGGCTTCGCATACGACAATGAACGATGAGATGTGGAGGATGGACTCCGGATCCAAGTCATGAAATTCCATCCCATAATAAAACATGAGCCCCCTCATGAAGGGGTCCGTCGGGAAGCCTAGCCCCCGAAGAAAGTGAGATGCGAACACCATGCTTTCACCAGGCTAGGGAGTGGGAACAACCTGCCCTTGGGCAGGCAGCCTATGCGAAATTTCGCCGGTTAGATACTTGGCATCTCTTAGCTTTAGCACAGCTTCTTGCGTAACGGAAGAAGGCATCCACCGGCCTTGCAGGTTGGAGCCGGACATCATCGAAGGTCCAAAGCGCCTGAATCTGGAGGTTTGGGTGTTGGAACTCGAGGCGAGGGGCGGATTCGATTGAGATTGAAAGAAAGGAGTGGAGCCTTGGTCTCTTTATAAAGAGGTTGAATACCAAGAGCCTTCCCCATGACCGTTCGGGACTCGCCTTCGATGGAGGAGATGCGCCAACGGGCACGACTGGGTTACCCACGCCTGTATTAATGAGAATCCCGGAATAAGGGGACACGATCTTTGCTTTGACAAGACGTGCCAAGGAAACCGCCTCGCTAAATGCGCTGAGGTGGGATAGTAAAACGATTCGAATAAAGGCTTGGCCGTGGTGTGATGTCACGCCATGGAATATGTCAGGATATTGAATTTGTGTAAATATTATTCTCTCTACGGTGGTATGTTGAACTTATTTTGCAGAGCCGGACACTATCCTTGTGTTCAAAATCTTCTATGAAGTATTCGGAGGAGGAACATGCCTTGCAATGCCGAAGAAAATATGCGCGCCGGACTTATCGTCATTGAAGCCTGGTTCAGGGGCTACTGAGGGAGTCCCGGATTAGGGGGTGTCCGGATAGCCGGACTATGACCATTGGCCGGACTCCTGGACTACGAAGATACAAGATTGAGGACTTCGTCCCGTGTCCGGATGGGACTTTCCTTGGCGTGTAAGGCAAGCTTGGCGATACGGATATGTAGATCTCCTACCATTGTAACCGACTCTGTGTAACCCTAACCCTCTCCGATGCCTATATAAACCGGAGGGTTTTAGTCCGTAGGACGAACAACAATCATACCATATGCTAGCTTCTAGGGTTTAGCCTCTCTGATCTCGTGGTAGATCTACTCTTGTACTACCCATATCATCAATATTAATCAAGCAGGAGTAGGGTTTTACGTCCATCGAGAGGGCCCGAACCTGGGTAAAAACATTGTGTCCCTTGTCTCCTGTTACCATCCGCCTAGACGCACAGTTCGGGACCCCTTACCCGAGATCCGCCAGTTTTGACACCGACAGCCGCCCTCAGCCTTTGCGGTTCAGGCCTGGGCTAGCTCCTGCCGTAGCAGCGGTAGTACGGTGGGCCGCCGTGGTAGTACCGTGAGCCCTTGCGGTAGTACCGCTTGTCTTGGGCGGTAGTATCGTAGGTCGCGGGCTGGTTAGTGGATAACGGTTGGATTTGTCTCTCCACTATATAAGGAGTGTCTTCTTCCTCTAGTTGACTATCTCTTCCAACCCTAAGCTCCATTGTTGCTCCAAGCTCCATTTTCACCCGATCTCTCTCCCTAGCTAATCAAACTTGTTGATTTGCTCGGGATTGGTTGAGAAGGCCCCGATCTACACTTCCACCAAGAGAAATTTGATTCCCCCCACTAATCCCTAGCGGATCTTGTTACTCTTGGGTGTTTGAGCACCCTACACGGTTGAGGTCACCGAGGAGCCATAGTCCATTGTGGTGAAGCTTCGTGGTGTCGTTGGGAGCCTCCAATTAAGTTGTGGAGATTGTCCCAACCTTGTTTGTAAAGGTTCGGTCGCCACCTTCAAGGGCACCAATAGTGGAATCATGGCATCTCACATTGTGTGACGGCGTGAGGAGAATACGGTGGCCCTAGTGGCTTCTTGGGGAGCATTGTGCCTCCACACCATTCTAACGGAGACGTACTTCCCCTCAAAAGGAAGGAACTTCGGTAAGACATCCTCGTATTCACCGGCTCCACTCTTGGTTATCTCGTGCCTTTATTTGTGCAAGCTTATTTGTGTTGTATCCCTTGCTTGCTTGTGTGCTTGTTGTTGTTGCATCATATAGGTTGCTCACCTAGTTGCATATCTAGACAACCTACTTTGATGCAAAGTTTAATTTGGTAAAGAAAAGCTAAAAATTGTTAGTTGCCTATTCACCCCCTCTAGTCAACTATATCGATCCTTTCACCGGTGAGAAGACCTAGCCCCTTATACAAGTGCAGGCTAAAGCAGTCCAACCCGGCGCGCGCCACTCAGTCGCTGAGCTTTCGGAAGAATCGTACGACGCAGAGTGCCCATACTTATTCCCGCGTGGTGGTTAGTGCGAAAAAGGCCAGAGGCCTACTCGGATCAAATATCCAAACCGTTAGTGTCTTGGTAGTGCGGTAACGATCAATGATCCATGATATGTGGTCCCGTCGCCCCATCTCACGGACTTGCGGCAAGGACTAAGAATGCCTGGCCACGCCGCGTGGAAAACTTGCGGGTATCCTCAGATCAACCCAACGTCACATCACTCATGGGTACCCCTCGGGGCCGACCCGATGTCATCATGGTTCTGTGGTAAGTCAAATAATCGTGTGTCCAAAACAGCAAGGGGAAACCCCGAGGAATAACCCTCAATGGATTCGCACTTGATGTAACCATCAAGGTGGACTTGGAGGAATCACCCTCGATGGTCCACACTTGAGGGGTTGCATGGCGGAGTCGTTATCGGGAGTGGTGAAGGAGGAATCACCCTCGATGACCACGACCGAATAGATACACTACATGATCAACATCAGAAGTGCTGACAAGGTATCACCCTCGGCACTCGATAGTAACTCTATAGAGTCGTACAACTAAGGGTGATGGGGGTGATGTGCGGTGTCGGGGCCTGGACGTCGATCACGTTGATCCAGTCATCGAACATAAAGCAGGGCGACCTGGACAAGGTAGGGGTCACTGATGGATCTCGAACCAACCTATACTAAGCAGTTTAGGATAAGAGCAACTCTAGTAGACCACGCATCCCGCCCAGACCCGTAAAATAACCGCCAAAATGCGGGTCGGGGCGGAAAAAACTGCCCGATCAGACCCCGCTCCCGGCCCGGCCCGCAAAAATTTTTAGGGGGGCACGGCAAAATCCCGACCCCAACGCGAGAAAACGCGGGTTTCCCCCTAGCAGCTGCGGTGCCCTACATATTAGCTGAAGCGATTGGTGGTGGGACATTTCATCCCGTGCTTTCTCCCACCAACCACCTCTCCTCTCCCCCCTCGCGCCGCCGCCGCCCGCCGCCCAAGATTCCGGTGGAAGTAGCCGGCAGGAGCACGCTGGAAGGCCGCCACGCGCACGAGGCCTCCCATCCCTTCCCCCTGCGCTGGCGGGCCGCCGAATTTGCAGATCTGCGGCACTTCATCGCGGGCCCCCGGATTTGGCTTTTTCCGGCCGCCGGTTATTGTGCCAGGCGATGGAGTGGTCGGGGAGCCTCTCCCGTAGCCCAAGCAAGGGTTCATCGCCGCATGCAGCTGCGGGTTGGTCCGCCCGCCGCTGCCAAAGGTTTGCGGGCATGGACTCGTCCGACCGTCCACCGGGCTCGGCGCTCACGCAAAGTCTTTGTGGCTTGCCGATGCCGCTCATAGATTGCAACGACTACACGCGGAAAGTGCTGTGGCTCACTTCGGGCACACCGAAGCACCCCGGATGGGTGTTCTTCAAATGCGAAAATGACGGGGTACGTGCACTTGCGGTAGCTCATTTCATAGCTCATTCTTTAGTTCAATTGCGGTACCTCACTTCGAGCTTGCTCATTCTTTTGTGTAGGATGATGGATGCTCATTTTTGTTTTGGGAAGGCCAATACATTGATTTGTTGATAGAAAGAAACTTAATAGATGTTAGTGCACTCCTTAGTACAATCGAAGGCAATGATGCGGCTGTATGTGCAACTAGAGGGGAAGCAACGTCTACTTCTTTCGAACCAAAGATGAAGAAAGAAGAATGCAAAATCAAGAATCCGTAGATCAACAATGAATGCATGGAGAACATATTAGTCCAACTTGTGGGAACAGTTATGGAAGTTGGAAATCTTCTGAAATGCATACTTGTGGTTCTTGTTTTCTTTGGTTTTGCTATTCTAGCCAAGATTTGGTGATATCTTTTGTATCTAATGTTGTTGCAAAAGCAAAGAAATGCATTATACTAGATTAATTTAAGTTGCAAATCTAAGTTTTTGCGGGCCGGGAGGAGCTGCGCCAGATCAGAACCCGCATAATGGACCCGGAAAAAAGGATATTCTGGGAATATCCTTTTTACGGGTCCATTATGCGGGGTCTGCAACTGTGGCCGTCCACGCCGGCCCGCAAAAGCATTTTTGCGCAAACTACAAAACACATTTTGCGGGCCAGGAGGATGCGGGGTCTTCTAGAGTTGCTCTAAACAGGTAAGGTATGAAAGCAGGTAACACAAACAGGCTATGTATCAAAATAGGATCATACAAAAGTAGTAACAGTTCTAATGCAAGCATGAGAGGGAAAGAAATGGGCGATATCGGAATGGTCAATGGGGCTTTGCTTGCCTGGAAGCTCTGTAGACAGATACAGACCCTCGAAGGTGAAGTAGTCGATCACTGGTTCAACCGCATTCTCGGGGTCTACAGGAAAGAAGTAACAGAGGAGGAACGCAATAAATAACAGAGCTATCAAAGCAACAAAAAGCTCAATATGGCAATCCGCGGTGCTAGGGGTGACCTAACGCAGTACTACATGTTGAAGACGGAGACGGAAAACATCCGGAGGGGTATTCCCGGCATTTGGCATTTTCTGGACAGATGAAAAGAGGGGGGCGGTTCCATGTTCAGCATGCTAGGGGCATGTGACATATGAACGGACCGCGTATTTGGATTCATTGGATTTTTCTGAGCAACTTTCATGTAGAAAACTTTCTCATCCGAACTACAGTTTATTTTCTATGAATTTTCAAAGACTTAAACAATATTCTAAAATATTAAATTAATTCCAAATTAAAAAGGAAATTGCTAAATGCACGCAGAAGTGTACACAGCAGTGGGCTTGTGAGGCTGATAATGGGACCCGGGGGTCCTAAGTCAGCAGTCAAAGTCATTGTTGACCAGTCAACTTGGCACATGGGGTCCACCTGCCATTGACTGAAGTTAACAGATTTATTTTATTGGGTTTACACATGGTGGGGCCGACATGTAATATGCACAAGTTATATCAAAGGTTATTTAATAAGGGGGTCCCACATGTCATAGAGTACAACTAAAATTAAACCTAAACATAAAATTAAACTAACAGTGGGGGGTTGTTTTAATTGGGGATTAGCCCCTAAGCTAAACAAAGAGCTGGCCCTAACATGCAGTGGCCCAAGGCGATCACTCGGGCGCACGCACGCTCGACCAGGCAGGGACAAGCCACGGTCGAGCGCGGCCTAGGAGGCGCATGGGGCAGGCGGAGTAGTAGGCGGTAGCGGCAGCAGTAGCAGGCCTCGTGTCAGCACCCCTGACGCGCCGGGTCTGTAGGGCAGCGACCACGCCAGCAACAACACTGCCCAGCAGCACAACAGACCAAGGCGGCCCAATCCACGAGTCCACGGGCCAGAATGGACAAGCTGAGCCCTCGACAGATACTTAAGGAGGAAGCAACGGAAGAGGAAAGCATCTAGTGGATCAAGAACAACCCGGCGGCGGCTATTCCCCTTTCCCCAACCCTAGTTCGTCCCTGTATCCTCATTTGAGCATCGCTCCTATACAATCATGTAATAGCTACTACTTCAGAGAGCTTAATATATCGATCCTCTTCTTGAGCCTATCATCTGGTATCAGAGACATCAACCACCACCTCTCCCCGCTCCGCCCTGGCGCATCTCATCGAGACACACGGTCTTCGGCAAGCACGCGAAGCCATGGATCCGAGTGTATCCGCCTTCCTCACGCGCTTCGAGTCCAAGATTGAGGCGCCATCGATGGCCTCACCAAGGCACAACAGTCCACTGCGACGAAGATCGACGATCTGCTTAGCTGGCACGTCGCGGATCTGAGTGATGCGGTGGCTGCCCTACAGGCGGCGCCGCCTTCACCGCGGAAGGATCAGGAGGAGGAGCAGCCACGCCCCTCTACGCTGCTGCAGCCTGATAATCCCCAAGTGCAAGGAATCATCGTAGCACTTTCCAAAGATGGAAGTGATAAGTATGGAGTGTCAAACCCACAAGGAGCTAAAGGTAAGATCAATATTGTCTCAAGCCCTATCTGCCACTGATACGACTCTACGTGTACCGAACATTTGCTTCCAACTAGCAACGAGAAATAAAACTACGTTGTGGATATAGAGAGGATAACTTTGCATGATATCGGAGAGCTAAAACATATAAGTAGGTGCTGTTATCATAAAGTTAGAATATAATACTAAATAATATAAATAGCGAGTGTGGAATAATGGTGGATCGGTGTGCGGAATTGTCCTAGGCAATTGTCAACAAGACCGATAATCACTATTGCAGTTTCATATGAGGGAGAGGCATAAGCTAACATACTTTCTCTACTTGGATCATATGCACTTATGATTGGAACTCTAGCAAGCATTCACAACTATTAAAGATCATTAAGGTAAAACCCAACAATAGCATTAAAGCATCAAGTCCTCTTTATTCCCGTACGAAACAATCCCTCTTACTCGGGTTTGTGTTTCAGTCACTCACCAACCCACTATAAGCGAATCATGAACGTATTGCAACACCCTACAGCGGGAATCCCTCACGCTTGCGCGACATGGAGGGCACCATAGGACAGCACCAAAGTAAAACATACAACTCATACCAATCTAGATCATCAATCAACCAAAAGACAAAAGATAACTACTCAAAACATCATAGGATGGCAACACATCATTGGATCATAATATGTGGCATAAAGCACCATGTTCAAGTAGGGATTACAGCGGGGTGCGGGAGAGTGGACCGCGTAAAAGAGATGAGGATGGTGATGATGATGGTGATGTTGATGAAGACGATCACCGTGGTGATGATTCCCCTCCCGATGGCACTCTGGCGCCACCGGAAGAGAGGAGGAGAGGTTCTCCCCCTTGTGCTTCCTCCTCCATGGCCTCCACCTTCTGGTCCTTGGCCTTCATGGTGATGAGGACCCCTCCGGGATACTCCTCCATGGCCACCGGTGATGATGGCCCCCTCCGGCAAGGTGCCGGAGAGGGCCCCGATTGGTTTTTCGTGGCTACAGAGGCTTGCGGTGGCGGAACTTCTGATCTAATCTCCGTTCTGGAAGTTTTAGGGTATGAGAGTATATATGGGTGCAGGTGGTACATCGGAGGAGCTACAGGGGCCCCACGAGGCAGGTGGGCGCACCCAGGGGGGTGGGCGCGCCCCCCACCCTCGTGAGTACCTCCCGTATCTCCTGACGTGCACTCCAAGTCCATCGGGTGGCTTTCCTTCCAAAAATAACTTCTCTAGTTGATTTCGTTCCGTTTTGACTCCGTCTGATATTCCTTTTCCTCGAAACACTGAAATAGGCATAAAACAGCAAATCTGGGCTGGGCCTCCGGTTAATAGGTTAGTCCCAAAAATAATATAAAAGTGGATAATAAAGCCCAATATTGCCCAAAACAGAGGATAAAGTAGTATGGAGCAATAAAAAATTATAGATACGTTGGAGATGTATCAGGCATCCCCAAGCTTAATTCCTGCTCGTCCTCGAGTAGGTAAATGATAAAAAGATAATTTTTGATGCGGAATGCTAGTAAGTGCTTAAGTTTGATCAATGATAATCCCAATCACTTTTCCTAGCATCAATATGTGTCATAATAGCAGCTTATCTCATAAACTTTTCATGATCAAGTAACAATCTATTCACAATGTCAAGCATGGTTCAGAAACTTCATTGAGAACTAACAAACTATTATCTCAGTCATTGAAGCAATTGCAATTTATCATAACATCAGAAAGAGTCAAGAATAGAGCTTTTCAGCAAGTCCACATACTCAACTATCATATAGTCTTCTACAATGGCTAACACTCACGCAATACTTGTGGTTATGGAGTTTCAGCCGGACACTGAGAAAGATAGGGGCTTATTGTGTTGCCTCCCAACGTATTCACCTTTAGGTGATGTCAACAATAATAGCCCATGCTAACTTACATACAATTGGATATATATATCATGATCTTTCAAACACAAGGAGCTTGCTAAAGGATAAAATAAAAAAGGGAACGGTGAGGATCACCTTGACTCAAGCATAAAGTAAAAACATAAAGTAAAAGATAGGCCCTTCGCAGAGGGAAGCAGAGGTTGTCATGCGCGTTTAGGGTTGATGCACAAAATCTTAATGCAAAAGAACGTCACTTTACATTGCCCCTTGCATGTGAACCTTTATTATGCAGTCTGTCGCTTTTATTGCATCCACAACAAGTTCGTGCAAAGTTTATTTTCTCCGCACTAATAAGTCATGCATATTTAGAGAGCAATTTTTATTGCTTGCACCGATGACAACTTACTTGAAGGATCTTACTCAATCCATAGGTAGATATGGTGGACTCCGATGGCAAAACTGGTTTAAGGGTATTTGGAAGCACAAGTAGTATTTCTACTTGGTGCTGAGAATTTGGCTAGCATGAGGGGGAAAGGCAAGCTCAACATGTTTGGAAGGTCAATGACAATATACTTTAACTGAGATGTTGGAAAACATAAACCATTACGTTGTCTTCCTTGTTCAACGTCAACTCTTTTAGCATGTCATACTTAATGAGTGCTTCACAATCATAAAAGATGTCCAAGATAATATATTTGTATGTGAACCTCTCTTTCCTTATTACTTCCTATTAATTGCAACGATGACCAAAACTACGGTTGCCAACTCTCAACAACTTTTATGCCTCATACTTTCTATGTGTGAAGTCATCACTAACCATGTTATAAGCATATGAAACATATAAAAAATTCAGATTTATGACATTCAATTCATTCCCCCCTTTTACTCAAAAGATAAAAATGAAGCACATGAGTAAATGACAAACTACTCCAAAAGATATGAGTGAAGAACACTGAGTAGTAAAATTATTAACTAGCCATGGGAGGATTCTTTTCATTGAATAATTCAGATCCAATGATTTTATTCAAACAGCAAGCAAAATAAAATAAAATGACATTGCAAGTATAGCACAACTCATGTGAAGAAGCAAAAACTTAGGTTCAACCGATACTAACCGATAGTTGTCGAAGAGAAAAGGTGGGATGCCTACCGGGGCATCCCCTAGCTTAGATGCTTGAGACTTCTTGAAATAATGTCTTGGGGTGCCTTGGGCATCCCCAAGCTTGAGCTTATGTCTCTCCTTAATTCCTTTTATACGTCGGTTTCCTAAATCTCAAAAGCTTCATACACACCAAACTCAACAAGAACTCGTGAGATAGGTTAGTATAAACCAACGCAAAACCTTATCATTTTCTACTGTAACAAATTAATAAAATTATTATTCAACATTGCATACTAAATGCCTCTGCATATTTAACACTCCTATCCTCAAATAGAATCATTAAACAAGCAAACATATGCAAAAGATGCAACCATAACAGCAATCTGCCAAAACAGTACAGCATGTAAAGAATGCAAGAGTATCAATACTTCCCTAACTCCAAAAATTATGAGAGAAAATTCCCACTGTATTATGTTTATCAGAGCTCATTATGCAAAAAGTCTCAATATTTTATCATGCTCTGACTTTTCTAGGGAATGTTCGCAACAGCGGTAAACTTTCTGTTTTCAAACAGCAACTTGTATACTAGCAAAATAAGCATGGTAAAGGCTATCCTTGACATTTTTATTGAAACTAAAGATGCAAAACATTATTCTAAATAACATCAAGAAAATACTAAAAAAATAAAATGATGCTCTAAGTAAAACACATATCATGTGACGAATAAAAATATAGCTCCGAGTAAGGTGTACCGATAGTTTTTGAAGACGAAAAAGGGGATGCCTTCCGGGGCATCCCCAAGCTTAAGCGCTTGAGTCTTCCTTGAATTTTATCTTGGGGTGCCTCGGGCATCCCCAAGCTTAGGGTCCTTCCACTCCTTATTCTCCTCATATCGATATCTTACCCAAAACTTGAAAACTTCAATCACACAAAACTCATCCAAACTTCGTGAGATAGGTTAGTATGATAAAGAGCAAACCATTCACTTTGGTACTGACAAAGACAAGGTTCATAATTGTTTTCACACAATTCCTACTGTACCATATCATTTCTACAAATTATATTGAGAAATATAAGCCATGGAAACTATTAAACAAGCAAACTATGCAATGAAAACGGAATCTGTCAGAAACAGAACAGTCTGTAATGATCTGAACAATAACCATAGTTATGCTACTCCAAAAATTACGAAATAAACTGCGGGACGTGAGTGATTTTTCTATTAATCTCCTTCAAAAAGAATCAACTCAAAATCACTCTTCTGTAAAAAATGACATCTATTCTCGTGAGCGCAAAGTTTCTGTTTTTTACAGCAAGATCACTTTAACCTTCACCCAAGTCTTCCCAAAGGTCTTACTTGGCACTTTATTGAAACAAAAGATATAAACCATGATCACTAAAGTAGCTTAATCATGTGTACACACAAAAATAGTAAGGATAAATATTGGGTTGTCTCCCAACAAGCGCTTTTCTTTAATGCCTTTTAGCTAGGCATGATGATTTCAATGATGCTCACTTTAAAGATTGGAATTGAAACACAAAGAGAGCATCTTGAAGAATATGACTAGAATATTTAAATATAACCTACTTCCTATGCCTAGGGATTTTGTTAGTACACACTTATGGTAGCAAGAATCAACTAGCATAGGAAGGCAAAACAAGTATAACTTCAAAACTTTAAGCACATAGAGAGGAAACTTAATATTATTGCAACTCCTACAAGCAGGTATTCCTCCCTCATAATATTTTTCAGTAGTATCATGGATAACAACTTTGTTCTCATACTCAATTGGAACCTCTTCCAAAATAGTGGAATCATTACTAACTAAAGTTGACACTCTTCCAAATCCACTTTCATAAATACCACACTAAGATTCAATATCTTCCAAAATAGTGGGATCACTAATTCCTAAAGTTGACACTCTACCAAACCCACTTTAAATGATAGTATTATTTATACTCCAAAAGGTATAAGTGAAGTTCATGGAGCATTCTACAACTAACCAATATCCAAGCTCAAAATGTATAAGTGAAGCACATGAAGCATTCTATAATACCATACTCAAAAGATTTAAGTGAAGCACAAAGAGCAATTCTATAAGATCATACTTAAAAGATTTAATTGAAGCACATGAAGTATTCTATAAATCAATGAAGGGTATCTCATGCTAGCATGGTTCTAGAAGAAAAAGAAAAATACAAAGGACACAAATCATGTGAACAAAGCAAAAACCGAGGTATACCGATATTTATTGAAGAAGAAAGATGGGATGCCAACCGGGGCATCCCCAAGCTTAAATGCTTGAGTATACTTTGAAATATTTACTTGGGGTGCCTTGGGCATCCCCAAGCTTGAGCTCTTGCCTCTCTTTATTCTTCTCATATTGATAGCTCCTCGACCTTCGGACACTTCATCCACACAAAACTATAACAAAAACTTGTGAGATCCGTTAGTGTAATAAAGCAAATCACTACCTTTAGGTACTGTAATGAACTCATTATTTATTTGTATTGATGTTAAATCTAGTGTATTCCAACTTCTCTATGGTTCATACCTTCCGATACTAGTCATAGATTCATCGAAATAAGCAAACAACACACACAAAACAGAATCTGTTAAAAACAGAACAGTCTGTAGTAATCTGGAAGTTTGGCAAACTTCTGTAACTCGAAAAATTATAAACTAAATTTTACAATTTGAAAAATTTGTACGTAAGTAATGTGCAAAAAGAATCAGAACCATTTGACCTTCAAGTTAAAAATGTAAATTCATGCACTACAGCCAAAGTTTCTGTTTTTGTTCTGCACAAAGCAAACAAGCAATCTAATCATCCTAAAACCAAAGCTTGGCATATTATTTTTATAATACAAGGAATATATACAAGGGGATAATTATTTACAGAGAAACTTCCATGAAAAATTCTACATTGTTTCCATGAGCATGAGCACAAGTGCTCAAGGTCGACCCTCACTTCTTCAATGCAAAACCTTCCAATCACTTCTCTTTTTGAAAAACTTCTTAGGCATGAAAGGCAAGTAATAATTTTTTTGTATTTTCATTTTTAATTTTTTTGTATGTTTCACCCACAACTAACCAGAAACAAAAAGGAAAAACAAAATCTAAATAGTGAAGAAAGCAAACAAGCACACACGAGAATATCAACCCCACGCTATTGTTCCCCGGCAATGACGCGAGAAAAGAGCTTGATAATCCCCAAGTGCAAGGAATCATCGTAGCACTTTCCAAAGATGGAAGTGATAAGTATGGAGTGTCAAACCCACAAGGAGCTAAAGGTAAGATCAATATTCTCTCAAGACCTATCTGCCACTGATACGACTCTACGTGTACCGAACATTTGCTTCCAACTAGCAACGAGAAATAAAACTACGTTGTGGATATAGAGAGGATAACTTTGCATGATATTGGAGAGCTAATACATAAAAGTAGGTGCTGTTATCATAAAGTTATAATATAATACTAAATAATATAAATAGCGAGTGTGGAATAATGGTGGATCGGTGTGCGGAATTGTCCTAGGCAATTGTCAACAAGACCGATAATCACTATTGCAGTTTCATATGAGGGAGAGGCATAGGCTAACATACTTTCTCTACTTGGATCATATGCACTTATGATTGGAACTCTAGCAAGCATCCGCAACTACTAAAGATCATTAAGGTAAAACCCAACCATAGCATTAAAGCATCATGTCCTCTTTATTCCCATACGCAACAATCCCTCTTACTCGGGTTTGTGTTTCAGTCACTCACCAACCCACTATAAGTGAATCATGAACGTATTACAACACCCTACAGCGGGAATCCCTCATGCTTGCGCGACACGGAGGGCACCATAGGACAGCACCAAAGTAAAATATACAACTCATACCAATCTAGATCATCAATCAACCAAAAGACAAAAGATAACTACTCAAAACATCATAGGATGGCAACACATCATTGGATCATAATATGTGGCATAAAGCACCATGTTCAAGTAGGGATTACAGTGGGGTGCGGGAGAGTGGACCGCGTAAAAGAGATGAGGATGGTGATGATGATGGTGATGTTGATGAAGACGATCACCGTGGCGATGATTCCCCTCCCGATGGCACTCTGGCGCCACCGAAAGAGAGGAGGAGAGGTTCTCCCCCTTGTGCTTCCTCCTCCATGGCCTCCACCTTCTGGTCCTTGGAATTCATGGTGATGAAGACCCCTCCGGGATACTCCTCCATGGCCACCGGTGATGATGGCCCCCTCCGGCAAGGTGTCGGAGAGGGACCCGATTGGTTTTTCGTGGCTACAGAGGCTTGCGGCGGCGGAACTTCTGATATAATCTCCGTTCTGGAAGTTTTAGGGTATGAGAGTATATATGGGTGCAGGGGGTACATCGGAGGAGCTACGGGGGCCCCACGAGGTAGGGGGGCGCGCCCAGGGGGTGGGCACGCCCCCACCCTCGTGAGCACCTCCCGTATCTCCTGACGTGCACTCCAAGTCCATCGGGTGGCTTTCCTTCCAAAAATAACTTCTCCAGTTGGTTTCGTTCCGTTTTGACTCCGTCTGATATTCCTTTTCCTCGAAACACTGAAATAGGCATAAAACAGCAAATCTGGGCTGGGCCTGCGGTTAATAGGTTAGTCCCAAAAATAATATAAAAGTGGATAATAAAGCCCAATATTGCCCAAACAGAGGATAAAGTAGTATGGAGCAATCAAAAATTATAGATACGTTGGAGACGTATCACAGCCTGGTGACCACCTCGGCACCGCGGTAGGCGCAACGACCGACCAACATGGGCCCGATGGCCACGGCGCATTCCATCTCCAATGTGGGCACCCGGCGGCGTCTTTGGTGATGCCGCCCCCGCCCTCGGCCAAAGGTCAGACGTCGTTTCCGATCTCCCTAGTTCCACCGTCCCCTTTACCCACGCTAGTCAGATGCATACCAGACTGGGTCAGGCGCACCCGTCCATCATTTTTTCTCAATTTTCGGGCGAAAATCCCAATCTCTGGAAAACCCTTTGTGAGGAGTATTTTAGCATGTTTGGCATAGCTGCATCTTTTTGGGTGCCCATGGCCGCGCTCAACTTCTCGGGGCCGGCGGCCATTTGGCTTCAGTCGGTTTAAAAACGGCTGCACGAATTCGATTGGGACTCCTTTACATCCCTTTCGAGCACTCATTTTGGCCGCGATCGTCATCATATGCTCATACGACAGTTTTACACCATCCACCAAAATTCCTCAGTTGCTGATTACATTGAGAAATTCGAGTTGATTATCAATCATTTAAGTTCTTATTCCTATACCATGCATACTTACTATTTTCTGACATGTTTTGTCGAGGGCCTGAGGAGCGATATACGGGCAGTAGTGATGGTCCAGTGCCTCCCTGACCTGGACACGGCGTACGCCCTCGCGTTGTTACAAGAAGAAGTGGCTGACGGCGCGCGTGCGACTCCAGCGTGTCTTCTAGAACCACCACCGCACGCAGCAGTACCGCTGCTGTTGCCAGCACCACCGATGCGCCATCCCATGCCTACTGTGTCGGTGTACTAGAGTAGGGGTACCCTACTATCCCGAACTTGTGCATGGGCAGTTGCAGCACGCCGCGGCAGGGCCCGCTAGGTCGCCGCCAAGACCCTCTGTGGCTCCTCAGAAAACAAGACCCCGACAAGAGGAGCTTGCCGGGGAGCCATTCAAGAACAAAGTACTCAAGGCCTCGGCAAGAGGAGCTTGCCGGGAAGGGACGAGCCCTCGGCGAGAGGAGCTCGCCGGGAAGGCCAACCAAGGCGCTTCAAAAAACTTGCCGCGACGCGCCGCGCGTCCCAGCAAGGCCCAGCGAGCGGCAAGCTTGCGGGTGCGACAAGACAGAGACCGCGGCAAGGCACTTGCCGCGGCGAAGCCACCACTCTGCACCCACGCTCCAGCTCACCCGACGACGTGTCGCCGCAGGATCGCTCCTGGTGCACGTGGCGGTAGCTGTGCAGCCATGCGGTGCGAGGTGGCGAGCGAAGATGACTAGGAGGCCATCGTGGCGATCGATGGCGCCCCCAACGGTCGCTTCTTGCACTGTTGGGGCGACCAGACGGGCATGAAATGCCCTTGTCCCCTACCGTCAGAGTTAGGTAGGGGACACTGCTGACAGCAGTTGTACCAACCCGCGTTTTTACGTTTCCACCCCTCTCTCTCTCTGCGTGCCACCTGTCGGTGACCCCTTTAGACTATAAAAAGGAGGCCCATGTGCACGTAGAGGGGGTTCGGCTGGTTGGACTCTTTGCGGTAGGACGCATTCGAGACGGGGTTCGGCTGGTTGGACTCTTTGCGGTTCGACGCATTCGAGACCACGGGTACAGACACTCTCAACCAAGGACAAATACAAACACAAAGCAGCAGTAGGAGTTTTATCTCTCCGAAGAGCTCCGAAGCTGGGTAAATCCCCCGCGTGCTCGACTTCGATCTGCTCTTCGTGCGGCCTCCGCCCCCCTCCGAACCGAAAGGGGCCCGGCCCGCCGGTCCCCATAGGTGTCCGCGGGATCAGCGCCTTTTCCCCCACGACACCTCTGGCGCGCCAGGTAGGGGGCGTCGAGGTTGTGCGAACCTGATCCGGTCTCCGCACGCGCTACACCAACATCTTCGTCGACATGCCACCGAAGAAGAAGACTTCGGAGGTGGCCGCTCCGTCCACATCGATTCCACCGCCACCGGAGCAAACAGGCGGTGGGGTAGATGCTGGCGGAGGAGCGGGCGCCGACGGTGGGACTCACGTCGTCGACGGGTCCCAGAACAAGGCCCCGCAAGCTTCTGCGTCTGTACATACGCTGCACCCTTCTCAGGGAGTGCAAGATCGACAATGCCATGGTGCTCCCAGCACCGTACTCGCGTTAAAGCAAGGACAGAGAAACTTTGATCCAGGATTTGGATGAGACATTTGCAAATTTGCGCAAGGTCAATCTCCAGTTGAACCCCGAGAAGTGCGTGTTTGGAGTTCCTTCCGGCAAACTTCTCGGGTTCCTTGTGTCCCAGAGGGGGATTGAAGCTAATCCCGACAAGGTCAACGCCATTGAGCAGGTCGAAGCCCCGGAGCGCATCAAGGATGTGCGAAGGTTTGCCGGCTGTATTGCTGCTCTCAGTAGGTTCATCTCAAAGTCTGCTAAGCGCGCCCTGCCATTCTTCAAAATTTTGAAGAAGGCAGGTCCAATGAAATGGACTCCAGAAGCGGAGGCCGCGCTACAAGACTTGAAGAGGTACCTATCCTCCACTCCAATACTTGTCGCACCTAAGCCACAAGAGAAGTTACTGCTATATCTAGCGGCAACTAGTCAAGTGGTTAGTGCTGCGTTAGTAGCGGAGAGGGAGGCAGATGATGAGCCAGCAACTCCGGCAAGCGCATCCACCGACAAGCCGGGGGCTTCTCCGACAAGCTCTTGTCCCGGCAAGAAGAGCTCTGATGCCCACTCCGGCAAGCACACCTCCGCAGAGTGCTGCGCTACCATCGAGGACGCACCATTGAGCTCCACCGGCAAACGCAAGAGGGGCCAAGTCCGGCAAGAGCAGCTCTGGTGCCCACTCCGACAAGCGCACCTCCGCAGAGTGCTGCGCTACCGTCGAGGACGCACCATCGAGCTCCACCGGCAAGTGCAAGAAGGCCAAGACAGCAGAAAAGCTAAGTTGCCAAAGTTTGAGCATTCAATTTTTAAATTTTAAAGTTATTCTCCTTGAACGACCGTGCCTTGTATGGAAAAGCTGTGTGCGAAGGAACCAAGTCGTGACTGGTCGCGCCCTTAGTTTGTTTCGAGTCCGCTCAACAACCTAAGTGAGCTGCGACTAGTCCGCGACAAGGTTGCTTGTCGGTAGCGACCCCGCCAGCAGGCTGCTGAAGTTCCGCACTCGGCGCTCGCGGCAAGGGTGCCTGCACCGGCAAGTTTCCCTAAAAAGCGTAAGGAAGAAACATACAAGGCCAAGAGTCAAGTAAAGGAGATAACATAGCAAGCATTGCCCAGAGTAAGAGTTATATTACAATGAATAACTTGCCGTGCTCTAAGAGATTGTTCCTACGACATGTCTAGCAGTGGCAAGCAGAGGGGCGCACCGGCGCCTGGGCCCCAGCAAGCCAGTGTTGCTGGGGGCTGCAGGTACCAAGATTCATTCCCGGCAAGCCAGAGTTGCCGGGGGCTGCGATATCAGTTCTAGCAGCGGCAAGCAGAGGGGCGCACCGGCGCCTGGGCCCCGGCAAGCCAGTGTTGCTGGGGGCTGCAGGTACCAAGATTCATCCCCGGCAAGCCAGAGTTGCCGGGGGCTGCGATATCAGATAAGTCTTTCGTCCCTCATCATGCATCCTCTTATGGACTGGGGAGTACGAAACCGTGTTTTTTCCGAAAACTGCCGCGCCTTGTATGGAAAACCAGTGCGCGAAGGAACCAGATCGTGACTGGTCGCGCCCTTATTTTGTTTCGAGTCTGCTCAACAACTTAAGTGAGCTGCGACTAGTCCGCGACAAGGTTGCTTGTCGGTAGCGACCCCGCCAGCAGGCTGCTGAAGTTCCGCACTCGGCGCTCGCGGCAAGGGTGCCTACACCGGCAAGTTTTCCTAAAAGCGTAGGGTAAAAACATACAAGGGGTGTGACAGAATAAAGGATCTAACCCGGCAAGCATTCTTTTTTCTTTCATTAAAAACACCCCACTTGGGTACAGTCCATAGAGGATGAAAAACATGAAAGAGAGGATTACAAGTTTTAGATGCAGCTAAGGCCCGAAGGCTTACAAATTAAAAAGATAAGATGCCCGTAATCCCTTTTCCTGTCCCTCTCTTCAGGAGGTAGGTCAAGGAGGCCCCGGCAAGAGGAGCTTGCCGGAAAGGGCAAAAGGGGCGCCTAGGCGAACTACGGGTGCCAGAAGACACCAAGAGAACATCCGAGGGGCTGTCCGAGGGATTGACGGGGATGGCGGCGCCGGAAGCAGGGCTCGAAGATGGGGCGGCAGGGCGTCAGCATGCTGTCGAGGGCACTCCGCCCTCGTACTCCGACTTGACGGCCTTGCCGCCAGCCCTCTTCCCCTTCCGCAGCCTCCCTACGCCAGCCGCCCAAGGAGACGACCCCGGGGAGTTCAGGGAGCCGGCGACACGGATGATGGGGTCGCCGGTGGCGCGCGAAGCAGCGCCCGACACCTAGTCGCCCTCGTCGTCGCTGTCGCTCTCCTCCTCGTCACTCTCGCTCGAGGGAGAGTCTTCGCTGTTGGAGGAGCTATCCACGCAGCACCTCGCCCGAGTGCCGGAGTCTCCGAAGACCTTGACGGAGAGAAGGTCGCCCTCCATTAACTTAAAATGGAGGGTAAACCCCGCCGTCAAGCTGTGGATACGGGCGAACGTGTTCCACCCACGATCAAGATACATCACATTAGGGTCTGGGAATACAACGCTGACTTGCGTGCCGCTGATTCCACAGCCCCTCATGTGCAGTCTCAATGTCTCGGGCGGTTCCACCTCCATCGCGCTCGCAAACGGAGACGGAAGCCGGAGGCGACGACGGGGCGCCCGGTGCAGCCTGACGAAGAACTCGCAAGGGTCGTCCCCGGTATGGACCGCCGTGGGGAGGGGGCCGCCGGCGGGGGCGGATCTGGCACGCCGCCCCGTCTGCCTCTTCCCCGAGCGCCTCGTCCTCGACCTCGTCCACGACCTCGCCCCCTCTCTCTTCCCCTTGTGGCTGGCTCTGCCACCACGGGCGCGGGATAGGGAGGAGCACGCTGCCTGGCGGCGACCCTCGCCGCCACCGACGAAGGGCCAGGGTCCCCTCCTTCCATGGCGAACGGGGGAAAGGGGAGAAGCTGAAGAAAGGAGAAGATGAGAGAGGGCCCGCCAGGTCGCCGCCAAGACCCTCTGTGGCTCCTCAGAAAACAAGACCCCGACAAGAGGAGCTTGCTGGGGAGCCATTCAAGAACAAAGTACTCAAGGCCTCGGCAAGAGGAGCTTGCCGGGAAGGGACGAGACCCCGGCGAGAGGAGCTCGCCGGGAAGGCCAACCAAGGCGCTTCAGAAAACTTGCCGCGACGCGCCGCGCGTCCCGGCAAGGCCCAGCGAGCGGCAAGCTTGCGGGTGCGACAAGACAGAGACCGCGGCAAGGCACTTGCCGCGGCGAAGCCACCACTCTGCACCCATGCTCCAGCTCACCCGACGACGTGTCGCCGCAGGATCGCTCCTGGTGCACGTGGCGGTAGCTGTGCAGCCATGCGGTGCGAGGTGGCGAACGAAGATGACTAGGAGGCCATCGTGGCGATCGATGGCGCCCCCAACGGTCGCTTCTTGCACTGTTGGGGCGACCAGACGGGCATTAAATGCCCTTGTCCCCTGCCGTCAGAGTTAGGTAGGGGACACTGCTGACAGCAGTTGTACCAACCCGCATTTTTACGTTTCTACCCCTCTCTCTCTCTGCGTGCCACCTATCGGTGACCCCTTTAGACTATAAAAAGGAGGCCCATGCGTACGTAGAGGGGTTTCGGCTGGTTGGACTCTTTGCGGTAGGACGCATTCGAGATGGGGTTCGGCTGGTTGGACTCTTTGCGGTTCGACGCATTCGAGACCACGGGTACAGACACTCTCAACCAAGGACAAATACAAACACAAAGCAGCAGTAGGAGTTTTATCTCTCCGAAGAGCTCCGAAGCTGGGTAAATCCCCCGCGTGCTCGACCTCGATCTGCTCTTCGTGCGGCCTCCGCCCCCCTCCGAACCGAAAGGGGCCCGGCCCGCCGGTCCCCATAGGTGTCCGCGGGATCAGCGCCTTTTCCCCCACGACATACTGTCGGTGTCAAAACCGGCGGATCTCGGGTAGGGGGTCCCGAACTGTGCGTCTAGGCGGATGGTAACAGGAGACAAGGGACACGATGTTTTTACCCAGGTTCGGGCCCTCTCGATGGAGGTAAAACCCTACTCCTGCTTGATTGATATTGATGATATGGGTAGTACAAGACTGGATCTACCACGAGATCAAGGAGGCTAAACCCTAGAAGCTAGCCTATGGTATGATTGTTGTAATGGTTGTTCGTCCTACGGACTAAAGCCCTCCGGTTTATATAGACACCGGAGAGGGCTAGGGTTACACAGAATCGGTTACAATGGTAGGATATCTACATATCCGTATCGCCAAGCTTGCCTTCCACGCCAAGGAAAGTCCCATCCGGACACGGGACGAAGTCTTCAATCTTGTATCTTCATAGTCTTGGAGTCCGGCAGACAATGATAGTCCGGCTATCCGGACACCCCCTAGTCCAGGACTCCCTCAGTAGCCCCTGAACCTGGCTTCAATGATGATGAGTCCGGCGCGCATAATGTTCGGCATTGCAAGGCGGGTTCCTCCTCCGAATAATCCATAGAATATTGTGAACACCAGGATAGTGTCCGGCTCTGCAAAATAAATTCCACATTCCACCATAGAGAGAATAATATGTACACAAGTTCAATCTGCTGACGTATTTCATGGCATGACATCACGCCACTACCAAGCCTTTACTTGAATCGTTTTTTATTATACCACCTCAGCGCGTTTAGCGAAGCGGTTTCCTTGGCACGTCTTGTCGAAGCAGAGATCGTGTTCCCCTTATTCCAGGATTCTCATCAATACAGACGTGGTAACCCAACCGCGCCATTGATTGTGGTGCTTGGGAGATAAGCGAGTTTTACTAGGCCGGGTGGGACGCATAGTCTTCGTCCGCCTATATATATAGGGATAAGGATCCACCTTTTCACCTACGCCTTCTTCCTCCTTTGCTTATCCATCTTTGCGCACTCGAGCTCCAGCGCCCAAGTTCGCGCATCTTGTCTCGACCTTCTCCGACTATGTCTGGAGCGGGAGGCAAATGGTTAGCCTCCTCTGTCACGGAGGAGCACATCGCAAAGCTGCGCAGCGCCGGATACCTTTCCGGTGACATCGCGCACCGGCTGCCCGACAAGGGGCAGCTCATCCCCACCTCCAGGCCCCATGAGAGGGTCGTTTTCCTTCCCCACTTCCTCTGCAGACTGGGCTTTCCACTTCACCCCTTTGTCCGGGGGCTCATGTTCTACTACGGCCTGGATTTCCACAATCTGGCGCCGAACATCATCCTCAACATCTCGGCGTTTATCATCGTGTGCGAGGCCTTCCTCTACATCTAGCCCCACTTCGGCTTGTGGCTCAAGACCTTCAATCTCAAGCCGAAGGTAGTGAAGGGCACTCAAGCGGAGGGCGGAGGTGCCATGTTGGGCAAGATGCCCAACGTCCTCTGGTTCGAAGGGGCCTTTGTGGAGTCCGTCAAGGGGTGGCAATCGGGGTGGTTCTACATCACCGAGCCGCGCGACCCTACGTGGGCGGCGGCCCCCGAGTTCAGATCTGGTATCCCTATGCAGCTCACCTCCTGGAAAGAGAAGGGCTTGCTATGGGGTAGTTCAGAGGAGCTGACGGGACTTCAAGCCTGTATCCAGAAGCCGGTGAACAAGAAGCTCAGGCTTGTCAATGTGGTCCAAGTCATGCTCATCTGCCGGATTCTCCCCTGCCAACAACGGGCATTTAAATTGTGGGAGTTCAATCCGGCACAGCACCAGGCATTGAGCGGGCTCTTCGACACGACGTACGAAGGCGCCTGGAGGGTGCTGTTCAAGGGCACCGAAGCTCCCGCATCCGCTACAGAAGATCGCGGATTTCACTCGCAGCGACCAGCCGACGAGGTAAGTGATTCTACCCCTTTACGGGACACTTGTTTTTAATAGTTTGACCCGATGCGGGTTTCAATCTTTCTTTTCCTTTGACAGGACTGGATGAAGAAGGCCAGGCAGATCATCTGCCTGGCTCCCATGCTAGAAAACCTAGTAGACGCCCGTCTAGCGGGGCTGCTGGTTCCAGCACCGCATGTGGTGCAGGAGAAGAAGGCCAAGAAGGAGGCCACGGGTACTCGAAAGAGTTCCCGTTTTCAGGTGTCCGACGACTCTGGGGCGGACTCCTCCCCTGAAGGTGAGGAGGAGGAAGAAGACTCTCCCCCAAAGGAAGGAGAGAGGAAGAGGAAGGCTTCCCCGACAGGGGAGGCCGAAGGGTCCAAGAGGGGAAGAACTATTCCCCCGGACAGCTCCGCACAACGCCAACGTTGGCGACGAAGAGTGGCCCTCAAGGGCCAGGCATCCGGCAAGATCGTAAGTATCCGGATTCCTGAATGATTTGTAATTTATTTTGTGTCACATAGTGTCCTTCTAATGCCGCATACTGCCTGCAGTCCGGCCGATGATGATCTCCCCGCTTCGTCGAGCGGGTCGTTGGCTCCGTCGGATGTAGACTCCATCCCGACTGCCTCTACCCCTCACGCTGCTGAGGACACCGAGGTGGGATCCCAGGAAGGGACCTGAGGGAGTCCTAGACTAGGGGGTGTCCGGACAGCCGGACTATCATCGTCCGCCGGACTCCAAGACTACGAAGATACAAGACTGAAGACTCCGTCCCGTGTCCGGATGGGACTTTCCTTGGCGTGGAAGGCAAGCTTGGCGATACGGATATGTAGATCTCCTACCATTGTAACCGACTCTATGTAACCCTAGCCCTCTCCGGTGTCTATATAAACCGGAGGGTTTTAGTCCGTAGGACACAACAACCATTACTGCAATCATACCATAGGCTAGCTTCTAGGGTTTAGCCTCCTTGATCTCGTGGTAGATCCACTCTTGTAATACACATCATCAATATTAATCAAGCAGGACGTAGGGTTTTACCTCCATCGAGAGGGCCCGAACCTGGGTAAAAACATCGTGTCCCTTGTCTCATGTTACCATCCGCCTAGACGCACAGTTCGGGACCCCCTACCCGAGATCCGCCGGTTTTGACACCGACATTGGTGCTTTCATTGAGAGTTCCTCTGTGTCGTCACCGATAGGCTCGATGGCTTCTTCTATCAACTACAACTCCGTCTAGGGTGAGACTTTTCTCCCTGGACAGATCTTCGTATTCGGCGGCTTCGCACTGCGGGCCAATTCACTTGGCCATCTGGAGCAGATTGAAAGCTACGCCCCTGGCCGTCAGGTCAGATTTGGAAGCCTAAACTTCACGGCGGATATCTACAGAGACTTGATCTTCGATGGATCCGAGCCACAGCCGTGCGTGTCGCACTGTCACGATGGGCATGATCTAACTATGCCGCCGGACAGCGCCTCGGAGGCCGCACGGGAATCCGCTCCGACCCATAGTTCGGAGCTGATCGGCGCAGATCGAGGATGAGTGGCTGGACACCGCCTCGGGAGCTGCAACAGCCGCGGCGATGGAGCCGAACACTGACCTAGTCCCCTATAAAACTCGTGACTCCGAGGTGCCGGACTCCCTGCCAGACTCCGAACCTCCTGCGCCCCTGCCAATCGAATCCGATTGGGCGCCGATCATGGAGTTCACCGCTGCGGACATCTTTCAGCACTCACCCTTTGGCGACATCCTAAATTCGCTAAAGCATCTCTCGCTATCCGGAGAGTCCTGGCCGGATTATGGCCAGGATGGTTGGGAAGCAGACGACGAAGAAATTTAAAGCCCACCCACCACCCACTTTGTAGCCACTGTCGACGATCTAACCGACATGCTAGACTATGACTCCAAAGACATCGACGGTATGGACGACGATGCCGGAGACGAACAAGAACCAGCACCTACAGGGCACTGGAAGACCACCTCGTCATATGACATATACATGGTGGACACTGTCGGTGTCAAAACCGGCGGATCTCGGGTAGGGGGTCCCGAACTGTGCGTCTAGGCGGATGGTAACAGGAGACAAGCACACGATGTTTTACCCAGGTTCGGGCCCTCTTGATGGAGGTAAAACCCTACGTCCTGCTTGATTAATATTGATGATATGGGTAGTACAAGGGTGGATCTACCACGAGATCAAGGAGGCTAAACCCTAAAGCTAGCCTATGGTATGATTGTTGTAATGTATGTTGTGTCCTACGGACTAAAGCCCTCCGGTTTGTATAGACACTGGAGGAGGCTAGGGTTACATAGAGTCGGTTACAATGGTAGGAGATCTACATATCCGTATTGCCAAGCTTGCCTTCCACGCCAAGGAAAGTCCCATCCGGACACGGGACGGAGTCTTCAATCTTGTATCTTCGTAGTCTTGGAGTCCGGTGGACGATGATAGTCCGGCTGTCCGGACACCCCCCAGTCCAGGACTCCCTCAGTAGCCCCTGAACCAGGCTTCAATGGCGATAAGTCTGGCGCGCATAATGTTCGGCATTGCAAGGAAGGTTCCTCCTTTTAATCCAGAGAAGATCATGAACACCAGGATAGTGTCCGGCTCTGCAAAATAAATTCCACATTCCACCATAGAGAGAATAAAATGTACACAAGTCCAATCTACTGACGTATTTTGCAGCATGACATCACACCGCTACCAAGCCTTTACTTGAACCGTTTTTTATTATACCACCTCAGCACGTTTAGCGAAGCGGTTTCCTTGGCACGTCTTGTCGAAGCAGAGATCGTGCTCCCCTTATTCCTGGATTCTCATCAATACGGACGTGGGTAACCCAACCGCGCCATTGATGGTGGCGCTTGGGAGATAAGCGAGTTTTACCGGGCTGGTGGGGGCGCATAGTTTTCGCCCTCCTATATATAAGGGATAAGGATTCACCTTTTCACCCACGCCTTCTTCCTCCTTTGCTTATCCACCTCCGCGCACTCAAGCTCCAACGCCCAAGCTCGCGCATCTCGTCCTAACCTTCCCCGACCATGTCCGAAGGGGGAGGCAAATGGTTGGCTTCCACCATCAAGGAGGAGCACATCACCAAGCTGCGCAGTGCCGGATACCTTTCCGGCGATATCGCGCACCGGTTGCCCGACGAGGGGCAGCTCATCCCTACCCCCGGGCCCCATGAGAGGGTCGTTTTCCTTCCCCACTTCCTCCGCGGACTGGGTTTTCCACTTCACCCCTTTGTCCGGGGGCTCATGTTCTACTACGGCCTGGATTTCCACGATCTGGCGCCGAACTTCATCCTCAACATCTCGGCGTTCATCGTCGTGTGTGAGGCCCTCCTCTGCATCCGGCCCCACTTCGGCTTGTGGCTCAAGACCTTCAACGTCAAGCTGAAGGTAGTGAAGGGCACGCAGGCGGAGTGCGGAGGTGCCATGTTGGGCAAGATGCCCAACGTCCTCTGGTTCGAAGGGGCCTTCGTGGACTCCGTCAAGGGGTGGCAATCGGGGTGGTTCTATATCACCGAGCCGCGTGACCCTGCATGGGCGGCGGCCCGCGAGTTTAGATCTGGTATCCCTACGTAGCTCACCTCCTGGAAAGAGAAGGGCTTGCTGTGGGGTAATCCGAAGGAGCTGACGGGACTCCGAGCCTATATCCAGAAGCTGGTGAACAAGAAGCTCAGGCTCGTCGACGTGGTCCAAGTGATGCTTGTCCGCCGGATCCTCCCATGCCAAGAACGGGCATTCAATCTGTGGGAGTTCGATCCGGAACAGCACCAGGCGCTAAGCGGGCTCTTCGACATGACGTATGAAGGCGCCTGGAGGGTGCTGTTTAAGGGCGCCGAAGCCCCCGCATCCGCGATGGAAGATCGCGGATTTCGCTCGCAGCATCCAGCTGACGAGGTAAGTGATTCAACCCCTTTATGGGACACTTGTTGTAAATAGATTGATTCTAAGAGGGTTTCAATTTCCCTTTTCTTTTGACAAGAATGGATGCAGAAGGCCGAGCAGCTCATCTGCCCGGCTCCCATGCCAGAAGACCCAGTGGACGCCCGTCTAGCGAGGCTGCTGGTTCCGGCACCGCACGTGGTGCCGGAGAAGAAGGCCAAGAAGGTGGCCACGGGCACTCGAAAGAGTTCCTGTAATCAGGCGTCCGACGATGAGGCGGACTCCTCCCCCGAAGATGAGGAGGAGGAAGAAGACTCTCTCCCGGAGGAGGGAGAGAGGAAGAGGAAGGCTTCCCCAACAGGGGAGGCCGAAGGGTCCAAGAGGGGGAGAACTATTCCCCCGGACAGCTCCGCCAACACCGACGTTGGCGAGGAGGAGTGGCCTTCACGGGCCAGGCCTCTGGCGAGATCGTAAGTATCCGGATCCCTGATATGCAATTTCTTTCGTGTCACATAGTGTCCTACTAATGCCGTATACTGTCCGCAGTCCGGCCGATGATGATCTCCCCGCTTCATCGAGCGGGTCGTTGGCCTCGTCGGATGTGGATTCACTTCCGACTGCCTCTACCCCCCGTGCCGATGAGGACGCCGAGGTGGGATCCCAGAAAGGGACCCATCAGGAGGAGGCTCTGGAGGCGCCGCAAGGCAGCCTCCCGGACTTTGCGCCAGACTCTACGTCGGAACCTGTAGTGGTTCCAGAGTCCGGCAGACGGCCCCTTCGAAAGAAGGGCAAGACCGTGACTCCGGCGGCCTCCGTCCAACCCGAGGCGCCGGACAACTTGCTGGAGGCGCTCAAAGGCGCTTCCATCGAGGAAGAACATCGCACTGTTATGAGTGCGGTGATTCAGAAGGTCCAGCTCGCCAAGAGCGGGCTGACCGAAGCCTGCAGTAGCCTTTTAACAGGCTTTGAGGTAAGAAGTTAAAATTGTGTAATGTAATACCGCATAGACAGTAGCCCCTGATGCTCGGTTCGGTGTTCGGAAAGAAAAGCCGGACTGAGGATCTAAAAAGATATTCGCAGGTTGCTAATAAATTATGACAATATGGGTTTGCAGGCTGTGCTGCTGACCTCTGCCGCACTGACTGTGGACGTTGGTACATTAAAGCAAGATCATGAGCGGTCCGAGCGAGAACTCGGCCATGCCAAGAGGCAGCTCGATGACAAAGAAGGTGAGTAGCACCACTTTGAATTGTTACCTTACAGGAGGCACAGGTGGCGGAAGTGCGGCAAGAGCTCCAGGCTCTCATGGAGAAGCATGAGAGCTTGGAGCGCGACTCCAAGACTCAAGAGTCCGATCTTGCCTCGGCTCTCGAAAGTGCCTAGTCCGCCAAGGACGAGGCCCGTAAGGCCCTTCAGGAGGTTGAAGATGTAAAGAAGATAGCGGCGGGTAAGGCATTCTTCATGCAAAGCAAGCATGTTAATGTAAACTACTTGACACTTACCCGCATTCGGAGCTCTCCAGGGGCGTTTGCAGATCTGCCGCGTAGTGTGTCCGATGCCGCCGCATTCTACCGTGGCGAGGAGGGGAGCTCAACGGAGAAGGTCTTCTGGTCTCAGTATGCTGAGGCCGGCCATCCGGTGCCCCCCAGCGACCAGCTGAAGCAGCTGGTCGAACTCCACAAGGTAGCTGAGGAGGCCATGAAGGGCCTTATAGTCCGGCTGTGGCCTGGACAGGCCATGCCTGGGAGCTACTTCGACCTCGTGCGGCGGCTGGTGGATGCGTGCCCCTGGGTGGAGGTCATCAAGCGCTCCGCCTGTATTGAAGGTGGTCGTCGGGCCCTTGCCCGCACAAAGGTGCACTGGGGCACGCTGGATGCGGAGAAGCTTCTTACTGACCCGCCGCCACCGGGCAAGGAGTATCGTACACCCGAAATGTATTATAAAACTGTCCTGAAGGGAGCCCGCGATATTGCGGATGAGTGCCCTAGAGATGTAATTTTTGATTAAACCTGCTATGTATTATCCTGTGCGCTGAAAACTTTGTTCATGTACGCTTTAAGCAACTCTTTTTTAATTTAAAATGTTACCTTCTGTGCGGCCGTTTATAAAATCTGAGAGATGGCAAGTCGTTGGCTTCAACCCCCAAGCCGCAAGTGCTAGGGTTTTCGGGATAACTTGAGCACTCTTGTTCCCATTTTTGGGTCCATCTAGGGAGGCGCTCAACACAACGAACCAGGCAACCGGACTTATAGTGCTTGAACACTCTCACTTAGCCATAGAATTCTATAATTTTAAATTTCGGCGAAGCCCCTAGTATTCGGAAGACCGAATTCGGGGCGCTATCCACGCCTTCGTCGGACATTATCCGGAACTTTGCTCGAAGCGGCGTGAGTCTTTAAGGACCCGAAAAGACCTCTCGAACAGCGACCAGTCTCTCGCCTTATCATGCCGGTCAGTTTTAGCTTTCTCCACTGAGGCGCTCGCCCAGCTCAACCGGGGCGCAATCGCAGTGGTTCTCCCAGTGCCACCTTAGCCGACGGAACGGAACGTAAGGCACCAAAACATGGGAGCCGGGCAAACCCAACTATTGACCCAAGACATGATTCGGAGCCGATTCATATAATGTTATAAGTTCGGGGTGCCGCACTTGTGAAAGTGTTCGGACTTATCACACCATAATGCGAGGAACGTAAGCCCCTGGTGTATTAGGCCGTATCAACATATAAGGGTGCAAGATGTCATGTAATGAACATATATATGTAATAACAGGCAAAAAAAGGTGCTGCATCATTTATTAAAGGAAGTCTGCTATGAGTGCGGACTGATACAGATAGTGCGGTAAGCAAGGGTTTTGGACTAATTAAACATGTCCCCCTCCAGGGATGGGCTGCCGACTTGGTGTATATAATCAAATTTAATGCTCGTAATTGAGACCACCTGAGTGTTCGTCGCCGCATTCTTTACTCCCCGGCTGTTGCATCATGAGTTCGGCAAGTTCACCGCCGGACAGGGCCTCTGGCTAACGGAGTCCTGTGTACAGAAAGAAGGAAAACAATAAAAAAGAGTGGCACACTTGCAAGCCCCTGGTGTGGTCGAGCCGCACTCTGGGTCCATTGTGGTCGTGCCCCTTCCCCTGCGCCCATGGTACCTCCAAAGCATAATGATGTACACGGAGGGTTGTTCTTGCAATCATGCGAGGGCGGGGGTTAGGGCCGCATTGCTACGCATGCTCGGATCGTGCCAGGTGGTCTTGGTTGGTGTTGCTTCGGGCGCGTTTGGCTGTATCCGGCCGTTTAACGGCCGGACTCGAAAATTGCCTTAAAAGGCTGCTCTGTACTTCTGCCGCGAGAGCCGCTGTATGTTCCTCCGTTCGGAGGGAGCGTTCCGTATTTCCGTTGACCGTGATGACTCCACGAGGGCCTGGCATCTTGAGCTTGAGGTATGCATAATGCGGCACCGCGTTGAACTTTGCAAACGCGGTTCGTCCGAGCAGAGCGTGATAGCCGCTGCGAAATGGGACTATGTCGAAGATTAACTCCTCGCTTTGGAAATTATCCGGGGATCCGAAGACCACTTCCAGTGTGACTGAGCCTGTACAATTGGCCTCCACACCTGGTATGATGCCTTTAAAGGTTGTCTTTGTAGGTTTAATCCTTGAGGGGTATATGCCCATCTTGCGCACTGTATCCTAATAAAGCAGGTTCAGGATATTGCCGCCGTCCATCAGGACTCTCGTGAGGTGAAATCCATCGACGATTGGGTCTAAAACTAATGCGGCGAATCCGCCATGGCGGATGCTGGTCGGATGGTCTCTTCGATCAAAAGTGATCGGACAAGAGGACCATGGCTTGAACTTCGGGGCGACTGGCTCCATCGCGTATACGTCCCTTAGTGCACGCTTCTGCTCCCTCCTGGGTATGTGGGTCACGTAGATCATTTTCACCATCCGCACTTGTGGGGGGAAACCCTTCTGTCCTCTATTGTTCGGCGGTCGGGTCTCTTCCTCGTCGTCGCTGTTTAGCCCCTTGTCGTTGTTTTCGGGGGTGCCATGTATCTGGCATAAGCGTCCGAGTATTCGGTCCAAATTGGACGGACCCGGAGTGGTTCTCTTGAATGGCTTCTTCCGCTGACCGGGTTTAGAGCCTCGGAATCCGGCGTTGACTGCCGTATCCTCCTTGTCGTCGCCGTTAATGCGGCGTTTATTTTTTCTTGGACGTGACCTGCCGTTGTGGTCCTTAGTATCCGGACTGCCAGAATTTTTACTGAGGTTGTTGCTGCGAGCTAGCCAGCTATCCTCTCCCGCGCAAAAGCAGGTCATTAATGATGTGAGGGCTGCCATGGATTTCAGCTTTTCCTTTCCCAGGTGCCGGGCTAGCCACTCGTCGCGGATGTTATGTTTGAAGGCTGCGAGGGCCTCTGCATCCGGACAGTCGACGATTAGGTTTTTCTTTGTCAAGAACCGTGTCCAGAATTGTCTGGCCGATTCGTCTGGCTGCTGAATTATGTGGCTTAGGTCATCGGCGTCTGGTGGCCGCACATACGTGCCCTGGAAGTTGTCGAGGAATGCGGCTTCTAGGTCTTCCCAACACCCAACTGACTCTACGGGCAAGCTATTAAGCCAATGCCGAGCTGGTCCTTTAAGCTTTTGTGGGAGATACTTGATGGCACGGAGATCGTCGCCACGGGCCATATGGATGTGAAGGAGATAATCTTCGATCCAAACCGCGGGGTCTGTTGTTCCATCGTAGGATTCGATGTTTACGGGTTTAAACCCTTTAGGGATTTGATGATCCATTACTTCGTCAGTGAAGCATAGCGGGTGTGCGGCGCCTCTATATTGAGCAATATCACGACGTACCTCGAGAGAGCGTGGTCTGCTGTGTTCGGCCCGGCCGGGGTTATTGTATCCGGCGCGACGGTATTCGTCGTGGTTCGTGGGGCGCCCACGTGATCCGTAGATGGATCTGGATTGCCTTGCTTTGTCCTCCAATACATCTCGCAAGTCCGGCGCGTTCCCTCTTGGCTTCGTACATTGGAGCGATGCCGGGGTACGTCATGGTGGAGGGCCTGGATGCCTCTCTGTCGCGACCACGGGGTTGTCGGTCGGCCATATCGTGCGCTGGTGATGAAGGTATGTATGCTTCTTCCTCTAATCGGGGGAGCAACTTGCGTCTTGGGTAGCTTTTGGAGGGGCATTCGAGCTTATACTCTTCGGCCGCGAGGACCTCGGTCCATCGATCGGCCAGCAGGTCCTGATCAGCTTGAAGCTGCTGCTGCTTTTTCTTTGGGCTATTTGCCGTGGCGATAAGCCTGCGTTTAAAACGCTCTTGTTCGACGGGATCCTCAGGCACGACGAATTCGTTATCGTTGAGGCTTGCCTTATCTTCGGAGGGAGGTGTATAGTTATATTCCTCGACCTCTTCGTCTGCCCCCTCTCGTGAGGGCTTGCTTCTGCATCCTCCTGCGCTGAGTCCTGCTGGAGGGGATTGTCTTCGGCACTCTCGGGGGTATTATTATCTCCTGTGCCGGAATCTCCATTCTTGTTGTGGAGGGATTTAGAGCGGCGCCGCTGACGCCGGCGCTTGGGCTGTTTCTTTAAGGAATCTGCCTCCGCTGCTTCTTCGCCGTCCCCGTCTTTTGGGGTGTCCACCATGTATATGTCGTATGATGAGGTGGTCTTCCAGTGCCCTGTAGGCGCTGGTTCCTGTTCGTCTCCGGCATCGTCGTTCATAGCGTCGATGTCTTCGGAGTCGTAGTCTAGCATGTCGGTTAGATCGTCGACAGTGGCTACAAAGTGGGTGGTGGGTAGGCTCAGAATTTCTTCGTCGTCCGTATCCCAACCATCTTGGCCATAATCCGGCCAGGGCTCTCCGGATAGCGAGAGATGCTTTAGCGAATTTAGGATGTCGCCAAAGGGTGAGTGTTGGAAGATGTCCGCGGCAGTGAATTCCATAACCGGCGCCCGATCGGATTCGATTGGAAGGGGCGTGGGAGGTCCGGAGTCCGGCAAGGAGTCCGGCACCTCGGAGTCACGAGCTTCGCGAGGGACAAGGCTAGTGTTCGGCTCCATAGCTATGGAAGTTGGAGCCCCCGAGGCGGTGTCCAACCACCGGTCCTCGATCTGGGCGATCGGCTCCGGACTAAAGGCCGGAGCGGATTCTTGTGCAGCCACCAAGGCACTGTTCGGTGGCAGAACTAGATCATGCCCATCGTAACAGTGCGGCGCGCTTGGCTGTGGCTCGAGCCCGTCGAAGATCAAGTCCCCGCGGATGTCGGCCATGAAGTTTAGGCTTCCGAATCTGACCTGATGGCCAGGGGCGTAGCTTTCAATCTGCTCCAGATGGCCAAGTGAATTAGCCCGCAGTGCGAAGCCGCCGAAAACAAAGATCTGTTCGGGGAGAAAAGTCTCACCCTGGACAGCGTTGTTGATTGAAGACGCCATCGAGCGTATCAGTGACGACACAGAGGAACTCTCAATGAAAGCACCACTGTCGGTGTCAAAAACGGCGGATCTCGGGTAGGGGGTCCCGAACTGTGCGTCTAGGCGGATGGTAACAGGAGACAAGGGACACAATGTTTTACCCAGGTTTGGGCCCTCTTGATGGAGGTAAAACCCTACGTCCTGCTTGATTAATATTGATGATATGGGTAGTACAAGGATGGATCTACCACGAGATCAAGGAGGCTAAGCCCTAAAGCTAGCCTATGGTATGATTGTTGTAATGTATGTTGTGTCCTATGGACTAAAGCTCTCCGGTTTATATAGACACCAGAGGAGGCTAGGGTTACACAGAGTCGGTTACAATGGTAGGAGATCTACATATCCGTATTGCCAAGCTTGCCTTCCACGCCAAGGAAAGTCCCATCCGGACACGGGATGGAGTCTTCAATCTTGTATCTTCGTAGTCTTGGAGTCCGGCGGACGATGATAGTCCGGCTGTCCGGACACCCCCCCAGTCCAGGACTCACTCAGACACCCCAAAGGATGGGGACGGCGAAGAAGCAGCAGAGGAAGATTCCTTAAAGAAACAGCCCAAGCGCCAACGTCAGCGGCGCCGCTATAAATCCCGCCACAGCAAGAATGGAGATTCCGGCACAGGTGATAATAACACCCCAGAGAGTGCCGAAGACAATCCCCTCCTACAAGATTCAGCGCAGGAGGATGCAGAAGCAAGCCCCCACGAGAGAGCGGCAGACGAAGAGGTCGAGGATGATAATTACATACCTCTCTCCGGAGACGAGGCAAGCCTCAGCGACGACGAATTCGTCGTGCCCGAGGATCCCGTCGAACAAGAGCGTTTCAAACGCAGGCTAATGGCCACAACAAATAGCCTAAAGAAAAAGCAGCAACAGCTTCAAGCCGATCAAGACCTACTGGCCGATAGATGGACCGAGGTCCTCGCGGCCGAAGAGTATGAACTCGAACGCCCCTCCAAGAGCTACCCAAAACGCAAGTTGCTCCCCCGATTAGAAGAGGAAGCATACATACCTTCATCACCAGCGCACAATACGGCCGACCGACCACCCCGTGGTCGCGACAGAGAGGCATCCAGGCCTTCCATCAAGACCGTACACCGGCATCGCTCGAAAAGTACGAAGCCACGAGGGAACGCGCTGGACTTGCGGGATATATTGGAGGATAAGGCAAGACAATCCAGATCTATCTATGGATCACGTTGGAGCCCCACGACCCACGACAAATATCGTCGAGCCGGATACAACAACTCCGGCCAGGCCGAACATAGCAGACAACGCTCCCTTGAGCTACGTCATGATATTGCTCAATATAGAGGCACCGCACACCCGCTATGCTTCACTGACGAAGTAATGGATCATCAAATCTCTGAAGGGTTCAAACCCGTAAACATTGAATCCTACGATGGCACGACAGACCCTGCGGTTTGGATCGAAGATTATCTCCTTCACATCCATATGGCCCGCGGCGACGATCTCCACGCCATCAAATATCTCCCGCTCAAGCTTAAAGGACCAGCTCGGCATTGGCTTAACAGCCTGCCCGCAGAGTCAATTGGGTGTTGGGAGGACCTGGAAGCCGCATTCCTCGACAACTTCTAGGGCACATATGTGCGACCACCAGACACCGATGACCTAAGCCACATAATCCAGCAGCCAGACGAATCGGCCAGGCAATTCCGGACACGGTTCCTAACAAAGAAAAATCAAATCGTCGACTGTCCGGATGCAGAGGCCCTTGCAGCCTTCAAACATAACATCCGCGACGAGTGGCTAGCCCGGCACCTAGGACAGGAAAAGCGGAAATCGATGGCAGCCCTCACATCATTAATGACCCGCTTTTGTGCGGGAGAGGATAGCTGGCTAGCTCGCAGCAACAACCTCAGCAAAAATGCTGGTAGTCCGGATAGTAAGGACCACAACGGCAGGTCGCGTCGAAGCAAAAATAAACGCCGCGTTAACGGTGACGACAAGGAGGATACAGCAATCAACACCGGATTCCGAGGCTCTAAACCCGGTCAGTGGAAGAAGCCATTCAAAAGAACCACTCCGGGTCCGTCCAATTTGGACCGAATACTCGACCGCTCATGCCAGATACATGGCACCCCCGAAAAGGAGGATACAGAGATTGTTGGGTATTTAAGCAGGCAGGCAAGTTAATTGCCGAAAACAACGACAAGGGGCTGCACAGCGACAACAAGGAAGAGACCCGTCCGCCGAAAAGTAGAGGACAGAAGGGTTTCCCCCCACAAGTGCGGACGGTGAACATGATAAATGCAACCCATATACCCAAGAGGGAGTGGAAGCGTGCACTAAGGGACGTATATTCGATGGAGCCAGTCGCCCCCAAGTTCAATCCATGGTCCTCTTGCCCGATCACTTTCGATCGAAGAGACCATCCGACCAGTATCCTCCATGGCGGATTCGCCGCATTGGTTTTAGACCCAATCATCGATGGATTTCACCTCACGAGAGTCCTGATGGACGGCGGCAGTAGCCTGAACCTACTTTATTAGGATACAGTGCGCAAGATGGGCATAGACCCCTCAAGGATTAAACCTACAAAGACGACCTTCAAAGGCGTCATACCAGGTGTTGAGGCCAATTGTACAGGCTCAGTCACACTGGAAGTGGTCTTCGGATCCCCGGACAATTTCCGGAGCGAGGAGTTATTCTTCAACATAGTCCCTGTTGGGGACATTACCACTAGGCGTGAACCGGCCTACTTGGGTCGGGTTAAGTTCCTTAGTGGTATAAGCAGATGAAGGCCCAAGGCCTATAGTCGGTTTAGAACCTGTAGCCGTAAACCGGCCTGATGTATACTTGTATTGTAAGTTAGGAATAGAGAGATACCAACCGGGATACGAGTATGAACCGGTTGGGACTCTATGGACCGACGGGCGTCACCCGTGTATATAAGGGGACGACCCGGCGGCGGTTCAAGACAGACAACCACAACTCGAGCCTAGGCGAAGCTTGTTTGCTCCCTAGCCATCGAGATCATATCAATTCCATCACAACTAGACGTAGGCTTTTACCTTCATCGAAGGGGCCGAACTAGTATAAACTCTCGTGTCTTTGTGTCCGCTTTAACCCCTTCAAGTAAACCCATAGCGATGGCTCCACAACTAAGTCCTTTCACTAGGACATCTGCCATGACAAATCCACGACAGTCCCGTTCCGCAGCGGCTATCATGCTCTGCTCGGACGAACCACGTTCGCAAAGTTCAACGCGGTGCCGCATTACGCATACCTCAAGATCAAGATGCCAGGCCCTCGTGGAGTCATCACGGTCAACGGAAATACGGAACGCTCCCTCCGAACGGAGGAACATACAGCGGCTCTCGCGGCAGAAGTACAGAGTAGCCTTCTAAGACAATTTTCGAATCCGGCTGTTAAACGGCCGGACACGGCCAAACGCGCCCGGAGCAACATCAACCAAGACCACCTGGCACGTTCCGAGCACGCGTAGCAATGCGGCCCCAACCCCAACCCTCGCATGATTGCAAGACCAACCCTCCGCGTACATCATTACGCTCTGGAGATACCATGGGCATAGGGGGAGGGGCACGACCACAACAGACCCAGAGTGCGGCTCGACCACACCAGGGGCTCACAAGTGTGTCGCTCCTTTTTATTTTTTATTTTCCTTCTTTGTATACACAAGACTCCGTTCACCAGAGGCCCTGTCCGGCGGCGAACCCGCCGAATTCACGATGCAACAGCCAGGGAGGGAAGAAGGCTGCGACAAACACTCAGGTGGTCTCCATTACGAGCATTAAATTTGATTATATACACCAGTCCGCAGCCCACCCCTGGAGGGGGACATGTTTAATAAGTCCAATCCCTTGCTTACCGCACTATTTGTATCATTCCGCACTCATAGCAAAATTCCTTGAATAAATAATGCAGCACTTTTTGCCTGTAATTGCATTACTTTACATATATGCTCACTAATGACATCTTGCACCCGTATATTTTGGTACGGCCGAATACACCAGGGGCTTATGTTCCCCACATTATGGTGTGATAAGTCCGAACACTTTCACAAGTGCGGCACCCCGAACTTATAGCATTATGTGAATCGGCTCCGAATCATGTCTTGGGTCAATAGTTGGGTTTGCCCGGCTCCCACGTTTTGGTACCTTACGTTCTGTTCTGTCAGCTAAGGTGGCAATGGGAGAACCTCTGCGATTGCGCCCCGGTTGAGCTGGGCGAGCGCCTCAGTGGAGAAAGCTAAAACTGACTTTCATGATAAAGTGAGAGACTGGTCGCTGTTCGAGAGGTCTTTTCGAGTCCTTAAAGACTTATGTCGCGTCAAGCGAAGAACCAGATAATGTCCGGCCAAGGCGTGGATAGCGCCCCGAACTCGGTCTTCCGAATACTAGGGGCTTTGCCGAAATTTAAAATTATAGAATTCTACGGCTAAGTGAGAGTGTTCAAGCATTATAAGTCCGGTTGCCTTGTTCGTTGTGTTGAGCGCCTCCCCAGATGGACCCAAAAATGGGAACAAGAGTGCTCAAGTTTATCCCAAACACCCCAGCACTCCTGGCTTGGGGGCTGAAGCCGACGACTTGCCATCTCTCAGATTTTATAAACGGCCGCACAGAAGGTAATATTTTAAATCAAACAAGTGTTGCTTAGCGCATATGAACAAGGTTTTCAGCGCACAGGATAATACATAGCGAGTCTACTCAATAATTACATCTCTGGAGCACTCATCCTCAATCTTGTGGGCACCCTTCAGGACAGTCTTATAGTACATCTCGGGCGTACGATACTCCTTGCCCGCTGGCGGCGCGTCAGTGATAAGCCTCTCCGCATCTAGCCTGCCCCAGTGCACCTTTGCGCGGGCAACGGCCCGACGAGCGCCTTCAATACAGGCGGAGCGCTTGATGACCTCCACCCAGGGGCACGCATCCACCAGCCGCCGCACGAGGCCGAAGTAGCTCCCAGGCATGGCCTCTCCAGGCCACAGCCGGACTATGAGGCCCTTCATGGCCTGCTCGGCTACCTTGTGGAGCTCGACCAGCCGCTTCAGCTGGTCGCTAGGGGGCACCGGAAGGCCGGCCTCAGCATACTGAGACTAGAAGACCTTCTCCGTTGAGCTCCCCTCCTCGCTATGGTAGAATGCGGCGGCATCGGATACACTGCGAGGCAGATCTGCAAACGCCCCTGGAGAGCTCCGAATTCGGGTAAGTGTCAGGTAGTTTACATTAACATACTTGCTTTGCATGAAAAATGCCTTGCCCGCTGCTATTTTCTTCACATCCTCAACCTCTTGAAGGGCCTTATGGGCCTCAGCCTTGGTGGCTTTGGCACTTTCGAGAGCCGAGGCAAGCTCGGACTCTCAAGTCTTCGAGTCGCGCTCCAAACTCTCATGCTTTTCCATGAGAGCCTGGAGCTCTTGCCGCACTTCCGCCACCCGCACCTCCTTCTTCTCTCGCTCCGTTCGTTCCGCGGCCGCTTTGCGTTCGGCCGCAGATACGGCCTCCTTCAGGGCCGCCACGTCGTTCGTGGCCCCTGCAGTATCCATGTTATCCTTGTTATTTTTATTTGCAATCGAAATCCTTTTCTGTAAGGTACATATTCAAAGTGGTGTTACTCACCTTCTTTGTCCTCGAGCTGCTTCTTGGCACGGCCGAGCTCTTGCTCGGACCGCTCGTTATCTTGCTTCAATGCACCGACCTCCGCAGTCAGTGCGGCAGAGGTCAGCAGCGCAGCCTGCAAACCCATATTGACATAATTTTTAGCATCCCTGCGTATATCTTTTTAGATCCTCAGTCCGGCTTTTCTTTCCGAACACCGAACCGAGCATCAGGGGCTACTGTCTATGCGGTACTACATTACATAATTTTAACTTCTTACCTCAAAGCCTGTTAGAAGGCTGCTGCAGGCTTCGGTCAGCCTGCTCTTGGCGAGCTGAACCTTCTGAATCACCGCACTCATGATAGTGCGGTGTTCTTTCTCGATGGAAGCGCCTTTGAGCACCTCCAACAAGTTGTCCGGCGCCTCCGGTTGGATGGGGGCCGCCGATGTCACGGTCTTGCCCTTCTTGCGAAGGGGCCGCCTGCCGGACTCCGGAACCACTGCAGGTTCTGGTGTGGAGTCCGGCGCAAAGTCCGGGAGGCTGCCTTGCGGCGCCTCCGGAGCCTCCTCCTTATGGGTCCCTTCCTAGGATCCCACCTTGGTGTCCTTGCGGCGTGAGGGGTGGAGGTAGTCGGGATGGAATCCACATCCGACGGAGCCAACGACCCGCTCGACGAAGCGGGGAGATCATCGTCGGCCGGACTGTAGGCAGTATGCGGCATTAGAAGGACACTATGCGACAAATAAGAAATTGTGAATTATTCGGAAATCCGGATACTTACGATCTCGCTCGAGGCCTGGCCCTTGAGGGCCACTCTTCATCGCCAATGTTGGTGTTGGCGGAGCTGTCCGGGGGAATAGTTCTTCCCCTCTTGGACCCTTCGGCCTCCCCCGTTGGGGAGGCCTTCCTCTTTCTCTCTCCCTCCTCTGGGAGCGAGTTGTCTTCCTCCTCCTCATCTTCGGGGGAGGAATCCGCCTCAGAGTCGTCGGACACCTGAAAATGGGAACTCTTTCGAGTACCCGTGGCCACCTTCTTGGCCTTCTTCTCCGGCACCACATGTGGTGCCGGAACCAGCAGCCCCGCTAGACGGGCGTCCACTGGGTTTTCTGGCATGGGAGCCGGGCAGATGAGCTGCTCGGCCTTCTTCATCCAGTCATGTTAAAGGAAAAGGGAGATTGAGACCCGCTTAGGGTCGAACTATTAACAACAAGTGTACCGTAAAGGGGTAGAATTGCTTACCTCGTCAGCTGGACGCTGCGAGTGAAATCCGCAATCTTCCGTCGCGGATGCGGGGGCTCCGGCGCCCTTAAACAGCACCCTCCAGGCGCCTTTGTACGTCGTGTCGGAGAGCCCGCTCAACGCCTGGTGCTGTGCCGGATCAAACTCCCACAGGTTGAATGCCCGTTCTTGGCATGGGAGAATCTGGCGGACGAGCATGACTTTGACCAGATTAACAAGCCTGAGCTTCTTGTTCACCAGCTTCTGGATACAGGCTTGGAGTCCCGTCAGCTCCTTCGAATCACCCCATAGCAAGCCCTTCTCTTTCCAGGAGGTGAGCTGCACAGGGATACCAGATCTGAACTCGGGGACCGCCGCCCATGTAGGGTCGCGCGGCTCGGTGATGTAGAACCACCCCGATTGCCACCCCTTGACGGACTCCATGAAGGCCCCTCTAACCAGAGGACGTTGGGCATCTTGCCCAACATGGCGCCTCCGCACTCTGCCTGCGTGCCCTTCACTACCTTCGGCTTGACATTGAAGGTCTTGAGCCACAAGCCGAAGTGGGGCTGAATGCAGAGGAAGGCCTCGCACACGACGATAAACGCCGAGATGTTGAGGATGAAGTTCGGCGCCAGATCATGGAAATCTAGGCCGTAGTAGAACATGAGCCCCCGGACAAAAGGGTGAAGTGGGAAGCCCAGTCCACGGAGGAAGTGGGGAAGGAAAACGACCCTCTCATGGGTCCTGGGGGTGGGGATGAGCTGCCCCTTTTCGGCAGCCGGTGCGCGATGTCGCTGGAGAGGTATCCGGCGCCGTGCAGCTTTTCGATGTGCTCCTCCTTAACGATGGAGGCCAGCCATTTGCCTCCCGCTCCGGACATGGTCGGAGAAGGTCGAGGCGAGAAGCACGGACTTGGGCGCTGGAGCTCGAGAGTGCACCGAGATGGATAAGCAAAGGAGGAAGAAGGCGTAGGTAAAAAGGCGGATCCTTATCCCCTTATATATAGGCGGACGAAGACTATGCGTCCCCACCAGCCTGGTAAGACTCGCTTATCTCCCAAGCGCCACCATCAATGGCGCGGTTGGGTTACCTACGTCCGTATTGATGAGAATCCCGGAATAAGGGGAACACGATCTCTGCTTCGACAAGACGTGCCAAGGAAACCGCTTGGTTAAATGCGCTGAGGTGGTATAATAAAAAATGATTCAAGTAAAGGCTTGGTAGTGGCGTGACGTCACACCACAAGATACGTCAGCAGATTGAACCTGTGTACATGATATTCTCTCTATGGTGGAATGTGGAAATTATTTTGCAGAGCCGGACACTATCCTGGTGTTCACAATCTTCTATGGATTATTCGGAGGAGGAACCCGCCTTGCAATGCCGAACATTATGCGCGCCGGACTCATCGTCATTGAAGCCAGGTTCAGGGGCTACAGAGGGAGTCCTGGACTAGGGGTGTCCGGATAGCCGTACTATCATCGTCCGCCGGACTCCAAGACTACGAAGATACAAGATTGAAGACTCCGTCCCGTGTCCGGATGGGACTTTCCTTGGCGTGGAAGGCAAGCTTGGCGATACGGATATGTAGATCTCCTACCATTGTAACCAACTCTGTGTAACCCTAGCCCTCTCTGGTGTCTATATAAACCGGAGGGTTTTAGTCCGTAGGACACAACAACCATTACTGCAATCATACCCTAGGCTAGCTTCTAGGGTTTAGCCTCCTTGATCTCGTGGTAGATCCACTCTTGTAATACACATCATCAATAATAATCAAGCAGGACGTAGGGTTTTACCTCCATCGAGAGGTCCCGAACCTGGGTAAAAACATCATGTCCCTTGTCTCCTGTTACCATCCGTCTAGACGCACAGTTCGGGACCCCCTACCCGAGATCTGCCGGTTTTGATACCGACAAGACCCATCAGGAGGAGGCTCCGGAGGCGCCGCAAGGCAGCCTCCCGGAATTTGCGCCGGACTCCACGCCGGAACCCGCAGTGGTTCCGGAGTCCGGCAGGCGGCCCCTTCGCAAGAAGGGCAAGACCGTGACGCCGGTGGCCCCCATCCAACCGGAGGCGCCGGACAACTCATTGGAGGCGCTCAAAGGCGCTTCCATCGAGGAAGGTTTAGCTCGCCAAGAGCGGGTTGACCGAAGCCTGCAGTAGCCTTCTAACAGGCTTTGAGGTAAGAAGTTAAAAATATGTAATGTAATACCGCATAGACAATAGCCCCTGATGCTCGGTTCGATGTTCGGAAAGAAAAGCCGGACTGAGGATCTAAAAAGATATACGCAGGGTTGCTAAAAATTATGTCAATATGGGTTTGCAGGCTGCGCTGCTTACCTCTGCCGCACTGACTGTGGAGGTCGGTGCTTTGAAGCAGGACCTCGAGCGGTCCGAGCAAGAGCTCGGCCGTGCCAAGAAGCAGCTTAAGGACAAAGAAGGTGAGTAACACCTCTTTGAATAGTTACCTTATAGAAAAGGATTTAGGTTGCAAAAAATAACAAGGATAGCGTGGGTACTGCAGGGGCCACGAACGAGGTGGCAACCCTGAAGGAGGCTGTGTCCGCGGCCGAACGCAATGCGGTCGCGGAACGGGCAGAGCGAGAGAAGCAGGAGGCGCGGGTGGCGGAGGTGCGGCAAGAGCTCCAGGCTCTCATGAAAAGGCATGAGAGTTTGGAGCGCGACTCAAAGACTCGAGAGTCCGAGCTTGCCTCGGCTCTCGAAAGTGCCAAAGCCGCCAAGGCCGAGGCCCACAAGGCCCTTCAGGAAGTTGAGGATGTGAAGAAAATAGCGGCGGGTAAGGCATTTTTCATGCAAAGCAAGCATGTTAATGTAAACTTCCTGATACTTACCCAAATTCGGAGCTCTCCAGGGGCGTTTGCAGATCTGCCTCGCAGTGTGTCCGATGCTGCCGCATTCTACCGTGGCGAGAAGGGGAGCTCAACGGAGAAGGTCTTCTGGTCTCAGTACGCTGAGGCCGGCCATCCGGTGCCCCTAGTGACCAGCTGAAGCAGCTGGTCGAGCTCCACAAGGTAGCCGAGCAGGCCATGAAGGGCCTCATAGTCCGGCTGTGGCCTGGAGAGGCCATGCCTAGGAGCTACTTCGGCCTCGTGCGGCGGCTGGTGGATGCGTGCCCCTGGGTGGAGGTCATCAAGCGCTCCACCTGTATTGAAGGTGCCCGTTGGGCCCTAGCCCGCGCAAAGGTGCACTGGGGCAGGCTGGATGCGGAGAGGCTTATCACTGACGCGCTGCCAGCGGGCAAGGAGTATCGTACGCCCGAGATGTACTATAAGACTGTCCTGAAGGGTGCCCGCAAGATTGCGGATGAGTGCCCCAGAGATGTAATTATTGAGTAAACTCGCAATGTGTTATCCTGTGCGCTGAAAACTTTGTTCATATGCGCTAAGCAACGCTTATTGATTTAAAATATTACCTTCTGTGCGGCCGTTTATAAAATCTGAGAGATGGCAAGTCGTCGGCTTCAGCCCCCATGCCACGAGTGCTGGGGTGTTCGGGGATAAACTTGAGCACTCTTGTTCCCATTTTTGGGTCCATCTAGGGAGGCGCTCAACACAACGAACAAGGCAACCGGACTTATAATGCTTGAACACTCTCACTTAGCCATAGAATTCTATAATTTTAAATTTCGGCGAAGCCCCTAGTATTCGGAAGACCGAGTTCGGGGCGCTATCCACACCTTGGCCGGACATTATCCGGTTCTTCGCTCGAAGTGGCATAAGTCTTTAGGGACTCGAAAAGACCTCTCGAATAGCGACCAGTCTCTCACCTTATCATGCCAGTCAGTTTTAGCTTTCTCCACTGAGGGGCTCGCCCAGCTCAACCGGGGCACAATCGCAGTGGTTCTCCCAGTGCTACCTTAGCCGACAGAACGGAATGTAAGGTACCAAAACATGGGAGCCGGGCAAACCCAACTATTGACCCAAGACATGATTCGGAGCCGATTCATATAATGCTATAAGTTCGGGGTGCCGCACTTGTGAAAGTGTTCGGACTTATCACACCATAATGCGGGGAACCTAAGCCCCTGGTGTATTCGGCCGTACCAAAATTCACGGGTGCAAGATGTCATTAATGAACATATATGTAAAGTAATGCAATTATAGGCAAAAAGTGCTGCATTATTTAGTAAAGGAATTCTGATATGAGTGCGGAATGATACAAATAGTGCGGTAAGCAAGGGATTGGACTAATTAATCATGTCCCCCTCCAGGGGTGGGCTGCGGACTGGTGTATATAATCAAATTTAATGCTCGTAATGGAGACCACCTGAGTGTTCGTCGCAGCCTTTTTCCCTCCCTGGCTGTTGCATCGTGAGTTCGGCGGGTTCGCTGCCGGACAGGGCCTCTGGTAAACGGTGTCCTGTGTATACAAAGAAGGAAAATAAAAAATAGAAAAAAAGGGACACACTTGGGAGCCCCTGGTGTGATCGAGCCGCAGTCTGGGTCTGTTGTGGTCGTGCCCCTCCCCCTATGCCCATGGTATCTCCAGAGCGTAATAATGTACGCGGAGGGCTGGTCTTGCAATCATGCGAGGGCTGGGGTTGGGGCCGCATTGCCACGCGTTCTCGGAACGTGCCAGGTGGTCTTGATTGATGTTGCTCCGTTCGAAGGGAGCGTTCCGTATTTCCGTTGACCGTAATCACTCCACGAGGGCCTGGCATCTTGAGCTTGAGGTATGCGTAATGCGGCACCGCGTTGAACTTTGCGAACGCGGTTCGTCCGAGCAAAGCGTGATAGCCGCTGCGAAACGGGACTATGTCGAAGATTAACTCCTCGCTCTGGAAATTCTCCGGGGATCCGAAGACCACTTCCAGCGTGACTGAGCCTGTACAATTGGCTTCAACACCTGGTATGATGCCTTTGAAGGTCGTCTTTGTATGTTTAATCCTTGAGGGGTATATGCCCATCTTGCGCACTATATCCTGATAAAGCAGGTTCAGGCTACTGCCGCCGTCCATCAGGACTCTCGTGAGGTGAAATCCATTAACGATTGGGTCTAAAACCAATGCGGTGAATCCGCCATGGTGGATACTGGTCGGATGGTCTCTTCGATCGAAAGTGATCGGGCAAGGGGACCATGGATTGAACTTCGGGGCGACTGGCTCCATCGCATATACGTCCCTTAGTGCACACTTCCGCTCCCTCTTGGGTATATGGGTTGCGTATATCATGTTTACCGTCCGCACTTGTGGGGGGAAACCCTTCTGTCCTCTATTGTTCGGCGGCCGGGTCTCTTCCTCATCGTCGCTGTGCAGCCCCTTGTCGTTGTTTTCGGCAATTAACATGCCTGCCTGCTTAAATACCCAACAATCTCTGTTGGTGTGGTTAGCTGGCTTTTCGGGGGTGCCATGTATCTGGCATGAGCGGTCGAGTATTCGGTCCAAATTGGACGGACCCGGAGTGGTTCTTTTGAATGGCTTCTTCCGCTGACCGGGTTTAGAGCCTCGGAATCCGGCGTTGACTGCCGTATCCTCATTGTTGTCGCCGTTAACGCGGCATTTGTTTTTGCTTCGACGCGACCTGCCGTTGTGGTCCTTAGTATCCGGACTGCCAGCATTTTTACTGAGGTTGTTGCTGCGAGCTAGCCAGCTATCTTCTCCATCACAGAAGCGAGTCATTAATGATGTGAGGGCTGCCATGGATTTCGGCTTTTCCTGTCCTAGGTGCCGGGCTAGCCATTCGTCGCGGATGTTATGTTTGAAGGCTGCGAGGGCCTCTGCATCCGGACAGTCAACAATTTGATTTTTCTTTGTTAAGAACCGTGTCCAGAACTGTCTGGCCGATTCATCTGGCTGCTGAATTATGTGGCTTAGGTCATCGGCATCTGGTGGTCGCACATATGTGCCCTGGAAGTTGTCGAGGAATGCGGCTTCCAAGTCTTCCCAACACCCAATTGACTCTGCGGGCAAGCTGTTAAGCCAATGCCGAGCTGGTCCTTTAAGCTTGAGTGGGAGATACTTGATGGCGTGGAGATCGTCGCGGCGGGCCATATGGATGTGAAGGAGATAATCTTCGATCCAAACCGCGGGGTCTATCGTGCCATTGTAGGATTCAATGTTTATGGGTTTAAACCCTTCAGGGATTTGATGATCCATTACTTCGTCAGTGAAGCATAGCGGGTGTGCGGGGCCTCTGTATTGAGCAATATCACGACGTAGCTCAAGGGAGCGTTGTCTGCTGTGTTCGGCCCGGCCAGAGTTGTTGTATCCGGCTCGACGGTATTCGTCGTGGGTCGTGGGGCGCCCACGTGATCCATATATAGATCTGGACTGTCTTGCCTTGTCCTCCAATATATCCCGCAAGTCCGGCGCGTTCCCTCGTGGCTTCGTACTTTTTGAGCGATGCCGGGGTACGGTCTTGGTGGAGGGCCTAGGTGCCTCTCTGTCCCGACCACGGGGTGGTCGGTCTGCCGTATTGTGCGCTGGTGATGAGGGTATGTATGCTTCCTCCTCTAGTCGGGGGAGCAACTTGCGTTTTGGGTAGCTCTTGGAGGGGCGTTCGAGTTCATACTCTTCGTCCGCGAGGACCTCGGTCCATCTGTCGGCCAGCAGGTTTTGATCAGCTTGAAGCTGCTGCTGCTTTTTCTTTAGGCTATTTGCTGTGGCCATTAGCCTGCGTTTGAATCGCTCTTGTTCGACGGGATCCTCAGGCACGGTGAATTCATCGTCGTCGAGGCTTGCCTCGTCTCCGGAGGGAGGTATGTAATTATCATCCTCGACCTCTTCGTCTGCCGCTCTCTCGTGAGGGCTTGCTTCTGCATCCTCCTGCGCTGAATCTTGCAGGAGGGGATTGTCTTCGGCACTTTCTGGTGTTTTATTATCTCCTGTGTGCCGGAATCTCCATTCTTGCTATGGTGGGATTTAGAGCGGCGCCGCTGACGTCGGCCCTTGGGCTGTTTCTTTAAGGAATCTCCCTCTGCTGCTTCTTCGTCGTCCCCATCTTTTGGGGTGTCCACCATGTATATGTGATATGACGAGGTGGTCTTCTAGTGCCCTGTAGGCGCTGGTTCTTGATCGTCTCCGGCATCGTCGTCCATACCGTCGATGTCTTCGGAGTCGTAGTCTAGCATGTCGGTTAGATCGTCGACAGTGGCTACAAAGTGGGTGGTGGGTGGGGCTTGAATTTCCTCGTCGTCCGCATCCCAACCATCCTGGCCATAGTCCGGCCAGGGCTCTCCGGATAGCGAGAGATGCTTTAGCGAATTTAGGATGTCGCCAAAGGGTGAGTGCTGAAAGATGTCCGCCGCGGTGAACTCCATGATCGGCGCCCAATCGGATTCGATTGGCAGGGGCGCAGGGGTTCGGGGTCCGGCAGGGAGTCCGGCACCTCGGAGTCACGAGGTTTATAAGGGACAAGGTCAGTGTTCGGCTCCATCGCCGTCGAAGTCGCAGCTCCCGAGGCGGTGTCTAGCCACTCGTCCTCGATCTGCGCAATCGGCTCCGGACTATGGGTCGGAGCGGATTCATGTGCAGCCTTCAAGGTACTGTCCGGCGGCAGAGTTAGATCATGCCCATCGTGACAGTGCGGCACGCTCGGCTGCGGTTCGGATCCATTGAAGATCAAGTCTCCGCGGATACCCGCCGTGAAGTTTAGGCTTCCAAATCTGACCTGACGACCAGGGGCGTAGCTTTCGATCTACTCCAGATGGCCAAGTGAATTGGCCCGCAGTGCGAAGCCGCCGAATACAAAGATCTGTCCGGGGAGAAAAGTCTCACCCTGGACGGCGTTGTTGTTGATTGAAGAAGCCATCAAACCTATCGGTGACGACACAGAGGAACTCTCAATGAAAGCACCAATGTCGATGTCAAAACCGGCGGATCTCGGGTAGGGGGTCCCGAACTATGCGTCTAGGCGGATGGTAACAGGAGACAAGGGACATGATGTTTTTACCCAAGTTCGGGCCCTCTCGATGGAGGTAAAACCCTAGTCCTGCTTGATTGATATTGATGATATGGGTAGTACAAGAGTGGATCTACGACGAGATCAAGGAGGCTAAACCCTAGAAGCTAGCCTATGGTATGATTGTTGTAATGGTTGTTCATCCTACGGACTAAAGCCCTCCGGTTTATATAGACACCGGAGAGGGCTAGGGTTACACAGAGTCGGTTACAATGGTAGGAGATCTACATATCCGTATCGCCAAGCTTGCCTTCCACGCCAAGGAAAGTCCCATCCGGACACGGGACGAAGTCTTCAATCTTGTATCTTCATAGTCTTGGAGTCCGGTGGACGATGATAGTCCGGCTGTCCGGACACCCCCTAGTCCAGGACTCCCTCACCTACAGTCGCCACTGATCGCCGTGGTACCGACGTAGCGCGCCGAGGCTTCCAAGCTCAAGACACTGTGGGAATATCAGCGAGCCCGCGGTCTCTGCTTCAAGTGCAGCGAGAAGTGGGGACAAGATCATGTTTGCCCCACTTTGGTTCAACTGCACATCGTCGAAGAACTTCTGGACCTGTTCGGCATCGATAACGTCACCAACACTCAACTACAAGAGACAGGCGAAGCAAGTGACACGGTCATGGCGATTTCTCTATCTGCCATGACTGGGGGCGTCTCGGCCAAGGCATTTCAATTGCGCGCCTGGATTCAAGGGCGCGAGGTACTCATGTTGGTTGACTCCGGCAGCTCCAATTCGTTCGTCGATGCTCAGTTTGCAAAATCTCTATCCGGCATACAGAGTCTGCCCAAGCCTGGACGTGTTCGTGTGGCTGATGGGGGTGAGTTGATCTGTTCTACGTTTGTTCCGAACTGTGCCTGGTACACCAAGGCCACGAGTTCTTCACTGATCTGAAAGTACTCACTCTCGGGGCATATGATGCAATTTCGGGAATGGACTGGCTCGAGGAGCACAACCCTATGGTGGTCGATTGGCGTGCACGTTTCTTGGAGATACCACCCCAGTAGGACCCCTCCGTCTCACAGGCCAAGATGCATCATCAACCTATTGCGAAGCAATCAACTATGTGCAATTGCAAGGGCTCTGCAGTCAAGGGTCGATCTCCCACATCATTCATCTGTGTATGATCGTCCCTGACGTGGAAACATCTACCCCAATACCTGACTGCATTCAGAAAGTGATCGATGAGTTCTCTGATGTCTTCGCTGAACCAACTGGGCTACCTCCCCGACGTACCTGTGACCACAGAATTCCTCTTATTTCAGGAGCGCAGCCAGTGAATGTACGACCGTACAGACACAAACCAGAACTCAAGTCAGAGATTGAGAAACAAGTGGAAGAACTGCTCAAATCGGGTATCATTCAGAGGAGCACCAGTCCATTTTCTTCTCCAGTGATACTAGTCAAGAAAAAAGACGGAACCTGGAGGTTATGCATCGATTACAGACACCTAATGCTCTTACAGTCATTGCCAAGCATCCGGTACCCATTATAGAAGAGCTTTTGGATGAGCTCCATGGTGCAGCTTGGTTTTCTAAGCTGGATCTCCGTGCAGGCGACCACCAAATTCGGCTGGCACCAGGAGAAGAATACAAGACCGCTTTTCAAACACACCAGGGGCACTTTGAGTTCAAGGTGGTCTCGTTCGGACTGGCGAGTGCACCGACAACTTTCATCGGGGCAGTCACAACCACTCTGAAACCGGTCAAGCGCGTCTGTGTGGTATCATTCTTTGATGACATATTGGTTTTCAGCGCTACTCTCCAAGCACATATCGATCATTTGCACCAAGTTCTAACTCTGCTCCGAAGAGACAGCTGGTATGTCAAGCTCAGTAAGTGTGCTTTTGGACAGCAACAAATCTCATATCTAGTACACACCATCAGTGCTCAGGGAGTTTCCACCGACCCGTTCAAAATCAATGCAGTTGCCAACTTGTCAGCACCAACGGATGTCAAGGGAGCACACAGTTTTCTGGGGCTTGCCGGCTATTGCCGTTGATTTGTCCGAAATTTTGGAGTGATAGCGAAGCCCTTATTCAATCTTCTCAAGAAAGGGACACCATTAATTTGGACTTCCACCACTGACACAGCCTTCCAAGTGCTCAAACAACAGCTCATATCAACTCCAGTACTCGCGCTGCCCAACTTTCAGCAGCCGTTCACAGTGGAAACAGACGCAAGTGAACGAGGCATAGGAGCTATTCTGCAACAACAAGGCCATCCAATAGCCTTCACGAGCAAAGCTCTCAGCCCACGATACCAAGGCCTGTCAACATACGAGAAAGAGTACTTGGCAATCATTGTGGCTGTCGACCAATGGTGTCCGTACCTACAACACGCTGAGTTCGTCATCCTGACGGATCAGCGAAGCTTGGTCCACTTGGAAGAACAAAGGCTAACCACGCCGTGGCAACAGAAGGCATTCACCAAACTTTTGGGACTGCGCTACCACATTTGTTACAAAAAGGGTGTTGAAAATGCAGGCGCTGATGCTCTGTCCAGAGCAAACCCAACTGACATGCTTGCTAGCATCACTTCTTGCCGCCTAGCATGGCTCGAGGACGTGGTCACCAGCTACATCAGTAACCCACAAGCATCGCGTCTCCTGGAACAGTTAGCGATCAAAGAAGATCCCAAGAAACGCTTCTCACTCCAGCAAGGTATCATCCGTTTTCATGATCGAATCTGGCTCGGTGGTAGCACACAGATTCAACAAAGAATCATCTCGGCATTCCACGACAGCCCTGTCGGTGGCCACTCAGGTTTCCCTGTCACATACCAACGCGTCAGACGCTTGTTTGCACGGCCCAAGATGAAAGCACACATACGTCAATACGTGCGCTGCTGCCAGGTGTGCCAGCAAGCCAAGCCGGGCCGCGCAGCCTCGCCAGGACTGCTATTACCTCTTTTTGTTCCCAAACAGCCATGGGATATGATATCCATGGACTTTGTTGATGGTCTGCCTCAGTCCAGTAAGTTCAACTGCGTTTTAGTCATTGTGGACAAAAGAACAAAGTTTGCATACTTTCTGGCATTGGCCCACCCGTACATAGCAGCATCAGTGGCTCAGCTCCATCTGCACCAGATTTACAAAATCCATGGCCTACCTAGCGCAATCGTCTCTGACTGAGACCCAGTTTTCACTAGTCACTTCGGGCAAGAGCTTTTCAAAGGAGCAGGAACAGAACTGCGGCTTAGCACAGCCAACCACCCCCAAACTGACGGGCAAACGGAGCGCGTAAACCAATGCGTCGAAACATTCCTCCGTTGTTTCACCCAAGCATGCCCGCCAAGATGGAGATTCTAGATCCCATCAGCACAGTTCTGGTACAACAACAACCACCATTCAGCGATCGGCATGACACCATTTAAAGCCATGTTTGGATATGAGCCGCGCCATTGGGGCCTTATAGCTGATACCACCTGCTCGGTTCCCGCACTTCAAGCTTGGCTGGACGAGCATGCCACGGTGCAAGAACTCCTGCAATAGCACCTCAATAGAGCACGACAACTGATGAAAGTGCAAGCTAATAAAAAGAGATCCTTCAGAAATTTTCAAGTGGGCGACCGTGTGTTCCTCAAATTACAACCTTACATTCAATCATCTGTGGCGCCGCGGGCGAACCACAAACTTGCATACAAATACTACGAGCCTTTTCCAATTATCACAATGATCAATGATGTGGCTTACAAATTACAACTCCCAGCTCAAGCAACAGTACACCCGGTGTTTCATGTCCCGCTTCTTCGACAGGCACTCCTTCCAAATACGATGGTTGAATCCCACATTCCACATTGTTCTAACGATTTGGCGGTTCCAGTGGCCATCCTTTAGACGCGCTGGCTCAAAGGGAGGGGCGGCATGCGTGAACAACTCAAGATACAGTGGTCCAACTCTTCGCACCTGGGCACCACTTGGGAGGACAGGAGCAGTCTCCAGGCCAGATTTCCGCATGCAGAGGCTTGTGGGCAAGCCTCGACTCAAGAAGGAGGGGATGTCAGCACCCTTGACGCGCCGGGTCCGCAGGGCAGCGACCATGCCAGCAACAACACTGCCCAGCGGCCCAACAGACCAAGGCGGCCCAACCCACGAATCCACGTGTCAGAATGGACTAGCTGAGCCCTTGAGAGATACTTAAGGAGGAAGCAGCGGAAGAGGAAAGCATCCAGTGGATCAAGAACAACCCGGCGGCGGCTATTCCCCTTTCCCCAACCCTAGTTCGTCCCTGTATCGCCATTCGAGCATCGCTCCTGTACAATCGATGTAATAGCTACTACTTCGGAGAGCTTAATATATCGATCCCCTTCTTGAGCCTATCACCCCGGCACAGCAAGCAGCAGCAAATAAAGCAGCGGTAGCAAGCACGAGCAGAGCAGCACAAAGAACAGCGGCAGCGGATGGCGACGTGCGTAGGGCAGGCGCAGGTAGGCAAGGCGGGGCACGCGTGGGCGCGCGGCCGGAGCCGCTAGGGCGTGGCCCAGCCGTAGTCAGGGGGCGCGCGGGAGCGCGAGCGCTGGTGGCTTCGGGCACAGGGGGCAGCGGCCATGGCAAGCTCAGGGACAGCTAATGGCAACCGAATCAAAGCGGGGGAAGGGGGAATCCGGGGGAGAAGCTCACTACGAGTCCATTGGTGTGCTCGGGGAGGATCGGGGTGGACCGGAATGGCGGTACTCGACGACGTACGCGACGAAGACTAGCTCGATGGCGAGCGCACAGGCCACCTCGGCTCCGTTCGGTGCTCGGGACGGATGAAGACGTCCGTGGCGGGCCTCCTGGATGTCCTCCTAAGCGTCGGTGACGACGGTGGCCGCGGTAATGACGACGACGAGCACGATCACTGTGCGAGTATCCAAGCTCGATTTCGAGCAAAAGAAGAAGAGGGCTTTGGGGAAAAGAGGAGGGGAATGGATGAGGGCGAGCTAGGGTTTGCGTTGGCGCAGTTATAAGTTGAGGGGGTCGACGTGGCGGCCATCTACGGCCACGGCAGTCGTGGATGTGCGACAGGCACATCTCCTGCCTCCTCCTCTTTACAGGAAGGAGAAGGCCGTTTGTGGGCTGGGCCTCGCAGTGTACCTATGGGCTATAGGTGAAACAATGTTGTCTCTAGCCTTTTCATTTCTTTTCCTGCTTGCACTTCTTTTTTAGTACTAACCCTTTTTCAAGTGGCTGGTCTCAAAATTTAGCATGCAATATACCTTACTGCCACAAAAGTTTGACACTTAAATGAAAAAGATTGGAAGTTTTTTTATAATTTAGAAGGCAACTAAAATACTGTTTGGGACGCTGTTTTAATTTTTAGGGTATTGAAATAATTTATAAAATGTTGGTTGCAGATTTTTAATTAGTTAGTGAATATTTGTAACATTTTGATTTTTTAACTCACTTTTTTTATGAAACTATAATTGTGTCTTGTCATTTTGAATTTGTATTTGACTCTGATTTTTCATCAAGTAATAATTAGCTCAGTAAGCATGGTGACCTGGCATCATTAGGGTGAGGTCATTGTAGCATGCCACCGGGGGTGTTACACTTAAGCCTAATTCTGCACTTTTAGGTTAATGATGCCCAATCCTCCTTTATTTTTGGGGTGACAAACAAGATCCCATGCGGCCAACGAGTGTGCTCGTGCATCTCGATCAGTCACTTTCCTCCAAAGGCAGTGTCGTCTGGCCCGATCAAAGAGGTCAAACAATTTGTCTAGTAGTTTGAGCACACTCATTTCAATAGGAGTTTTACTCCATATTAATAGGGTTGCAACCCTCTAACTTTCTACAATGTGGTAGGTCGTGCTTGTTTCCATCCGGCGTTGCTCGTTGTTTGTCTTCCGTTGCATGGATCTGATCTGCTGCATGCAAATCCTATGACTCCTTTGAAGGCTATGAATGCATGCATACGCAACACGAGGTGATTGAATTTGCATCTGAGCGTTGGATGCTAGCTTGATGTTCTGACGAGGGATTTCATTGGCATATATATTGTCCCCTAGCATTATAACTATGGTTTGTTGTCCTCCAGTGACTTCCGTTGTCCGAGAGTTTTCGTTCATCAGTAATCGTCTTCTCTGTCAACTGGACGCAATGAAGATAATCAGTTGGAACTATCGTGGAATACCTTCACCCACGACAGTTTGAGAGCTCCCGGATCTTCACGGGCATGTGAAAGCGGGTGTGGTTTTCTTGTCTAAATCACATCTGAATACAGCTAAAGCAATTGAGCTAAGGGTGAAGCTAGGTTTGATCTTTTTCATATTATTGAGAGTGATGGTCGTTCAAGAGGTCCTTTACTTTTTTACAACCTATCTAATGAAGTAGTTTTACATTATTCTTTGCCCAACTTTATAGATGGTTTAGTCATGGATGAGAACAATGTGGTCTGGCCTCTAACTGGATTCTATGGTGAACCGAGCTGGGAGACGAAGCACTTGTGATGGACATATATGAGAACTCTCCATAATAATGCGACAGGACCATGAATGATCTTTAGTGGTTTCAATGGGATATTTGTTGCCAGCTAGAAGAGGGTGGGAATACGAGACCGCATCATTTCACGCAGAACTTCACATTGTGTGGATCACTGTGGGCTACAGGAAATCATGTCAATAGGAGATAACATGGAGTAGTGATAAGAGAACAACTGATAGAGCCTTATGTAATGAAATATGGGTTGGGAAGTATGCTTATGCAACCTTTATACATGAACACCATGTACGCATGGACCTATTCACTTGTCATTCTCATGCTCATTATACCGGTCTCCTCATTTCCAGTTTTATTCTTCTTTCTCGTTTAGATGTTCTGGCATCCCTGTGACTTACTCACCTATCCCTGGCTGGACAATGATGGATGCCATCACAGCGAGAGGGATCTAAGAATATCTCTCCATCTTCGAATGAGAAAATCCCACTGTTGAGTTATCTAGCCCATTGTCATACTTTCCAATGAACCTGAAAGTTGGGGTTATGATCACGGTGTTACAGATGACGTTTGAGCAACCCCAAAGTCTATCATTTGGTACGAAGTGGCTACGGTACCCTCATGGTCTAAGGAACTTAGGCATACATTAACTCTCTATGTTATATCTATAGACTTGTGATGATTACATCTCAAAGTATAACAAACAAGTTGGGTCAATTCCATATGATTGTTCTACCAACATCATACTCTCAATGTTGTTTGGCATCCATGTTACACTTAAGCAAATACCCATGATCAGGAAAATATGATCATCACACGACACTTGAGCTAGTCCTAGAGGCGAGAGTAGGAATCGGGTTGTACCATTTATCATTCTACACGTGCTTACGAGTGTTCCTCCGAACCACATATTCAAGAATCATAGCAGTTATAGCATATAAATATATACTCTTAACTATAAACATGGAAATAAATCATACAAGTATTATTGCCTCTAGGGCATATTTCCAACAGACCCCCACCTGCACCAGAGTTGATAATCTAGTTACTTTGCTTCTCTAACAACAATGGCTATTCAGTGCTACTCATGTTTTGCTTACTTCATCACCACCATCACCGAAGAAAGAAACTCGAGTACATGGGTATGGGCACCACCCTTGGCTTGTTCCAAGCTTGCGGAAGGTGCCCCAGTATCATATCACCGTCACTTTTATCATCATTACCTATCTTTGTTCGTCTTTAGTTATTTCATGATCTAGAAGAAATGTACTAGTATGAAGTAGTTTGAGTGTTTGTTTCATTCCCGTGCTATCAATGTAATCGAGCGTGAAAGTTATAATAAAGACTAGTATGATTTTGAGTATTCTTTTGCTTCTATTCTTTTGCATCAATCATAGTAATCTTCGATATCTAAATAGCTAGCCCCCACTAACTATTTATCTTAACATGCAAGCATGTCAATCATCGCACAACATGCATGACAAAAGGCCCACCTCCACTACCATAGTCTCTCAACATACAAACATGCCACTTCATCATGATATACATGAAAAGAACCATCTCAACATGCAAACATACATGAGAATTTTCATTTTATTATGGTATATAGTAATCAAACATAATAAATTATATGTATTTTTAGTTTTAGCTTTTTATATTATTACTTCAAATATTCATGTTTCATACAATGTATCACATAGATAAATAATGTAAAATATTCCAGCAACAACGTGCGGGGTATCATCTAGTAAGAATAAAAAGCTCAGATGCCAATCCCATGGGGCTAATGACTTTACATAAAAGAAGTATAATAGATAACATTTATTTGAAGGTAATAAACATAGCATTGGTCATTGATGCAATTCATGAAGTTATATTGTCATGGATGCTTGCTTATAGGATTAGCATATACTATCTTGGACATTTTCTATTATAGTAAAGGAAGAGAGATTTCACATATAAATATACTATCTTGGACATTTTCTATTATAGTGAACCCCCATTAGTAATTTTCAAGCTTGATCAAGTAGTTGAAGTTGGACAAGGAAGACAACATAATGAGTTATGCTTGCTTATATTTGCATAGAAGTTATATTGTCATGGATCCTCTAACATGTGGTGCTTGCTTATAATCTTTTGGTAGACAAAAAAAATGTATTGTGCATCCAAATACCCTTAAACTCATTTTCTTGTGATGAGAGTCCACCATATCTACCTACGGATTGAATAAGACCCCTCAAGTAAGTTTTCATCGGTGCAAAGCAACAAAAAATTGCTTCTAAATATGTATGATATTTTATCTACCTGCAGAGAGTAGAAATTATGCTACTAGTAGAAAAGAATTTTTAGCAGTTGTGTTTGCTTGTGATAAATTCAGATCTTATATTGTTAATTCCAAAGTTACTATTCACACTAATCATGTTGCTATTAAATACCTTATGGAAAAGAAAGATGCTAAACCTAGACTCATTAGGTTCACTTGCTAGAAAATTTTGATTTGCATATTATTGATAGAAAGGGAGCTGAGAACCTCGTAGCAGACAACTTGTCTAGGTTAGAAAATGTTCTTGATGATCCACTACCTATTGATGATAGTTTTCCTGATGAACAACTAGCTGTCATAAAAGCTTCTCATAGTATTCCTTGGTATGCTGATTATGCTAATTATATTTTTGCTAAATTCATACCACCTAGTTTCACATACCAACAAAAGAAAAGGTTTTTCTATGATTTAAGACATTACTTCTGGGATGAACCACATCTTTATAAAGAAGGAGTAGATGGTGTTATTAGACGTTGTATACCTGAGCATGAACATGAATAGATCCTACGCAAGTGTCACTCTGAGGCCTATGAAGGACACCATGCTGGTGATAGAACTATGCACAAAGTATTACAATCTGGTTTTTATTGGCCTACTCTTTTTAAGGATGCTCATAAGTTTGTCTTGTCTTGTGACGAATGTCAAAGGATTGGTAATATTAGTAGACGTCAGGAAATGCCTATGAACTATTCACTTGTTGTTGAACCATTTGATGTTTGGGGATTTGATTATATGGGACCTTTTCCTTCCTCTAATGGGTATACACACATTTTAGTTGTTGTTGATTACATTACTGAGTGAGTAGAAGCTATTCCAACTAGTAGTGATGATCATAATACTTCTATTAGAATGCTTAAAGCAGTTACTTTCCCGAGGTCTGGAGTCCCTAGATAGTTGATTACTGATGGTGGTTCACACTATATTCATGGTGCTTTCCGTAAATTGCTTGCTAAGTATGATGTTAACCATAGAATTGCATCTCCTTGTCGTCCTCAGTCTAGTGGTCAAGTAGAATTAATTAAAAGAGAAATAAAGTTGATCTTGCACAAGACTGTTAATAGATCCAGGAAGAATTGGTCTAAGAAACTTGATGATGCACTTTGGGCTTATAGACCTGCTTATATGGGTATGTCTCCATATAAAATGGTATACGGAAAAGCATGTCACTTACCTCTCTAACTAGAACGTAAAGCTTATTGGGCAGTTAAAGAGCTCAACTGTGATTTCAAACTTGCCCGTGAAAAGACGTTATTTGACATTAGCCCACTTGATGAATAGAGAACCCATGCATATGAAAATGCCAAAAAAACACCGGACGAGTAGATAAGGGAAACCTACCATAACACGCCAAAACCCTAAAAAGGAATAGGTATGTGATACAATAAGTAAACTGACTCCAAAAGTTTTCTAAAGGCAATTTTACTCCATTTTGGAATATTTAAAAAATTAGAAAAATAAAAAGTAGTCCGAATAGTGCACGAGGAGGCGACAAGCCTTGGGGTGTCATACCGCCTCGGCGCACCTCCTAGGCTTGTGTCCACCTTGTGTGCCCTCCGGACTCCGTTTTCTTCTAGAATACTCATTTTGGTCGGTAAAAATTCATTGTATAATCTCCCGAAGGTTTTAACCACCGTATCACAACAATATCCCCTGTTTTCGTTTTGAGCTATTTTCTGCCAGAGTTTTCAAGGCCAGGCATCAGTCTTCCTCCTCCTCCAACAATGTAGATGACGATGCTTCATTGATGCAGATGGAACTCAGGAGGGAGGAGGCTGAGGAAGTCAGGATGGAAGAAGATGAAGGGGATTCAATTGAGGTCCACTCTCTGGCTTCGGAGAGAGGCACTTTGGCTGGCATCTCCACTATTCCAAATCCCCATCAAGCAATAGGGAATACAAGCAACCATGAAGACCAAGAGATACAAGTAGGACTTCCCCTAGGAGGCCCTTACACAAGTTACATCAGAATAACTTTCATAATTTAGTTCATAACTATGGAGCAGAGAACACACCTCGTACACATATACCCTCCAATTGGGATATATCCCGCCCAAGTGAAAGCAATGCAGGCAAAAGTTTTTGGTGGCTGAGGGAGTCCTGGATTAAGGGGTCCTCGGCTGTCCGGCCTATGTGGCGTGGGCCGGACTGATGGGCTGTGAAGATACAAGACCGACGACTCTCACCTGTGTCCAGATGGGACTCTCCTTGGCGTGGAAGGCAAGCTTGGCGCCCATATATGAAGATTCCTTTCTCTGTAACCGACTTTGTACAACCCTAGTCCCCTCCGGTGTCTATATAAACTGGAGGGCTTAGTCCGTAGAGGCAATCATAATCATACATGCTAGACTTTTAGGGTTTTAGCCATTATGATCTCGTGGTAGATCAACTCTTGTAATACTCATATTCATCAAGATCTATCAAGCAGGAAGTAGGGTATTACCTGCATAGAGAGGGCCCGAACCTTGGTAAACATCGTGTCCCCTGCCTCCTGTTACCATCGACCTTAGACGCATAGTTTGGGACCCCCTACCCGAGATCCGCCGGTTTTGACACCGACATTGGTGCTTTTATTGAGAGTTCTGCTACGTCGTCACCAAACTGTTTGATGGCTCCGTCAATCATCTACAACAATGAAATCCAGGGGAGGTTTTCCTCCCGGACAGATCTTCGTGTTCGGCGGCTTCGCACTGCAGGTCAACTCGCTTGGCCATCTAGAGCAGATCGACAACTACGCCCCTGGCCATCGGGTCAGGTTTGGAAGCTTCAATTACGTTGCCGATATCCGCGGAGACTTGATCTTCGACGGATTCGAGCCCATGGCAGCTGATCCCTGCCACCATGATGAACATGACCTAAATCTGTCATCGGACCGTGCCCAGGAGATAGTGCCTGTAACTGCTTTGGCCCTGGATCCGGAGCAGATTGCACCGTCCGAGGACGGGAAGCTCAACCCCGCCGTGGAAGCCACAAACTCGGTGGCGTTAGAGCCGCACACAGATCTGACCTCGAGCGGGGCCTGTGTCATCGGAACCTCGGATTCGTCTTCGGCCATAGGTTCTGAACCGCGTGGATCTGCGCCCATCAAACCTGATCAGGCGCCGATCGTTGAATTCAACTCCGTGGACATCTTGTGGCACTCACCTTTAAGCGATGTGCTAAACTAATTAAAAACCCTCTCCTTATCAGGGGACTCTTAGCCGAACTATATCCGGTTTAGATTGGAAGCTGATGACGGAGAATTCCGCTTCCCACCCACCACCCACTTCGTAGCCACTGTCGAAGACTTAACCGACATGCTTGTATATGGCTCTGAAGACATCGATGGTATGGACGATGATGCCGGAGAGGACCAGGCACAAAAACCACCGCCTACAGGACACTGGATAGCCACCTCCTCGTATGACGTATACATGGTGGATACACCCAAAGAGAACAACGATGACAATGAGAAGGATCCAGTCGAGGATAAGCCTCCTGAGATACAACCAAAGCGCCGACATCAGCGGCGCCGCTCTAAACTGCGCCGTGGAAAAAACATTAATACCGGCACACGAGAAAATGATACTCCGAACGATGCCGAAGACAACGAAGACCCCGTTGAGCCAAGTTCCGAACAGGATGAACGGGAGGATGGGAGAGTCTGCCCTAATGAACAAGCCATTAACGAAGACTCGGAGGATAGTAATTATCTTCCACCCTCCGAGGATGAGGCGAGCCTCGGCGACGAACAATTTGTCATGCATGAGGAGCCCATCGATCAGGAGCGCTTTAAGCGCCGGCTAATAGCCACTGCAAGGAGCCTCAAAAAGAAGCAGCAGCAGCTTCAAGCTGATCAAGATCTACTCAATGACAGATGGACTAATGTCCTGGCAGCCAAGTAATACGACCTCGAGCGCCCAACCAAAAGTTACCCAAAACGCAAATTGTTACCCCAATTCGATGACGAGGTGCTAGAGCCCGTGCTACCAGTGCATAATGCGGCTGAGCGACCACGAGTGGCAACTCAAGTCGAACACCAGCCCGCATTACCTCGCCGTAAAAACAGAGACACAACAGCTCTGGGATACACATATGACCTGCGGCATGACCTGGAAAAAAGAGTAGGTCAGACCAGATCGATCTATGGATCGCGGTGGCGTGCCCCGATGCGCGACGATGGCCATCCGGCCGGATGTGACAAACATAACCATGCCTGGGCCGAAAACCGCAGACGAACGCCATCCAAGCTACGTCGCGACTTGGCCCGATATAGAGGCGCCGCACACCCCCTCTGCTTCACTGATGAAGTAATGGAACATGAATTCCGGGAAGTGTTTAAACCCGTGAACATCGAATCATATGATGGGACAATAGACCCCACGGTATTGATTGCAGATTTTCTCCTCCATATTCATATGGCCCGCGGTGATGATCTTCACACCATCAAATGCCTCCCGCTAAAACTCAAGGGACCTTCTCGACACTGGTTGAACAGTTTGCCCGAAAACTCAATTGGCAGCTGGGAAGACTTGGAAGATGCCTTCCTCGACAACTTGCAGGGTACATATGTCTGACCTCCGGATGCCGACGACTTAAGTCACATAGTTCAACAGCCCGAAGAGTCAGCCAGGAAATTCTAGACAAGGTTCTTAAATAAAAAGAACCAGATCGTCGACTGTCCGGATGCCGAAGCCCTAGAAGCTTTTAAACATAGCATCTATGACGAATGGCTCACCCGACACCTCGGCCAAGAAAAGCCGAAGTCTATGTCAGCCCTCACGATGCTTATGACACGCTTCCGCACAGGCGAGGATAGCTGGCTAGCCCGTAGCAATAACAATACAAGCGAACCTAGCACTTTTGAAGCCAGAAATATCAATGGCAAGCCCCGACGCAACAGACACAAGCGTCGAAGCAACGGTGATAACACCGAGGACACGGTGGTGAACGCCCGATTCAGTGGCTCTAAGTCCGGTCAACGAAAGAAGCCATATAAAAGAAAAAAATCCAATATCGTCCAGCTTGGACCGCATACTCGATGGTCCATGTCAAATCCACGGGCCCTCCTGATAAACCAGCCAATCATACCAACAAAGACTGTTGGGTTTTTAAACATGCCGGCAAGTTAAATGCCGAGAACAAGGACAAGGGGCTGCAAAGCGAGGACGATGATGAGGAGCCCCGGCCACCGAACACAGGGGACAAAAGAAGTCCCCCCCCCCAAGTCAAAACGGTGAACATGGTATACGCTACCCATATCCCCAAGAGGGAGCACAAGCACGCGCTCAGGGACGTCTACGTGATGGAACCAGTCGCCCCAAAATTCAACCCATGGTCGTCCTGCCTGATCACCTTCGATCGCAGGGACCATCCGACCAATATCCATCATGGCGGTTCAGCCGCACTAGTCCTCGACCCAATCATTGATGGATTCCATCTTACGCGAGTCCTCATGGACGGCGGCAACAACCTGAACCTGCTCTATCAGGATATAGTGCGCAAAATGGGTATCGATCCCTCAAGGATCAAGCCCACCAAAACCACCTTTAAAGGAGTCATACCAGGTGAAGAGGCCCGCTGTACGGGCTCAATCACACTGGAGGTGGTCTTCGGATCCCTAGACAACTTCTGAAGCGAAGAGTTGATCTTTGATATCGTCCCCTTCTGAAGTGGCTATCATGCACTGCTCGGACGAACCACATTCGCTCGATTCAATGTGGTGCCACATTACACTTATCTCAAGCTCAAGATGCTCGGACCACGCGGTGTCATAACAGTCAATATAAACACGGAACGCTCCCTCCGTACTGAGGAGCACACCGCTACCCTCGCAGAAGAAGCACAGACCAGCCTTTTCAGGCAGAACCTTAATTCGGCGGCCAAGCTCCCGGACACTATCAAACGAGTCCTAACTACTCTGCAGCAGGACAGTCCAGCTCGTCAAGGGCTTGACTAGCAATTCGGCCTCCGTCCCAGTCCCGACCAAACGGCGGCATTCGTACCGCACGTACATAACTACACACTCAAAATACCATGGGCATAGACGGAGGCACAACTAGATCATGGTCCACAATATGGCTCAACCTCTCGTGGACTTTCACCTTTTCTTTTTCTTTTCAGGTTTCTTTTTTTCCAGGCCTTTTCTGGTGGCCTGGTTGTTGGACCTATCAAGGGATGGATACACGAAGACGACAAGAAGCATTGACGTATAAGGGAATTTCCAGGTGGTCTCTTTAAACGATCGTTATGCCTGTTTTAAGGAACCGCACACAGCTCTCCCTTGGTCGTTGCATGTTAAAAGCCCTGTTGCTTATCGCACTACTTGTATAAAACACGCTTTGACGTATTAATCAAACTATAATGGAAAATAGTTTGCGGCCTAATTTCTACGGCATTAGCCTATTACTTCATTTTTCTTTTTTGATATTCTTATCAATTGCAACTGTACACTCTGGTACACCTTAATCCGCTACGGGCTTCATTACGCCCCATAATACGGCAACAAAGTCCTAACACTTTTTTACAGTATAGTTCGGCACCCCAAACTTTAATATTATATGCAGCGGCTCCGAATCATGTCTTTGGTCAATAGTTGGGTTGCCTGGCTCCAGTGCTTACTACCTTAGGTTCCGCTATATCGGCTAGGGTAGTAAAGGGAGAACTACTGCGATTGTGTCCTGGTTTATCCGGATGAGCACCTCAGTAGAGAAAGCCGAAAACTGACTGTCATGATGTGGTGTGAGCCGGTCAGCTGTTCGAGAGGTTACAAATCTTTTGCAATTTTTCCGCATTATGCGATGAATCGGTTTTTATCCGATCATGTGTTTACAATACCCCAGGTTCATACTTACGAATACTAGAGGCTGCGCCTAAATTTCTATTGTCAAACTCCTATGGCTAAGTGAGGGTGATAAAGCCACATAGTCCGATTGCCTAGTTCTTTGCGCTAAACACCTCCTTTAAGGAACAAACTTTGGGATAAAGAGTGTTTATATTCATCCTAAACACCCTGTTGGTGTCAAAACCGGCGGATCTCGGGTAGGGGGTCCCGAACTGTGCGTCTAGGCAGATGGTAACAGGAGACAAGGGACACGATGTTTTACCCAGGTTCGGGCCCTCTTGATGGAGGTAAGACCCTACGTCCTGCTTGATTAATATTGATGATATGGGTAGTACAAGAGTGGATCTACCACGAGATCAAGGAGGCTAAACCCTAAGGCTAGCCTATGGTATGATTGTTGTAATGTATGTTGTGTCCTACGGACTAAAGCTCTCCGGTTTATATAGACACCAGAGGAGGCTAGGGTTACACAGAGTCAGTTACAATGGTAGGAGATCTACATATCCGTATTGCCAAGCTTGCCTTCCACGCCAAGGAAAGTCCCATCCGGACACGGGACGGAGTCTTCAATCTTGTATCTTCGTAGTCTTGGAGTCCGGCGGACGATGATAGTCCAGCTGTCCGGACACCCCCCAGTCGAGGACTCCCTCAGTAGCCCCTGAACCAGGCTTCAATGACGATAAGTCCGGCGCGCATAATGTTTGGCATTGCAAGGCGGGTTCCTCCTTTGAATAATCCAGAGAAGATCATGAACACCAGGATAGTGTCCGGCTCTGTAAAATAAATTCCACATTCCACCGTAGAGAGAATAAAATGTACACAAGTCCAATCTGCTGACGTATTTTGCGGCATGACATCACACCGCTACCAAGCCTTTACTTGAATCGTTTTTTATTATACCACCTCAGCTCGTTTAGCGAAGCGGTTTCCTTGGCACGTCTTGTTGAAGCAGAGATCGTGCTCCCCTTATTCTAGGATTCTCATCAATACGGACATGGGTAACCCAACCTCGCCATTGATGGTGGCGCTTGGGAGATAAGCGAGTTTTACCGGGCTGGTGGGGGGCGCATAGTTTTCGCCCTCCTATATATAAGGGATAAGGATTCACCTTTTCACCCACGCCTTCCTCCTCCTTTGCTTATCCACCTCGGCGCACTCCAGCTCCAACGCCCAAGCTCGCGCATCTCGTCCTAACCTTCCCCGACCATGTCCGGAGGGGAGGCAAATGGTTGGCTTCCACCGTCAAGGAGGAGCACATCACCAAGCTGCGCAGCACCGGATACCTTTCCGGCGATATCGCGCACCGGCTGCCCGATGAGGGGCAGCTCATCCCTACCCCCGGGCCCCATGAGAGGGTCGTTTTCCTTCCCCACTTCCTCCGCGGACTAGGTTTTCCACTTCACCCCTTTGTCCGGGGGCTCATGTTCTACTATGGCCTGGATTTCCACGATCTGGCGCCGAACTTCATCCTCAACATCTCGGCGTTCATCGTCGTGTGTGAGGCCCTCCTCTGCATCCGGCCCCATTTCGGCTTGTGGCTCAAGACCTTCAACGTCAAGACGAAGGTAGTGAAGGGCACGCAGGCGGAGTGCGGAGGTGCCATGTTGGGCAAGATGCCCAACGTCCGCTGGTTCGAAGGGGCCTTCGTGGACTCCGTCAAGGGGTGGCAATCGGGGTGGTTCTATATCACCGAGCCGCGCGACCCTGCGTGGGCAGCGGCCCCCAAGTTTAGATCTGGTATCCCTACGCATCTCACCTCCTGGAAAGAGAAGGGCTTGCTGTGGGGTAATCCGAAGGAGCTGACGGGACTCCGAGCCTGTATCCAGAAGCTGGTGAACAAGAAGCTCAGGCTCGTCGACGTGGTCCAAGTCATGCTTGTCCGCCGGATCCTCCCATGCCAAGAACGGGCATTCAATCTGTGGGAGTTCGATCCGGAACAGCACCAGGCGCTAAGCGGGCTCTTCGACACGACGTACGAAGGCGCCTGGAGGGTGCTGTTTAAGGGCGCCGAAGCCCCCGCATCCGCGACGGAAGATCGCGGATTTCGCTCGCAGCATCCAGCTGACGAGGTAAGTGATTCAACCCCTTTATGGGACACTTGTTGTAAATAGATTGGTTCTAAGAGGGTTTAAATTTCCCTTTTCTTTTGACAGGAATGGATGCAGAAGGCCGAGCAGCTCATCTGACCGGCTCCCATGCCAGAAGACCCAGTGGACGCCCGTCTAGCGGGGCTGCTGGTTCCGGCACCGCACGTGGTGCCGGAGAAGAAGGCCAAGAAGGCGGCCACGGGCACTCGAAAGAGTTCCCGTAATCAGGCGTCTGACGACGAGGCGGACTCCTCCCCGAAGATGATGAGGAGGAAGAAGACTCTCTCCCGGAGGAGGGACATAGGAAGAGGAAGGCTTCCCCAACAGGGGAGGCCGAAGGGTCCAAGAGGGGGAGAACTATTCCCCCGGACAGCTCCGCCAACACCGACGTTGGCGAGGAGGAGTGGCCTTCACGGGCCAGGCCTCCGGCGAGATGTAAGTATCCGGATCCCTGATATGCAATTTCTTTCGTGTCACATAGTGTCCTACTAATGCCGCATACTGTCCGCAGTCCGGCCAATGATGATCTCCCCGCTTCATCGAGCGGGTCGTTGGCCCCGTCGGATGTGGATTCACTTCCGACTGCCTCTACCCCCCGCGCCGATGAGGACGCTGAGGTGGGATCCCAGAAAGGGACCCATCAGGCTTTGAGGTAAGAAGTTAAAATTGTGTAATGTAATACCGCATAGACAGTAGCCCCTGATGCTCGGTTCGGTGTTCGGAAAGAAAAGCCGGACTGAGGATCTAAGATATTCGCAGGTTGCTAATAAATTATGTCAACATGGGTTTGCAGGCTGTGCTGCTGACCTCTGCCGCACTAACTGTCGAGGTTGGTACATTAAAGCAAGATCTCGAGCGGTCCGAGCGAGAGCTCGGCCATGCCAAGAGGCAGCTCGAGGACAAAGAAGGTGAGTAGCACCACTTTGAATTGTTACCTTACAGGAAAGGATTTTGGTCGCAATAAAATTAACAAGGATAATATGGGTATTGCAGGGGCCACAAACGAGGTGGCAGCCCTGAAGGAGGCTGTGTCCGCAGCCGAATGCAGTGCGGCCATGGACCGGGCAGAGCGAGAAAAGCAGGAGGCACAGGTGGCGGAAGTGCGGCAACAGCTCCAGGCTCTCATGGAGAAGCATGAGAGCTTGGAGCGCGACTCCAAGACTCGAGAGTCCGGGCTTGCCTCGGCTCTCGAAAGTGCCAAGTCCACCAAGGCCGAGGCCCGTAAGGCCCTTCAGGAGGTTGAAGATGTAAAGAAGATAGCGGCGGGTAAGGCATTCTTCATGCAAAGCAAGCATGTTAATGTAAACTACCTGACACTTACCCGCATTCGGAGCTCTCCAGGGGCGTTTGCAGTTCTGCCGCGTAGTGTGTCCGATGCCGCCGCATTCTACCGTGGCGAGGAGGGGAGCTCAACGGAGAAGGTCTTCTGGTCTCAGTACGCTGAGGCCGGCCATCCGGTGCCCCCCAGCGACCAGCTGAAGCAGCTGGTCGAACTCCACAAGGTAGCTGAGGAGGCCATGAAGGGCCTTATTGTCCGGCTGTGGCCTGGACAGGCCATGCCTGGGAGCTACTTCGGCCTCGTGCGGCGGCTGGTGGATGCGTGCCCCTGGGTGGAGGTCATCAAGCGCTCCGCCTGTATTGAAGGTGCTCGTCGGGCCCTTGCCCGCACAAAGGTGCACTGGGGCAGGCTGGATGCGGAGAAGCTTCTTACTAACCCGCCGCCACCGGGCAAGGAGTATCGTACGCCCGAAATGTATTATAAAATTGTCCTGAAGGGAGCCCGCGATATTGCGGATGAGTGCCCTAGAGATATAATTTTTGAGTAAACCTGCTATGTATTATCCTGTGCGCTGAAAACTTTGTTCATGTGCGCTTTAAACAACTCTTTTTTAATTTAAGATATTACCTTCTGTGTGGCCGTTTATAAAATATGAGAGATGGCAAGTCGTTGGCTTCAGCCCCCAAGCCGCAAGTGCTATGGTGTTCGGGATAACTTGAGCACTCTTGTTCCCATTTTTGGGTCCATCTAGGGAGGCGCTCAACACAACGAACCAGGCAACCGGACTTATAGTGCTTGAACACTCCCACTTAGCCATAGAATTCTATAATTTTAAATTTCGGCGAAGCCCCTAGTATTCGGAAGACCGAATTCTGGGCGCTATCCATGCCTTCGTCGGACATTATCCGGAACTTTGCTCGAAGCGGCGTGAGTCTTTAAGGACCCGAAAAGACCTCTCAAACAGCGACCAGTCTCTCGCCTTATCATGCCGGTCAGTTTTAGCTTTCTCCACTGAGGCGCTCGCCCAGCTCAACCGGGGCGCAATCGCAGTGGTTCTCCCAGTGCCACCTTTGCCGACGGAACGGAATGTAAGGCACCAACTATTGACCCGCCGCCACCGGGCAAACCCAACTATTGACCCAAGACATGATTCGGAGCCGATTCATATAATGCTATAAGTTCGGGGTGCCGCACTTGTGAAAGTGTTCAGACTTATCACACCATAATGCGGGGAACGTAAGCCCCTGGTGTATTAGGCCGTATCAAAATATACGGGTGCAAGATGTCATGTAATGAACATATATTTGCAATAACAAGCAAAAAAAGTGCTGCATCATTTATTAAAGGAAGTCTGCTATGAGTGCGGACTGATACAGATAGTGTGGTAAGCAAGGGTTTTGGAGTAATTAAACATGTCCCCCTCCAGGGATGGGCTGCGGACTTGGTGTATACAATCAAATTTAATGCTCGTAATTGAGACCACCTAAGTGTTCGTCGCCGCATTCTTTACTCCCCGGCTGTTGCATCATGAGTTCGGCAGGTTCACGGCCGGACAGGGCCTCTGGCTAACGGAGTCCTGTCTACAGAAAGAAGGAAAATAATAAAAAAGAGTGGCACACTTGCAAGCCCCTGGTGTGGTCGAGCCGCACTCTGGGTCCATTGTGGTCATGCCCCTTCCCCTGCGCCCATGGTACCTCCAAAGCGTAATGATGTACGTGGATGGTTGTTCTTGCAATCATGCGAGGGCGGGGGTTAGGGCCGCGTTGCTACGCGTGCTCGGATCGTGCCAGGTGGTCTTGGTTGGTGTTGCTTCGGGCGCGTTTGGCTGTATCCGGCCGTTTAACGGCCGGACTCGAAAATTGCCTTAAAAGGCTGCTCTGTACTTCTGCCGCGAGAGCCGCTGTATGTTCCTCCATTCGGAGGGAGCGTTCCGTATTTCCGTTGACCGTGATGACTCCACGAGGGCCTGGCATCTTGAGCTTGAGGTATGCATAATGCGGCACCGCGTTGAACTTTTCAAACGCGGTTCGTTCGAGCAGAGCGTGATAGCCGCTGCGAAATGGGACTATGTCGAAGATTAACTCCTCGCTCCAGAAATTATCCGGGGATCCGAAGACCACTTCCAGTGTGACTGAGCCTGTACAATTGGCCTCCACACCTGGTATGACGCCTTTAAAGGTTGTCTTTGTAGGTTTAATCCTTGAGGGGTCTATGCCCATCTTGCACACTGTATCCTGATAAAGTAGGTTCAGGCTACTGCCGCCGTCCATCAGGACTCTCGTGAGGTGAAATCCATCGACGATTGGGTCTAAAACCAATGCGGCGAATCCGCCATGGCGGATGCTGGTCGGATGGTCTCTTCTATCGAAAGTGATCGGACAAGAGGACCATGGATTGAACTTTGGGGCGACTGGCTCCATCGCGTATACGTCCCTTAGTGCATGCTTCCGCTCCCTCCTGGGTATATGGGTCGCGTAGATCATGTTCACCGTCCGCACTTGTGGGGGGAAACCCTTCTGTCCTCTATTGTTCGGCGGTCGGGTCTCTTCCTCGTCGTCGCTGTTTAGCCCCTTGTCGTTGTTTTCGGCAATTAACTTGCCTGCCTGCTTGAACACCCAGCAATCTCTGTTGGTGTCATTAGCTGGCTTTTCAGGGGTGCCATGTATCTGGCATAAGCGGTCGAGTATTCGGTCCAAATTGGACGGACCCGGAGTGGTTCTTTTGAATGGCTTCTTCCGCTGACCGGGTTTAGAGCCTCGGAATCCGGCGTTGACTGCCGTATCCTCCTTGTCGTCACCGCTAATGCGGCGTTTATTTTTGCTTCGACGTGACCTGCCATTGTGGTCCTTAGTATCCGGACTACCAGAATTTTTACTGAGGTTGTTGCTGCGAGCTAGCCAGCTATCTTCTCCCGCGCAAAAGCGGGTCATTAATGATGTGAGGGCTGCCATGGATTTCGGCTTTTCCTGTCCCAGGTGCTGGGCTAGCCACTCGTCGCGGATGTTATGTTTGAAGGCTGCGAGGGCCTCTACATCCGGACAGTCGACGATTTGGTTTTTCTTTGTCAAGAACCATGTCCAGAATTGTCTGGCCGATTCGTCTGGCTGCTGAATTATGTGGCTTAGGTCATCGGCGTCTGGTGGCCGCACATACGTGCCCAGGAAGTTGTCGAGGAATGCGGCTTCCATGTCTTCCCAACACCCAATTGACTCTGCGGGCAAGCTATTAAGCCAATGCCGACCTGGTCCTTTAAGCTTGAGTGGCAGATACTTGATGGCATGGAGATCGTCGCCGCGGGCCATATGGATGTGAAGGAGATAATCTTCGATCCAAACCGGGGGGTCTGTTGTTCCATCATAGGATTCGATGTTTACGGGTTTAAACCCTTCAGGGATTTGATGATCCATTACTTCGTCAGTGAAGCATAGCGGGTGTGCGGCACCTCTATATTGAGCAATATCACGACGTAGCTCAAGAGAGCGTTGTCTGCTGTGTTCAGCCCGGCCGGGGTTATTGTATCCGGCGCGACGGTATTCGTCGTGGGTCGTGGGGTGCCCACGTGATCCGTAGATGGATCAGGATTGCCTTGCTTTGTCCTCCAATACATCTCGCAAGTCTGGCGCGTTCCCTCTTGGCTTCGTACTTCTGGAGCGATGCCGGGGTACGGTCTTGGTGGAGGGCCTGGATGCCTCTCTGTCGCGACCACGGGGTGGTCGGTTGGCCATATCGTGCGCTGGTGATGAAGGTATGTATGCTTCTTCCTCTAATCGGGGGAGCAACTTGCGTCTTGGGTAGCTTTTGGAGGGGCGTTCGAGCTTATACTCTTCGGCCGCGAGGACCTCGGTCCATCGATCGGCCAGCAGGTCCTGATCAGCTTGAAGCTGCTGCTGCTTTTTCTTTAGGCTATTTGCCGTGGCGATAAGCCTGTGTTTAAAACGCTCTTCTTCGACGGGATCCTCAGGCACGACGAATTCGTCGTTGTTGAGGCTTGCCTCGTCTTCGGAGGGAGATGTATAGTTATATTCCTCGACCTCTTCGTCTGCCTCCCTCTCGTGAGGGCTTGCTTCTGCATCCTCCTGCGCTGAGTCCTGCTGGAGGGGGTTGTCTTCGGCACTCTCGGGGGCATTATTATCTCATGTGCCGGAATCTCCATTCTTGCTATGGCGGGATGTAGAGCGGCGCCGCTGACGCCGGCGCTTGGGCTGTTTCTTTAAGGAATCTGCCTCCGCTGCTTCTTCACCGTCCCCGTCTTTTGGGGTGTCCACCATGTATATGTCGTATGACAAGGTGGTCTTCCAGTGCCCTTAGGCGCTGGTTCTTGATCGTCTCCGGCATCGTCGTTCATAGCGTCGATGTCTTCGGAGTCGTAGTCTAGCATGTCGGTTAGATTGTCGACAGTGGCTACAAAGTGGGTGGTGGGTGGGCTCAGAATTTCTTCGTCGTCCGTATTCCAACCATCCTGGCCATAATCCGGCCAGGGCTCTCCGGATAGCGAGAGATGCTTTAGCGAATTGAGGATGTCGCCAAAGGGTGAGTGTTGGAAGATGTCCGCGGCGGTGAATTCCATAACCGGCGCCCGATCGGATTCGATTGGCAGGGGCGTCGGAAGTCCAGAGTCCGGCAAGGAGTCTAGCACCTCGGAGTCATGAGCTTCGCGAGGGAGAAGGCTAGTGTTCGGCTCCATCGCCGTGGAAGTTGAAGCCCCCGAGGCGGTGTCCAACCACCGGTCCTCGATCTGGGCGATCGGCTCCGGACTAAAGGCCGGAGCGGATTCTTGTGCGGCCACCAAGGCACTGTTCGGCGGCAGAGCTAGATCATGCCCATCGTAACAGTGCGGCGCGCTTGGCTATGGCTCGAGCCCATCGAAGATCAAGTCCCCGCAGATGTCGGCCGTGAAGTTTAGGCTTCCGAATCTGACCTGATGGCCAGGGGCGTAGCTTTCAATCTGCTCCAGATGGCCGAGTGAATTAGCCCGCAGTGCGAAGCCGCCGAATACGAAGATCTGTCCGGGGAGAAAAGTCTCACCCTGGACAGCGTTATTGATTGAAGATGCCATCGAGCCTATCGGTGACGACATAGAGGAACTCTCAATGAGAGCACCAATGTCGGTGTCAAAACCGGCGGATCTCGGGTAGGGGTCCCGAACTGTGCGTCTAGGCAGATGGTAACAGGAGACAAGGGACACGATGTTTTACCCAGGTTCGGGCCCTCTTGATTGAGGTAAGACCCTTCGTCCTGCTTGATTAATATTGATGATATGGGTAGTACAAGAGTGGATCTACCACGAGATCAAGGAGGCTAAACCCTAAGGCTAGCCTATGGTATGATTGTTGTAATGTATGTTGTGTCCTACGGACTAAAGCCCTCCGGTTTATATAGACACCGGAGGAGGCTAGGGTTACACAGAGTCGGTTACAATGGTAGGAGATCTACATATCCGTATTGCCAAGCTTGCCTTCCACGCCAAGGAAAGTCCCATCCGGACACGGGAAGGAGTCTTCAATCTTGTATCTTCGTAGCCTTGGAGTCCGGCAGACAATGATAGTCCGGCTGTCCGGACACCCCCAGTCCAGGACTCCCTTAACCCCCGTACTACCTACGTTGGGGCGGAAGCCGACGACTGGCCAACTCTCATATTTAACAAAACGACCGCACATGAGGTAAAATTTTAAATAACAAGCATTATATTACATAACGGCTCTGTTTCACAATACATGAAGGGACAATATGAATGACTTCATTCAAAGATAATATCTTTTGAACACTGCCCCTCTACAATGCGGGATCCCTCCAGGACATCTTCAAAATACCGCTCGGGCGTGCAGTGCTCCTTGCCCGCTGGCGGTCCCTTGGTCGCAAGCTTCATGGCGTCCATCTTCACGCACTGTATCTTGACTCAGGCGAAGGCCATTCACGCGCCTTCGATGCAGACCGACTCTTGATGGCATCAAGCCGAGGGCAGGCATTGACCAGCCGCTTCACGAGCCCGAAATAGCTGCTGGGTATGGCTTCGGCAGGCCATAGCCGGATTATTAAATCCTTCATGGCCAGTTCGGCCACCCTATGCAGTTCGACCAACTATTTTAGCTGATCACTAAAGGGCACCGGATGTTCTGGCGCAAGGTATTGCGACCAAAACAGCTTCTTTGTGGAGCTCCCCTCTTCGGCTTGAAAGAATTCCGCAGCGTCTAAAATGCTGCGCGGCAGATCCGAAAACACCCCTGGAGAACTCCAAATCCGGGTCAGTAAGAGGAACCTTTTCTTCACATATTTGCTCTGCATAATAAAGGCCTTACCCGCCGCGATTTTTCTGGCCTCCTGGACTCCCTGGAGGGCGCCCTGGGCTTCAACCGGGCATCATGTGCTCTTTGGCGGGCCTTGGCAAGTTCGGACTCTTGATCCGCAATGTTGCACTCCAAGGACTCACATTTCTTCACGGCGTCCTGGAGTTCCTGCTGGACCTCACCGAACCTGGCCTCATGCTTTTCACGGGCGGCTTGTCCCTTGGCCGCTCTCTCCTCGGCCTCGGCCAGCTCCTTTTTGAGAGCCTCCACCTCGGTTGCCGCACCTGCAGATAAAATGGAACTACATTCATTACAAATCATCCATCCTTTCTAATATACAGAAGGTCATTGCATACCTTGTTTATCCTCTAGCTGCTTTTTCATGCGGCCGAGCTCTTCCTCGGCCCGCTCCAGACTCTGCTTCAGTCCGGAAACCTCAGCAGAATGAGAGGTTGCAGCCAGTAACGACGCGTGCGGAGGGAGTCCTGGACTGGGAGGTGTCCGGACAGCCGGACTATCATCGTCCGCCGGACTCCAAGACTACGAAGATACAAGATTGAAGACTCTGTCCCGTGTCCGGATGGGACTTTCCTTGGCGTGGAAGGCAAGCTTGGCAATACGGATATGTAGATCTCCTACCATTGTAACCGACTCTGTGTAACCCTAGCCTCCTCCGGTGTCTATATAAACCGAAGGGCTTTAGTCCGTAGGACACAACATACATTACAACAATCATACCATAGGCTAGCTTTAGGGTTTAGCCTCCTTGAACTCGTGGTAGATCCACCCTTGTACTACCCATATCATCAATATTAATCAAGCAGGACGTAGGGTTTTACCTCCATAAAGAGGGCCCGAACCTGGGTAAAACATCGTGTCCCTTGTCTCCTGTTACCATCCGCCTAGACGCACAGTTCGGGACCCCCTACCCGAGATCCGCCGGTTTTGACACCGACATTGGTGCTTTCATTGAGAGTTCCTCTGTGTCGTCACCGATAGGCTCGATGGCATCTTCAATCAACAACACTGTCCAGGGTGAGACTTTTCTCCCCGGACAGATCTTCGTATTCAGCGGCTTCGCACTGCGGGATAATTCACGTGGCCATCTGGAGCAGATTGAAAGCTACGCCCCTGGCCATCAGGGCAGATTCGGAAGCCTAAACTTCACGGCCGACATCCGCGGGGGCTTGATCTTCGACGGGCTCAAGCCACAGCCAAGCGTGCCGCACTGTTACGATAGGCATGATCTAGCTCTGCCGCCGAACAGTGCCTTGGTGTCCGCACAAGAATCCGCTCTGGCCTTTAGTCCGGAGCCGATCGCCCAGATCGAGGACCGGTGGTTGGACACCGCCTCGGGGGCTTCAACTTCCACGGTGATGGAGCCGAATACTAGCCTTGTCCCTCGCGAAGCTCGTGACTCTGAGGTGACGGACTCCGGACCTCCCACGCCCCTGCCAATCGAATCTGATCGGGCGCCGGTTATGGAATTCACCGCCGCGGACATCTTCCAACACTCACCCTTTGGCGACATCCTAAATTTGCTAAAGCATCTCTTGCTATCCGGAGAGCCCAGGCCGGATTATGACCAGGATGGTTGGGATACGGACGACGAAGAAATTCTGAGCCCACCCACCACCCACTTTGTAGCCACTGTCGACGATCTAACCGACATGCTAGACTACGACTCCGAAGACATCGACGCTATGAACGATGATGCCGGAGACGAATAGGAACCAGCGCCTACAGGGCACCGGAAGACCACCTCGTCATACGACATATACATGGTGGACACCCCAAAAGATGGGGACGGCGAAGAAGCAGCGGAGGCAGATTCCTTAAAGAAACAGCCCAAGCGCCGGCGTCAGCGGCGCCGCTCTAAATCCCGCCACATCAAGAATGGAGATTCCGGCACAGGAGATAATAATACCCCCGAGAGTGCCGAAGACAATCCCCTCCAGCAGGACTCGGCGCAGGAGGATGCAGAAGCAAGCCCTCACGAGAGGGCGGCAGACGAAGAGGTCGAGGAATATAACTATACACCTCCCTCTGAAGACGAGGCAAGCCTCAACGACGACGAATTCGTCGTGCCTGAGGATCCCGTCGAACAAGAGCATTTTAAACGCAGGCTTATCGCCACGGCAAATAGCCTAAAGAAAAAGCAGCAGCAGCTTCAAGCTGATCAGGACCTGCTGGCCGATCGATGGACCGAGGTCCTCGCGGCCGAAGAGTATAAGCTCGAACGCCCCTCCAAAAGCTACCCAAGACGCAATTTGCTCCCCCGATTAGAGGAAGAAGCATACATACCTTCATCACCAGCGCATGATACGGCCGACTGACCACCCCGTGGTCGCGACAGAGAGGCATCCAGGCCCTCCACCAAGACCGTACCCCGGCATCGCTCCAAAATTACGAAGCCAAGAGGGAACACGCCGGACTTGCGAGATGTATTGGAGGACAAAGCAAGGCAATCCAGATCCATCTACGGATCACGTGGGCGCCCCACGACCCACGAAGAATACCGTCGCGCCGGATACAATAACCCCGGCCGGGCCGAACACAGCAGACAACACTCTCTCGAGCTACGTCATGATATTGCTCAATATAGAGGCGCCGCACATCCGCTATGCTTCACTGACGAAGTAATGGATCATCAAATCCCTGAAGGGTTTAAACCCGTAAACATCGAATCCTACGATGGAACAACAGACCCCGCGGTTTAGATCGAAGATTATCTCCTTCACATCCATATGGCCCGCGGCGACGATCTCCATGCCATCAAGTATCTCCACTCAAGCTTAAAGGACCAGCTCGGCATTGGCTTAATAGCTTGCCCGCAGAGTCAATTGGGTGTTGGGAAGACCTGGAAGCCGCATTCCTCGACAACTTCCAGGGCACGTATGTGCGGCCACCAGACGCCGATGACCTAAGCCACATAATACAGCAGCCAGACAAATCGGCCCGACAATTCTAGACACGATTCTTGACAAAGAAAAACCAAATCGTCAACTGTCCGGATGCAGAGGCCCTTGCAGCCTTCAAACATAACATCCGCGACGAGTGGCTAGCCCGGCACCTGGGACAGGAAAAGCCGAAATCCATGGCAGCCCTCACATCATTAATGACCCGCTTTTGCGTGGGAGAGGATAGCTGGCTAGCTCGCAGCAACAACCTCAGTAAAAATTCTGGCAGTACGGATACTAAGGACCACAACGGCAGGTCACGTCGAAGCAAAAATAAACGCCGCATTAACGGCGACAACAAGGAGGATACGGCAGTCAACGCCGGATTCCGAGGCTCTAAACCCGGTCAGCGGAAGAAGCCATTCAAAAGAACCACTTCGGGTCCGTCCAATTTGGACCGAATACTCGACTGCTTATGCTAGATACATGGCACCCCTGAAAAGCCAGCTAATCACACCAACAGAGATTGCTGGGTGTTCAAGCAGGCAGGCAAGTTAATTGCCGAAAACAACGACAAGGGGCTAAACAGCGACGACGAGGAAGAGACCCGACCGCCGAACAATAGAGGACAAAAGGGTTTCCCCCCACAAGTGCGGACGGTGAACATGATCTACGCGACCCATATACCCAGGAGGGAGCGGAAGCGTGCACTAAGGGACGTATACGCGATGGAGCCAGTCGCCCCGAAGTTCAATCCATGGTCCTCTTGTCCGATCACTTTCGATCGAAGAGACCATCCGATCAGCATCCGCCATGGCGGATTCGCCGCATTGGTTTTAGACCCAATCGTTGATGGATTTCACCTCACGAGAGTCCTGATGGACGGCGGCAGTAGCCTGAACCTCCTTTATCAGGATACAGTGCGCAAGATGGGCATAGACCCCTCAAGGATTAAACCTACAAAGACAACCTTTAAAGGCATCATACCAGGTGTGGAGGCCAATTGTACAGGCTCAGTCACACTGGAAGTGGTCTTCGGATCCCCGGATAATTTCCGGAGAGAGGAGTTAATCTTCGACATAGTCCCATTTCGCAGCGGCTATCACGCTCTGCTCGGACGAACCGCGTTTGCAAAGTTCAACGCGGTGCCGCATTATGCACACCTCAAGCTCAAGATGCCAGGCCCTCGTGGAGTCATCACGGTCAATGGAAATACGGAACGCTCCCTCCGAACGGAGGAACATACAGCGGCTCTCGCGGCAGAAGTACAGAGCAGCCTTTTAAGGCAATTTTCGAGTCCGGCCGTTAAACGGCCGGATACAGCCAAATTCGCCCGAAGCAACACCAACCAAGACCACCTGGCACGATCCGAGCACGCGTAGCAATGCGGCCCTAACCCCCGCCCTCGCATGATTGCAAGAACAATCCTCCGCGTACATCATTACGCTTTGGAGGTACCATGGGCGCAGGGGAAGGGGCACAACCACAATGGACCCAGAGTGCGGTTCGATCACACCAGGGGCTTGCAAGTGTGCCACTCTTTTTTATTATTTTCCTTCGTTCTTTACACAGGACTCCGTTAGCCAGAGGCCCTGTCCGGCGGTGAACCTGCCGAACTCATGATGCAACAGCCGGGGAGTAAAGAATGCGGCGACGAACACTCAGGTGGTCTCAATTACGAGCAGTAAATTTGATTATATACACCAAGTCCGCAGCCCATCCCTGGAGGGGGACATGTTTAATTAGTCCAAAACCCTTGCTTACCGCACTATCTGTATCAGTCCGCACTCATAGCAGACTTCCTTTAATAAATGATGCATCACCTTTTTTTGCCTGTTATTACATATATATGTTCATTACATGACATCTTGCACCCGTATATTTTGATACGGCCTAATACACCAGGGGCTTACGTTCCCTGCATTATTGTGTGATAAGTCCGAACACTTCCACAAGTGCGGCACCCCGAACTTATAGCATTATATGAATCGGCTCCGAATCATGTCTTGGGTCAATAGTTGGGTTTGCCCGGCTCCCACGTTTTGTCGCCTTACGTTCCGTTCCGTCGGCTAAGGTGGCACTGGGAGAACCACTGGGATTGCGCCCCGGTTGAGCTGGGCGAGCGCCTCAGTGGAGAAAGCTAAAACTGACCGGCATGATAAGGCGAGAGACTGGTCACTATTCGAGAGGTCTTTTCGGGTCCTTAAAGACTCACGCCGCTTCGAGCGAAGTTCCGGATAATGTCCGACGAAGGCGTGGATAGCGCCCAGAATTCGGTCTTCCGAATACTAGGGGCTTCGCCGAAATTTAAAATTATAGAATTCTATGGCTAAGTGAGAGTGTTCAAGCACTATAAGTCTGGTTGCCTGGTTCGTTGTGTTGAGCGCCTCCCTAGATGGACCCAAAAATGGGAACAAGAGTGCTCAAGTTATCCCGAACACCCCAGCACTTAAGGCTTGGGGGCTGAAGCAGAAGGTAATATTTTATAAACGGCCGCACAGAAGGTAATATTTTAAATTAAAAAAGAGTTGCTTAAAGCGCACATGAACAAAGTTTTCAGCGCACTTGATAATACATAGCAGGTTTACTCAAAAATTACATCTCTAGGGCACCCATCTGCAATATCGCGGGCTCCCTTCAGGACAGTTTTATAATACATTTCGGGCGTACGATACTCCTTGCCCGGTGGCGGCGGGTTAGTAAGAAGCTTCTCCGCATCCAGCCTGCCCCAGTGCACCTTTGTGCGGGCAAGGGCCCGACGAGCACCTTCAATACAGGCGGAGCGCTTGATGACCTCCACCCAGGGGCACGCATCCACCAGCCGCCGCACGAGGCCAAAGTAGCTCCCAGGCATGGCCTGTCCAGGCCATAGCTGGACTATAAGGCCCTTCATGGCCTCCTCAGCTACCTTGTGGAGTTCGACCAGCTGCTTCAGCTGGTCGCTGGGGGGCACCGGATGGCCGGCCTCAGCGTACTGAGACCAGAAGACCTTCTCCGTTGAGCTCCCCTCCTCGCGACGGTAGAATGCGGCGGCATCGGACACACTACGCGGCAGATCTGCAAACGCCCCTGGAGAGCTCCGAATGCGGGTAAGTGTCATGTAGTTTACATTAACATGCTTGATTTGCATGAAGAATGCCTTACCCGCCGCTATCTTCTTTACATCTTCAACTTCCTGAAGGGCCTTACGGGCCTCGGCCTTGGCGGACATGGCACTTTCGAGAGCCGAGGCAAGCTCGGACTCTCGAGTCTTGGAGTTGCACTCCAAGCTCTCATGCTTCTCCATGAGAGCCTGGAGCTCTTGCCGCACTTCCGCCACCTGTGCCTCCTGTAAGGTAACAATTCAAAGTGGTTCTACTCACCTTCTTTGTCCTCGAGCTGCCTCTTGGCATGGACGAGCTCTCGCTCGGACCGCTCGATATCTTGCTTTAATGTACCAACCTCCGCAGTCAGTGCGGCAGAGGTCAGCAGCACAGCCTGCAAACCCATATTGACATAATTAATTAGCAACCTGCGAATATCTTTTTAGATCCTCAGTCCGGCTTTTCTTTCCGAACGCCGAACCGAGCATCAGGGGCTACTGTCTATGCGGTATTACATTACACAATTTTAACTTCTTACCTCAAAGCCTGTTAAAAGGCTACTGCAGGCTTCGGTCAGCCCGCTCTTGGCGAGCTGGACCTTCTGAATCACCGCACTCATAACAGTGCGGTGTTCTTCCTCGATGGAAGCGCCTTTGAGCGCCTCCAGCAAGTTGTCCGGCGCCTCCGGTTCGACGGAGGCCGCCGGCATCACGGTCTTGCCCTTTTTTTGAAGGGGCCGCCTGCCGGACTCTGGAACCACTACAGGTTCCGACGTAGAGTCCGGCGCAATGTCCGGGAGGCTGCCTTGCGGCGCCTCCGGAGCCTCCTCCTGATGGGTCCCTTTCTGGGATCCCACCTCAGCGTCCTCATCGGCGCGGGGGGTAGAGGCAGTCGGAAGTGAATCCACATCCGATGGGGCCAACGACCCGCTGGATGAAGCGGGCAGATCATCATCGGTCGGACTGCGGACAGTATGCGGCATTAATAGGACACTATGTGACACGAAAGAAATTGCATATCAGGGATCCGGATACTTACGATCTCACCGGAGGCCTAGCCCGTGAAGGCCACTCCTCCTCGCCAACGTCGGTGTTGGCGGAGCTGTCCGGGGGAATAGTTCTCCCCCTCTTGGACCCTTCGGCCTCCCCTGTTGGGGAAGCCTTCCTCTTCCTCTCTCCCTCCTCCGGGAGAGAGTCTTCTTCCTCCTCCTCATCTTCGGGGGAGGAGTCCGCCTCGTCGTTGGACGCCTGATTACGGGAACTCTTTCGAGTGCCCGTGGCCGCCTTCTTGGCCTTCTTCTCCGGCACCACGTGCGGTGCCGGAACCAGCAGCCCCGCTAGACGGGCGTCCACTGGGTCTTCTGGCATGGGAGCCGGGCAAATGAGCTGCTCGGCCTTCTGCATCCATTCCTGTCAAAAGAAAAGGGAAATTGAAACCCTCTTAGAATAAATCTATTTACAACAAGTGTCCCATAAAGGGGTTGAATCACTTACCTCGTCAGCTGGATGCTACGAGCGAAATCCGCGATCTTCCGTCGCGTGTGCGGGGGCTTCGGCACCCTTAAACAGCACCCTCCAGGCGCCTTTGTACGTCGTGTCGAAGAGCCCGCTTAGCGCCTGGTGCTGTTCCGGATCGAACTCCCACAGATTGAATGCTCGTTCTTGGCATGGGAGGATGCGGCGGACGAGCATGACTTGGACCACGTCGACGAGCCTGAGCTTCTTGTTCACCAGCTTCTGGATACAGGCTCGGAGTCCCGTCAGCTCCTTCGGATTACCCCACAGCAAGCCCTTCTCTTTCCAGGAGGTGAGCTGCGTAGGGATACCAGATCTAAACTTGGGGGCCGCCGCCCACGCTGGGTCGCGCGGCTCGGTGATATAGAACCACCCCGATTGCCACCCCCTGACGGAGTCCACGAAGGCCCCTTCGAACCAGAGGACGTTGGGCATCTTGCCCAACATGGCACCTCCGCACTCCGCCTGCGTGCCCTTCACTACCTTCGGCATGACGTTGAAGGTCTTGAGCCACAAGCCGAAGTGGGGCCGGATGCAGAGGAGGGCCTCACACACGACGATGAACGCCGAGATGTTGAGGATGAAGTTTGGCGCCAGATCGTGGAAATCCAGGCCGTAGTAGAACATGAGCCCCCGGACAAAGGGGTGAAGTGGAAAACCCAGTCCGCGGAGGAAGTGGGGAAGGAAAACGACCCTCTCATGGGGCCCGGGGGTAGGGATGATCTGCCCCTCGTCGGGCAGCCGGTGCGCGATATCGCCGGAAAGGTATCCGGCACTGCGCAGCTTGGTGATGTGCTCCTCCTTGATGGTGGAAGCCAACCATTTGCCTCCCCCTCCGGACATGGTCGGGGAAGGTTAGGACGAGATGCGCGAGCTTGGGCGTTGGAGCTTGAGTGCGCGGAGGTGGATAAGCAAAGGAGGAAAAAGGCGTGGGTGAAAAGGTGAATCCTTATCCCTTATATATAGGAGGGCGAAAACTATGCGCCCCCCACCAGCCCGGTAAAACTCGCTTATCTCCCAAGCGCCACCATCAATGGCGCGGTTGGGTTACCCACGTCCGTATTGATGAGAATCCCGGAATAAGGGGAGCACGATCTCTGCTTCGACAAGACGTGCCAAGGAAACCGCTTCGCTAAACGTGCTGAGGTGGTATAATAAAAAACGGTTCAAGTAAAGGCTTGGTAGCGGTGTGATGTCATGCCGCAAAATACGTCAGTAGATTGGACTTGTGTACATTTTATTCTCTCTATGGTGGAATGTGGAATTTATTTTGCAGAGCCGGACACTATCCTGGTGTTCATGATCTTCTCTGGATTATTCAAAGGAGGAACCCGCCTTGCAATGCCGAACATTATGCGCGCCAGACTTATCGCCATTGAAGCCTGGTTCAGGGGCTACTGAGGGAGTCCTGGACTGGGGGGTGTCCGGACAGCCGGCCTATCATCGTCCGTCAGACTCCAAGACTACGAAGATACAAGATTTAAGACTCCGTCCCGTGTCCGGATGGGACTTTCCTTGGCGTGGAAGGCAAGCTTGGCAATACGGATATGTAGATCTCCTACCATTGTAACCGACTCTATGTAACCCTAGCCTCCTCCAGTGTCTATATAAACCGGAGGGCTTTAGTCCGTAGGACACAACATACATTACAACAATCATACCATAGGCTAGCTTTAGGGTTTAGCCTCCTTGATCTCGTGGTAGATCCACCCTTGTACTACCCATATCATCAATATTAATCAAGCAGGACGTAGGGTTTTACCTCCATCAAGAGGGCCCGAACCTGGGTAAAACATCGTGTCCCTTGTCTCCTGTTACCATCCTCCTAGACGCACAGTTCGGGACCCCCTACCCGAGATCCGCCGGTTTTGAGACTGACACCTGCTTGTTCACATTGACTCATCTGTTTAGTCTCATGCGAAACTTGTTTGATCCTCGGTCCGGCTTTTCTTTTTGAACACCAGACAGTGTCTCAGGGGCTACAGTCTATACTGTGACATTCTTTTTACATAATTGCATTGCTTACCTCAAAGCCTGTTAGAAGGCTTGTGTAGGCTTCGGTCAGTCCGCTCTTCGCAGACTAAATCCTCTCAACCACCGTACGCGTAAGGCTACGGTGTTCCTCAACAATGGAAGCACTTCGCAGCGCTTCCATTAGAGTGTCCGGCGCCTCTGGCTTGATAGAGGTCACCGGCGGAATTGGCGCACCTCCTCCTTTTGAAGGAGACTGCTTGCTGGGTTTAGGAGCCGCATAGGTCTCCAGGACCGTATTCGGCTGGGGGCCGAACTGAATATGGCCCCCATCGCCAGTCTCCATGGGGATTCCCCCCCCCCCATGTGTCCGGTGGCTGAGGTTTCACCCTCCGGCGCCGCCCTGACTGCCTCCTGAGTCTCTCCCTGGCCTGGGATCCATCGAGACAACACCTCGGTGCCATCCATGGCCTTGGGAGAGGAGGCCGCCAGAAGGGACCCGTTGTCCATCACCTTCGGGTCCTGCGAATCCCCCGAAGATGAGGACCGCTCGAGGTCGGACCGAGCCGGACTGCAAATGCATGATTGAACATGTTAAGACTATGAAGTAGAGAGGCCAGATATATGAATGCGTCTAAGTTTTTGAGTACTCACGATTCGGCTAGGGGCTTGTCTCTGGGGCGCCGCTCTGGGCTGCTTTCGACGTCCCACGCGGAGTTATCCGTGAGGGAACCCTTCCCCCTCTTGGACACCTCTTCCTCCAGATTTGTGGAGGCCGCCCTCTTCTTCCTTCCCTCCTCAGGGGGAGAGTTGCTTTCCTCCTCCTCTTCGTTCTCGGCGGCGGAGGAGTGAGTCTCGGTGTCTTCAGACGTCATGTCTTAAGCACCTTTGCGACGGAGGCCACCTTTGGTCCCTTTGGCCTTCTTCTTGGCCTTCTTCTTGGCGCCGGAACTAGCATCTTCCTTAGAAGTGGAATTTTTGGGTCTTCGGGCAATGGAGCCAGATAGTGAATCCGCTCCTCCTTCTTTGTCCAGCCCTCAGAGAATCAGTAGGGAGGCTTAGGCGTCTTCCTCAAGTATGCAAGTAAAGGATACACCTTGAAAACATGAAAAAACTTACCAGACTAGAGGAATGGGCCAAGTCGTGCCCACGGTCCTCGGGCGTATCTGGCCACGTCTCGCTAGACTTTAAAAGCACCTTCCAGATGTCTTCGTGCGTAGTGCTGAAGAACTGCATCAAGGTCTGGTGCTTGGCCGGATTGTACTCCCACAAATGGGAAATCCGGCTTTGGCACGGAAGTATCCGGCGAACAAGCATCACCCGGATCACATTGACAAGCTTGATATTCTTGTCTATCATGCTCCTGATGCGCGTCTGAAGTGTTGTCAGCTCGTCCAACGAAGACCAGCCCAGGCCCTTCTCTGGCCAGGAGGTGAGCTGCATTGGGGTTCCGGACTGAAATTCGGGAGCCGCGACCCAGGTGGTGCCGCACGGCTCTGTGACGTAGAACCACTTCTGTTGCCACCCTTCGACGGTCTCCACGAAGGTACTTATTGGTCATGTGACATTGGGCATCTTGCTCACCATGGCGCCTCCGCACTCCGCGTGTTGACTGCCCACGACCTTCGGCTTCACATTGAAGATCTTTAACCATAATCCGAAGTGGGGTGGGATGCAGAGGAAGGCCTCACACACGACAATGAATGCCGGGATGTTGATGAAGGAGTTGGGGGCCAGATCGTGGAAATCCATCCCATAGTAGAACATGAGTCTGCGGATGAACGGGTGGAGAGGAAATCCCAACCCGCGGACGAAGTGGGGGATGAATACTACCCTCTCATGGGACTCCGGGGTGGGGACGATCTGTCCCTTGGCCGGAAGCCGGTGTGCGATTTCCTTGGCCAAATACCCAGCATCCCGGAGCTTGGTAATGTCCTTCTCCTTAACGGAGGAGGCCAACCACTTTCCCTGCGCTCCGGATCCGGACATGATTGGAGTGCTTTTCTTGGGGCGGAAAAGATGAGAACTTGGGCGCTGGAGCTCGAGAATGGATGGGCAGATAAAGGGAAGCCGTGGGTGAAAGGGGTGAATCCTTATCTCTTTATAAGGGCAGTGAATATCAAGCGCCTCCCCCACTCGCCTTAAAACTCGCCTATTCCCCCAGGGTCGTGCAGATGACATGGTTGGATTACCCATGCCCGTATCGATGAGAATCCCGCAATAAGGGGACACGACATTTGCTTTTACAAGACGCGCCAATGAAACCGCATCTCGAAATACGGAGCGGCAGGCTAAAAAACGGTTCGAATAATGGCCGGGCGGCGACGTGATGTCACGCTACAAAAAGTTGTAAGAGGATTGGACTCGTGAAATATTATACTCTCTGCGGTTGTGTGTGGAATTTGTTTTGCAGAGCCGGACACGATTCTTGTGTTCAAAGACTATTTTGGAGTATTCGGAGAAGGAACCCGCCTTGCAATGCCTAAGACAATTTGTGCGTTGGACACCTCGTCATTGAAGCCTGGTTTAGGGGCTATTGAGGGAGTATTGATTAAGGGGTCCTCGGCCATCCGAGCTATGTGGCATGGACTGGACTGATGGGCTGTGAAGATAGAAGACCGAAGACTCTGACCTCTGTCCGGATGGGACTCTCCTTGCCGTGGAAGGCAAGCTTGGCGCCCGGATATGAAGATTCTTTTATTTGCAACCTACTTTGTACAACCTTAGTCCCCTCCGGTGTCTATATAAACCAGAGGGCTTAGTCCATAGAGGCAATCATAATCATACAGGCTAGACTTCTAGGGTTTTAGCCATTACGATCTCGTGGTAGATCAACTCTTGTAATACTCATATTCATCAAGATCGATCCAGCAGGAAGTAGGGTATTACCTCCATAGAGAGGGCCTGAACCTGGGTAAACATCGTGTCCCCCAGCTCCTATTACCATCGACCTCAGACGCACAGTTCGGGACCCCCTACCCGAGATCCGCCGGTTTTGACACGGACAGTGGCATGAAAATAAGCATATTTTGGAGGAAATTCAGAAGAATGGTGTCATGCCCAATATGCGACCCTATCCAAAAGGAACTCGAAGGTCCCACCAAGGATAGACCCGCATATTGAGACGCTTTTGCAAGGTGGATATCATTACATCAACATTACATAATAGATGGGAATACATACATAAGGCATACAATGCCACACGAATACAACAATACAACATACAAGAACAACATCCGACTACGGATGAATCATAAATAGAAACTCAAACAATATCCACCCTGCTAGCCCAGGCTGCCGACCTGGAACCTATCCCCTGATCAAAGAAGAAGCAGAAGAAGAACTCCAAAACAAGCAAGCATCGCTCTCGCGTCATGATCATCGCATAACCTGTACCTGCAACTGTTGTTGTAGTAATCTGTGAGCCATGAGGACTCAGCAATCCCATTACCATGGGTATCAAGACTAGCAAAGCTTAATGGGAAAGGAAGGGGTAAAGTGGTGAGGTTGCAGCAGCGACTAAGCATGATATGGTGGCTAACATACGCAAATGAGAGCGAGAAGAGAACAAGCGGAACGGTCGAGAAGCTAGCAATGATCAAGAGGTGATCCTGAACACCTACTTACGTCAAACATAACCTAGAAACCGTGTTCACTTCCCGGACTCCGCCGAGAAGAGACCATCACGACTACACACGCAGTTGATGCGTTTTAATTCGGATCTGGTGTCAAGTTATCTACAACTGGACATTAACAAATTCCCATCTGCCACATAACCGCGGGCACGGCTCTCGAAAGTTTATACCCTGTAGGGGTGTCCCAACTTAGCCCATGACAAGCTCTCGCGATCAACGAAGGAATAGGCCTTCTCCCAGGAAGACCCGATCAGTCTCGGAATCCCGGTTTACAAGACATTTCGACAATGGTAAAACAAGACCAGCAAAGCCTCCCGCTGTGCCGACAAATCCCGATAGGAGCTGCACATATCTCGTTCTCAGGGCACACCGGATGAGCCAGACGTCGGGTTGGCATAGACCCTGGTTGCCCAGGGGGCGCCGGACATCGCTCGGTTCGGACCAGCACTTAGACAAGCACTGGTCCGGGGGGGCTAAAATAAAGATGACCCTCGGGTTGGCCGACCCAAGGGAAAGGGATAGGTGGTGGTGAGGCAAATGGTAAAACCAATGTTGGGCCTTGCTGGACAAGTTTTATTCAAAGCGAACTGTCAGGGGGGTCCCATAAATCACCCGACCGTGTTAGGAACGCAAAATCCGGGAACATAACACCGGTATGACAGAAACTAGGGCGGCAAGAGTGGAACAAAACACCAGGCATAAGGCCGAGCCTTCCACCCTTTACCAAATATATAGATGCATTAATAATATAAGAGATATTGTGATATCCCAACATAATCCCTGTCCACCATGGAGAAATCTTCAACTTCACCTGCAACTAGCAACGCTATAAGAGGGGCTGAGCAAAGGCGGTAACATAGCCAAACAACGGTTTGCATAGGAAAGGTGTCAAAGGTTAGAGGTTCATGGCAATATGGGATGGCTTGATAAACAGGTAATAGGTAGCGCAGCATAGCGATAGAACGAAGCAACTAGCATAGCAATGATAGTAGTGAGATCCAGGGTAGCGGTCATCTTGCCTGAAATCCCGCTAGGAAGAAGAACGAGTCCATGAAGAAGACGAACGGATGAAGCCGAACCAATCGTAGACGAACGAATCCTCACGATCGCAACGAAACAAGAACTAACAAGAAGAAGCACACAACATAGGTAAACACACCACACATGAACAAGACATGATGCACAACAAGCATGATGCATGACCAAGCTAAATGAAGCTACTAATGGCAAGAGATGATGCAAACAAGAACAACACATCAAGGCAAGTTTAAATTAGGCCGGAAACAACATATAACAATTCCGGTAAGTCCTCATATGCATATTTCGAAATTGGTCCAGAACTGAATAAACCTTATGTTCAAGTTATTAAACAGCAAGTTAAAGATCACCAAGATGATCTACACGAAATCCTAGTCAAGTTACATATAAAGTTCATTAGATTCGGAGCTACGGCCTAGAAGATATGAGCAAAACAAGTTAAGCATGGCATTGATGCAAAATGCATCCAAACATCAAGCAAACACCTCAAAACAAGGATGCAACATGATAATATGAAACAATAAGCAAAATCAAGCAAGTTTCATATAGAGCACACTCAAAACGGAGCAACGGTTCAACACACACACACACTCTATACAAGTCATAACAACAATCTGTCCATAACAGCAACTAGGCATATTGCAAGCATCAAAACAATATGCTACAGCACCCCAACATAATAAAAAAAGGCATGGGCATGAAGTACAGGTAAATCATAACAAAACATGAACACTGAGCTATCTCCAGAAATCAATGGATCATGCTCAAAAAGATATGGAGATATTGCAAATAATAACAGTTTCAGACTTTAGCAGAAATAACATCAGGTTGCAATGTTTAGAGCTATCAAACAACATGTTACAGGAAGCTATCATGGCAATCAAAGGAATGGCATGATACTAATAAATGCATAGAACAACAGTCCCTTACTGACCATGGGCCAAAAAGGCACAGAACATATGGTGGCACCCATGTAAACATGGCAAGTTATATTACAGATTCATACATGGCAGGAACAATAATAAGTAGGCATGTTGGTGAGCTTGAACCACTCACCACCGAGCAATAAATGGCATGGAAAGGCAACCAACAGTAAGAAGACATGTTTGTGAAGCTAAGCATGGCAATAGCAAGGTCATAGGGTGCATGGATCACTAGGAAACAATCATGGAAACATTGAACTTCATGTTAACAGGTTGACAACAACATTTTGAAGCAACTTTAGAGCAAGATTACAACATGTTACAGCAGGCTATAATTGCAACCAAGGGCATGAATGGATAGAGCATGACATGTAGATCAAAACATGTTTATAGAGCATCTCCAGATTATGCATAGAATGATTAGTAGCAACATGTTAACATAGCAACAAAATATAACAGAATCTGTCAGGAAAACAGCAACAGAAACTACCCTACTTAGCAAGCTTGATACACTCAGCACACAACTCACAAAAATACATGGCATACACCCCTGGAAAGATGGCATGGCATAGATCAGCATACATGTAGACAACAACCTCATAGGATGCACACATCAATCATGGCAAAAATGATAAAAGAGCAAGTTATAACAGTTTCAGCAGATTAACATCAACATGCACTCTTCCCACAGCATTTCGGGCATCAAGATGAGATCAAATGAAAATGATGAAATGCAATGAAATGAAGTACTCATCGAGACGAACAATTTGACATATTACACGCACAAAACGGAGCTACGGATACAGAGATGTGACATGATGAACATGGCATGATAACATGAGGTTTCGGGGACTTAGAAGAAAATTCAACCTCGGGGTCAACGCGGATCGGGCGCGAAACGGGTCGGGTCGAAGAGCGGGTCCAGACCGGGCCGGGGTCGAGGCGGATCTGGGCAACTGGTTGGCGGCGGAGGCCGTCCGGCGAGGAGCGGCGCCGGCGAGGAGCGGGACCGCCGGATCCGGTCGCCGGGGTCCCAAACCGACCGGATCTAAGGCCGGCGCGGGTCGCAGGCGGAGCCCGACGGCGGGGGACGTCGAGGCGCGGCCGGGCCGATGTGGTCGGCGGCGAGGCGAACGGCGGCGAGGCGCTGCGGGCTGTAGCGGAGCC
>NC_041383.1:148916837-148927066 GCF_002162155.2 Triticum dicoccoides | reverse complement strand
CGGGCGGCGGGATCTGGGCCCGCGCGGGCCCCGGATGGGCTCCGCGGGCCGGCGGCGAGGGTGGCGGCGGCGCACCACGTGGCAGCCTCCCATTGGCTGCGGGCGGCGGCGGCGAAGCGTCCGGCGCGTACGGACGTGTCCGGTGGCGGCGCGAGGGCGATTTTTAGGGTTAGGGGGGAAATGATCCGGAAATGGAGAGGGGGAGACATTTTTATAGGTGGAGGGAGCTAGGAGAGTCCAAATGAGGTGCGGTTTTCGGCCACGCGATCGTGATCGAATGACCGAGAGCATGGAGGGGAGTTTGCTGGGTTTTGGGCCACTTTGGAAGGGGCGTTGGGCTGCAACTCAAAGAGGGCTTTTGCGGTTACCCGGTTAACCGTTGGAGTATCAAACGGCCTCCAAATGGCACGAAACTTGACAGACGGTCTACCGGTGCTATACCAAGGCCGCTTGGCAAACCTCGGGCCATTCCGAGAACGTTTAACACCCGCACAAGAGAAGAGTTCAAAAGGGACCGCCGGATGACATAGGAGCGCCGGATTGCAAAACTAACAACGGGGAAAAGGCTCGGATGCATGAAACGAACACGTATGCAAAATGAAATGCACATGATGACATGATATGAAATGCCTATGATGACATGGAAAAGTGCAACACGCAAGCAAATGACATGGCAACGACGGCAAATAACTGGCTAACACCTGGCGCAGGGAATCCAGGCCGTTACAAATGGAAATATACTCCAACGAGTGCTCCAAGAACTACAGGATCTGAAGGTTATCTTATTGAAACTGACCGACGCATCATCAACTCCACCACCGCCTCCGAAGGAGACTTGAGTACACGGGTATGGGCACTCCCCTTGGCTTGTGCCAAGCTTGGGGGAGGTGCCCCAGTATCGTATCACCATCATATCTTTACTTTTATTGTTTTTCTTAGTTAGATCATTTTGGTTATATCTTCATCTAGTAGAATAAGAGTTTTAGTATGATCTAGCTTTTGAGTTTTGCTTTGAGTTCCCTCTATGTAATTCAGTGCGAGAGTTATATGATTAAGAGTAGTTTTGAGTAAGGGCTTCCTTTCATTTCTTTGATCTTGGAAAAGAAAAAAAATAGAGAATAATAGAAATAAAATATATAATAATCTTATGGAGAGTGATGACTTCAGATATAAGAAGTATGCGGATTGAAACTTGTTGTGGGTTGACAAATATAGTTTTGGTCATTGTTGCAATTAAAAGGAAGTAATAAAGAAAGAGAGGTTCACATATAGATATATTATCTTGGACATCGTTTATGATTATGAGCACTCATTAAAATATTATATGCTAAGAAGTCGATGTTGGACAAGGAAGACAACATAATGAGTTATGTTTGCTTATTTCCGAATTGAAGTTATATTGTCATGGGTCCTCTAACATGTGATGCTTGCTTCCACCTCATACTACTAAAAACTTCCACACCAAGTAGAGATACTACTTGTGCATCCAAACACCCTTAACCCAGTTTTTCCATGAGAGTCCACTATACCTACCTATGGATTGATACTTCAAGTAAGTTATCATCAATGCAAGAAATAAAAATTTCTCCTTAAATATGTATGATCTATTAGTGTGAGGAAAATAAACTTTATACGAACTAGTGATAGGGAAGAAATAAAAGCGACAGACTGCATAATAAAGTTTTATATCACAAGCGACAATGTAAAGTGATGTTCCATTGCAGTAAGATTTCGTGCATCCAGCCAAAAAGCGCATGAAAACCTCTGCTTCCCTCTGCGAAGGGCCTATCTTTTACTTTTTAGTACTTACCCTTATGCAAGAGTCATGGTGATCTTCACCAGTTCCTATATTTTGCCTTTATCTTTTGGCAAGCGTCATGTGTTGGGTAAAGATCTAGGGACATATATCCACTCGAATGTAGGTGATCATGAGTTATTATTGTTGACATTACCCTTAAGGTAAATAGTTGGGAGGCAAAACTATAAGCCCCTATCTTTCTATGTGTCCTATTGAAGCTTTGATTTCATAAGTATCGTGTGAGTGTTAGCAATTATGAAAGACTGAATGATGATTGAGTATGTGGATTTGCTAGACAAGCTCTTATATTGACTCTTTCCGATGTTATGATAAATTGCAATTGCTTCAATGACTGAGATCATAGTTTGTTGGTTTTCAATAAAGTTTTTTGGTTCATACTTTATCTTGTGAACGGATTATCACCTTAGCATAAGAAGTTATATGACAATATATTGATGTACTACAGATGATCATGATGCCCTCATGTTCGTATTTTATTTTATCGACACCTCTATCTCTGAACATGTGGACATGATCATCGATCTCGGCTTTCGCTTGAGGATAAGAAAGCTCCAAGCTTGGGGAAGTTGATACGTCCATTTTGCATCATGTTTTTCTATAAATATTTATTGCATTATGGAATGTTATTTCATACTATAGTACAATACTTATGCCTTTTCTCTCTTATTTTACAAGATTTACATGAAACGGGAGAATGCCGTCAACTGGAATTCTGGACCGGAAAGGAGCAAATCTGGGAGACCTATTCTGCACAACTCCAAAAGTCTTGAAAATTTACAGAGAATTATTTTGGAATATATAAGAATTATTGGGCGAAGAAAATACTAGAGGGGACCCACCAGGTGGCCACAAGCCTGGGGGCCGACAGGTCTTCGGTGCCCATCTTTGGCTATATGGAGGGTTTTGACCTGGGAAAGAAGATAGCTTCGGGACGAAGCGCCGCCGTCTCGAGGCGGAACCTGGGAAGGAGCAATCTAGAGCTCCGGCAGAGCGATTATGTCGGGGAAACTTCCCTCCTAGAGGGGGAAATCAAAGCCATCGTCATCACCAATGATCCTCTCATCGAGGGGGGGTCAATCCCCATCAACATCTTCACCATCACCATCTCCTCTCCAAACCCTAGTTCATCTCTTGTATCCAATCTTTGCCTCAGAACCTCAGATTGGTACCTGTGGGTTGCTAGTAGTGTTGATTACTCCTTGCAGTTGATGCTAGTTGGTTTATTTGGTGGAAGATCGTATGCTCAGATCCTTAATGATATTCAAAACCCCTCTGATCGTGCACATGAACATGCTCTGTGAGTAGTTATTTTGTTCCCGAGGACACGGGAGAAGTCTTGTTATAATAATCATGTGAATTTGGTATTCGTTCGATATTTTGATGAGATGTATGTTGTCTTTCCTCTAGTGGTGTTATGTGAATGTCGACTACATAACACTTCACCATTATTTGGGCCTAGGGGACGACATTGGGAATTAATAAGTAGATGATGGGTCACTAGAGTGACAGAAGCTTAAATCCTAGTTTATGTGTTGCTTCGTAAGGGGCTGATTTGGATCCACATGTTTCACGTTATGGTTAGATTTATCTTAATTCTTCTTTCATAGTTGAGGATGCTTGCAAGAGGGGTTAATCATAAGTGGTAGGCTTGTCCTAGTAAGGACAGCACCCAAGCACCAGTCCACCCACATGTCAAAATATCGAAGTAGCGAACATGAATCATACGAGCAGGATGAAAACTAACTTGACACTAATTCCCATGTGTCCTCGGGAGCGCTTTGGTTTATATAAGAACTCGTCCAGGCTTGTCCTTTTCTATAAAAAGGATTGGGCCACCTTGCTGTACCTTTGCTACACCCGTTATGAATTATCTTATCACAAAACTATCTGTTACCGATAATTTCAGTGCTTGCAGAAAATACCTTGCTGAAAACCGCTTGTCATTTCCTTTTGCTCCTCGCTGGGTTCAACACTCTTACTTATCGAACGGACTATGATAGATACCCTATACTTGTGGGTCATCAAGCACCAAATGAGAAGACACAATAGAGGTAGAGGTTAAGTTGTTAGTTTCTAAAGTGGCCTAACATGACCTATCAACCATCACACTCTCTCTATGTCATGGCTCACTCACTCCCTGAAAGTAGGTGCACTCAAAGTCACATATGGTGGAGTCACTCGTCTCACTGAAGTGGTGGTGGTTTTGGCTCTCCTCACATGGGAATCGGGGCAACTCATCATATATGGAGCTAGTGGTGAAGTCACTCTCACTCTCAATATGGTGGCACAAGTTACTCAAGTCGTCTCCAAACATCACCGTGGTCGAAGGGGAAATCCCATTCCCAACGATCTCATCACCGTCACCGTGGATGAAGGCCGACGATGGCATATCACACTCTCGCCTCCAAAGATGGAAGCATCATCCTTGCTCACCAACTTGTTGCTTGTCTCCAAAGAAAGTTCCTTGAGAGACTCCGTAGTCGTAGTCATCACCGCGCCGTCTTCAAAAAGAGTCATGGTAGACTCGACGTCATCAATGCCACAAAGAGGGATGTCGATGAAGTTGAACTTGGGAGCATCATCTTGGAGGTCGCCAGGCTTGGACATCTTGGTGGTACTATCCTCGTGCTCGTTGTCGTGGAGCTTGATCGTCGCGAAGTGTGCTTGGGGTGGAGAAGCCTTGGCCTTCATGAGTTCTTGTTGCGCCTTGAGAGCACCGATGTAGAGGTCATCGAGGGACTTGTAGTTCTCGAGGAAGATAGTCTTGGAGATGTGGTTGTTCAATCCCATCATGAAGTGGAACTTCATCGAAATGGGGTCGTCCATGCCGGCTCGTGGCAAGGCTTTCTTCAGCTCGTGGAAGTACTTGTCAAGGGACTTTGATTCTTGGATGGTGTTCTCCAATTGGCATTGAAGTTGTTCCATGTAGGGGGGAAGGCAAAAACTCTCGCTGCATAGCTTTCTTCGTCTTGGGCCAACTCATGTCGAATGTCTTCGAAGGTGTGTGAAGCCACCATGTCGACGCGTAGTTGTGGAAGTTACTTGTGGCGCACTTCACTTGATCTTCGAATGGGGCTTGAAGTAGCTTGAGGTAGTCGTCCATCTTGCGCTCGCACTTGAGATACTCCTCGGGATCTTGAGTTCCATAGAAAGGAATCCCGTGGTTGGTGTCGAGGTCGTAGTAGCTCATGGAAGTCGATGACTTGAGCTTGGGAAGCTTCTTTTGAGCGTAGACTTGAGGTGCTTTGATGTCTACTATGCAACCTTCTTCTTGTAGACTCGTGTTGGGCCTCCAAGCATAGAGTTTTGTAGGACAGTAGCAAATTTCCCTCAAGTGGATGAACTAAGGTTTATCAATCCGAGGGAGGCGTAGGATGACGATGGTCTCTCTCAAACAACCCTGCAACCAAATAACAAAGAGTCCCTTGTGTCGGGGGGATGAACCCCGGGAAGGCAACGGAACCTGGATCCTTTTCAAAAATAGCAGGGCCCGCATCGCCCCTCGAACCGGCACGCGCCTGGCTGGGTCGCTCGACCCGGCAAGACCCGCAACCCGGCCAAGCTCTCCGACCTGGCAACGTACGTCGACCCGGCCTCAGCATCTGGCGCAAGACAACCCAACCCGGCGCAACCAAGGATTCCCCAGCAAGCCGACCCCACCCGTGGCGTGCGCCGCAACCTAGCCACGGGTCAGCTCCCGTCCCATCCAGGCCGTACGATGGGACGCGACTTCAATCACCGATGACCAAGACAACAGTGCTTCCGCCTACACTACTAGGAAAAGGGCTATAGATGGAAATGACACTAATGGCGCACCAGACAAGTGGTGCGCCATTAGTATATACTAATGGCGCACCACCTTCTGATGCGCCATTCGTGTTGAAACTACTAATGGCGCACCTTGACCACGGTGCGCCATTAGTACCAATTTTTTTGAACTAGTGCGCCTGTCCAAACATACTAATGGCGCATCCCCTGGTGGTGCGCCATTACTAGTTGTAACTAGTAATGGCGCACCAGCCAGAAGGTGCGCCACTAATGTTATTTTTATTATTATTGCTTTTATTCCTTTTTTTGCAAAAGTTCTAATGGCGCACCACCAGGGGGTGCGCCATTAGTAACCTGGATTACTAATGGCGCATTTGTTACTGGTGCGCCATTAGTAAGTGGGCAGCAACAAGATATTTTGGACAACCTCTCCTCCCACACTCACTTTCTCCCCACTTCATTTTCTCCACCGCCTCCTCCTTGTCTCGGGTGCCTCCTCTTTTTCACCTCATTTCCACCATAGATTCATTCAAATTAAGTGGTTAAGTTACCTTGTTTTGCTAGGTAAGTAAGGGGGGAAGCTATATTTATGTTGTTCTTCCTACAACAATGTGCACATGCACTTTTTATGGCCTAGCTAGATCTATGTATGTTCGTGGTGTTGCATATGTTTGTGGTGTTGCATATGTGTTTGTGTTTGGAGGTGTACCGGTATTTGAAATGCGATAGTTGCCAATATTTTGCCGGAATGTTGATTCATTTCTGTTTCGGCGAGAATTTTGGCATTAAGCATTCTTTTTGGTCCTATTTTTAGTGAAAGTCATGCCAAATTTTTTCTTGGTTCTAAAATATCATTTTGCTCTACCCCGCAGGCGACCATGGTCCGCACGATGACCGAAGGCATCATGAATAGGTTTTTGAGGTCCGCGAAGGCCGAGATGCTTCAAAAGAACGAGATAGAGATAAGATGTCCGTGTCGAAGATGCAAGCTGAATAGCCTTATTGCGGACCCGGATTCCGGGCAGGTGCGGGACCACCTGCTCTTGCGTGGTTTGATGGATGGCTATCGGTGGCAAGGTGATGAAGATGACTACGAAGTCGTCCATGGGGGCCGGGCAAGAAATGAGGAAGGGCAGCAAGACAACCACCACGGCTCGGGGGGCCGACAAGACGAAGAACCCCTAGGAGATGATCACGATGGTGATGCTGTACACAGTCATCATGTAGAAGATGCAGGACATGATGATGATGCCGGCGGAGCAGACGACGCTGGACCATCGATGGGCTGGGTGCAGGACCCTCATATTCAAGAGCTGCTTCTCAAGCAGACGGATAACGCAAGAGCTGCCGCCCGAGAGAAAGCCAAGATGGATCAACTTGAGTTAGACGCGGTTACTCCATTGTATGAAGGATGCAGGCCCAAGGATACTCGCCTGAAAGTAACGCTCATGGCTCTGGAGATGAAGGTAAAACACAAAATGACCGACGCATGCTTCGACGAGAACATGTCATTCTGGCACGAACGTCTTCCCAAGGGGAACAAGTGCCCGACCAGTTTGGAGGAGGCGAAGAAAATCGTGTGTCCTCTGGATTTACCGCAAGTGAAATACCATGTGTGCATGAACAATTGCATCATTTATCGGGACGAGCACGCGGAGTCTACCATATGTCCGGTGTGCGGTGTCACTCGATACAAGAAGAGGAAGAAAGCTCCTCGAAAAGTGGTGTGGTACTTTCCGATCACTCCTCGTCTGCAGCGGTATTTCGCGGACCCTAAGGTAGTAAAGCTCTTGCGTTGGCACGCGGATAGGGAGGAGAAGAAGCGAGAAGATGACGCAAATGATCCGGAGATAGATAAAAAAGACAAGATGCTGAGTCACCCTAAGGATGCGAGCCAGTGGCAAGCGTTGAACTTCGAATACCCAGAATTTGGGAACGATCCAAGGAACATCATGCTGGGCGCGAGCACCGATGGAGTCAATCCGTTTGGCAGCCAGAGAAGCACACATAGCACCTGGCCTGTGTTCGTGTGGATGTACAACCTTCCCCCCTGGTTGTGCATGAAGAGGAAGTACATTCACATGAATATGCTAATTGAAGGGCCGAAACAACCAGGGAACAACATCAATCTGTATCTGGGGCTGCTGAAAGAGGAGATTGACACGCTGTGGAAAACGCCAGCCAATACGTGGGACGCCGCAGAGAAAGAATATTTCCCTATGAGAGCCGCACTGCTCACGACGGTGCACGACTATCTCGGTTACGGATATCTTGCGGGGCAGGTAGTCCACGGATTTTCTGGATGCGTAAGGTGCATGGATGACACAACGTATCGCCAGCTAGATAGAGATCCCGGGTCTTCGAAAACCGTGTTCATGGGACATCGAAGGTGGCTTCACGACGATGACCCGTGGAGGAAACGCAAGGATCAGTTCGATGGTGAAACCGAACCCCGAAAACGCCCGTGTACGAGGAGCGGCGAGGAAATAGACAAGCTGTTGAAAAATTGGAAAGACTGCCCACTGCCGGGAAAGAAGCAAAAGGCGCCAGAGCCGCTGCTGAAGGTATGGAAAACGAGGTCTGTTTTCTAGGACTTGCTGTACTGGAAGATCCACCGTGTGCCTCACAGCCTTGATGTCATGCATATCACGAAGAACGTGTGCGAGAGTCTGCTTGGTACCCTGCTCAACATGCCAGAGAGGACCAAAGATGGGCCGAAAGCAAGGGCAGACTTGAAATCAATGGGCATCAGGCAGGAGCTTCACGCTATATATGATGATGATGATGATGATGATGATGATGATGATGATGAGGCGAAGCAGGACACAGAAAGTCGTCGCAAAGGCAAAAAGGCCAAGAAGACCGGAAATGACTACCCTCCCGCGTGCTTCACTCTAAGTCAGGAGGAGATCGAGCAGTTTTTCACCTGCCTCCTAGGAGTAAAACTTCCTTACGGTTACGCGGGGAAGATAAGAAGATACCTAGACCCAGCGAAGCAGAAGTTCAACGGGATGAAGTCTCACGACTGTCACGTGCTGATGACGCAGATACTTCCAGTTGCAATCCGTGGGATCATGGATGCGCACGTCCGTGAAACGCTATTTGGCCTATGCAACTTCTTCGACGTCATCTCTCGGAAGTCGATTGGCGTGAGGCAACTCAGAAGGCTACAGGAAGAGATCGTGGTGATACTATGCGAGCTTGAGATGTACTTCCCGCCCGCATTCTTCGACGTTATGGTGCATCTGCTGGTCCATATAGTGGAGGATATCATCCAACTCGGGCCGGCGTTCCTGCACAGCATGATGCCGTTCGAAAGGATGAATGGTGTCATCAAAGGATACGTTCGCAACTTGTCACGTCCAGAGGGAAGCATAGCCAGGGGCTTTCTGACCGAAGAGTGCATCTCCTACTGCACGAATTATCTAGGCATCGAGAACCCCGTTGGTCTGCCCGTCAACAGGCACCTCGGCAGGCTCCCTGGATGGGGTCACCGTGAGGGTCGCCACGAAATGCATGTCGACTTCGAGGGTCGACTCGCCGACTTTGAAAGAGCAAACCTAGTCGCGCTACAACACATAGACGTGGTCGATCCTTGGGTGGTAGAGCACAAAACCTTTATTAAGAAGACGTACAATGACCGAGGCCAACAGAGGACGGACGGAGATATACTCAAAGAGCACAACTCATGTTTCACGCGTTGGTTCAAGCAGAAGCTTCTGTCGTACCCTTTACATGAGGATTCTTCCGCGGAAGAACAACTCATATTTGCCTTGTCACAGGGCGCCGAGCACAACCTGCTGACCTATGAGGCGTACGATATCAACGGCTACACATTCTACACCGAGGCCAAGGACATGAAGAGCGATGTTTATCAGAACTCCGGGGTAACGATGGAATCCTACACCGGTAACGACAAGGACAGATACTACGGAAGGATCGAGGAGATCTGGGAGCTGAGCTACGCTGGAGAGAAGGTCCCGATGTTTCGTGTCAGATGGGTCAAGAGCGTCCTAAAAGAAGACCGGTATTTCACCACCATGGTTATACCCGAAGCCAAATCCAAGACCGCGGGCGCAAACGTCACCGCGAAAAATGAGCCATGGGTACTGGCTTCCCAAGTGGACCAATGCTTCTTCATTACCGACCCGTCAAAGACCAGTCGTGTTGTCGTGAGGAGAGGCAAAAGGAAGATCATCGGAATGGATGGAGTAGCCAATGAGCAAGACTTTGACAAGTACGGCGACCCGAGGATCGAACATGACGACGATGATGAAGTAGCAGCATACACCACAAGAAGAAGCAGGACCACCCTACCTAAAGGACGTCCGTTCCACAGAAGAACTCCATTTGCGAAAAAGAAGGGCAAGAAGATTGTTAACAGATAGCTAGGTAAGATCGATTGTATTTAAATCGTAGCCTTCATTTCTCGATTGTGTTTCATGGGCACTTTTTGAACTATCATGAATATTTTTAAATTTCATGGACACTCGATCTCGATCCCCCTCCATCTCGATCGCTATCCCACCTCGCCAGATCCGGTCCCCCTCGCCGCCGAGCACCCCCCGGTCCACCGGCCGCCGCCGCCGACCCCCCGCACCCTCGATTCCCCTACTCAACCGCCGCCGCCGACCCCCCGCAC
>NC_041383.1:148889107-148916136 GCF_002162155.2 Triticum dicoccoides | reverse complement strand
GCCCTCGCCCTCGATCCCCTCTCTCTCCCTCGCCCTTGCCCTCGCCCTCGATCCCCTTCCCCTCTCCTCTCCCGACGCCGCTGCCCCGCCGCCCTCGACGCCGGCCAGATCCGCCGCCACCTCTGCTCGAGCTGCTCCCATCGACCACGCCGCTGCTCGCGTGCTTCTTCTCTCCCGCGACCCCGCCATTGAAGGTCTCGCAAGGTCCTCTTCTCCTCCCCCTCCCCCTTTGTTCGATTCGATCATGCCGCCGTCAAGGTTCCCTGATGATGCTGGTTCCTCTCGCGCGCAGGCTGCACGCACCTCGGACCGCATGTGCCTAGTTCTTCCCGGGACGCTGCCCCGACCCTACTACCAACGCCATCAGGGGAGCTCGTCAAGGTATCATCCCCCCTCTCTCTCTCTCTGCTCTCTCCATCTCTCATGCTCTGGCATGTTTTTTTCCTAAGGGACGAAACTATGTTCTCTTGTTGCTATTGCTAGGTGTTTTTGTCTGCCATGTACGTACATACCTAGAGTAGTTGATTAGATGCAGAATTCTTTGTCAAAAAATATGCGATTTCCATTCTGCAGTGTTGAACTTGTTTTAGTGTTCGTGTCTGCTCTGTCAAAAAAATTGGGGAAAATCCTGCCAGTTAAGCTGGCTGATTAGTATATATTTAGTCATTTTTAGTGTTAATATATGTCACTCCGTGTGCATGATTTCTTCTCAACAAGTTCCAGAAACTTTGTGAAATACTATAATATACCACTTTTTATTCATTTATTAGAACTCTGTCCAAAGCTCAAAAAACGAAAACAAATTGTTGTTTACTTGTGATGTTGATACAACTGTAATGGTCTGTGCAATTGGTGATTTTTTCAAAATGTTTTCTATTTCCATGGGGATAAATTTATCTTATGCCTTATGTTCATGCGATTCAGTTCATTTGTTTTGAGTTGCGCAGTAGGGCAAAGCCCCACACCCCCTGTTATATTTATTTAAATTAAGATTACAAGGCTACAAGTAGAAAAGAAAATGCACATTAGAACTATACATGGAAGCAGGTGCCTTTGTGTTCTGGTACTCCTTTAGAACTATACATGGAAACATAATCTTCCTTATCAAGACAAACATAATAGAAGCAGGTGCAGGAGCTGTAGTACTCCATTTGGAGACTTTAGCTGGATCAGATTAAACTGGATCAGATCACTGTTGAACTGGGTGTAAAATCACTACTGTTGATATTCAAATTTAAACTTGAAAATGAAAATTGAATTGGAGAATTAAATCACTGTTTTTTAGTCCCCATTTTTGAACCTATGCTAACCTTGCAAGCAGCATAACAGGCAATGTACTCCAAAATACTATAAGAACTGGAGTAAAAGATGACTGCATCTCACAGAATATAAGAAATGGGGACTCTTGGCTAAGTATGGCAATGCCACAGAGTAATAATTAACTAACTGAAAATTTGACATTCTGGACTATTCTTGGCTCTGGTTTTGTGAAATCTCATCTCTTTTCTAGTGCCATGACTAGTCATGAATTTTATTTTACTTTCCCCACTTTATAACATTCAGAAATTCTTTACTAGCTCAAGCTTCTCCTTTGCACTTTATCACTTCAATCTGCTGCTACCTCAAGCTTCTCGTTTACAGTTGTGCCAAGTAGCATTTTTTCCTTGTATAATTATATGGTGGTTGACTGAGCTGCTACTTTTTCCTTGTAGAAGATCGCAGGTCGAGTGGGAGGGATCCAGTTGCGACGACACCGAATCACTAGCAAGGCAGCTGCCTAGAATAATAGGTATTTTTGTTACGCTTTCAGTTCGTGTCAGCAGGGAGATATAATGTTTTACAATCTTTCTGGTTATATTGGAGTTAGGTTTTTTGAATATGAGTAGCAGTGACTTGGATATACCTTATGGAGTTGTAACAGTTCCTCTTGGTGCTTAGGTGCATTTTCTTTGTGTAACTTGGTAGTTCAAACGGAATGTATCTCAGTTTGTAGACAGATTATTTTCTGGAATATCATATATTCAAATTTGTAATGAATGATGGCTTCTACCTTGGGGTGTGGTTTCATGGGCAGTCTCCTTGGCTAGCCTGAGTGGATCTTGATGCCCATGCTAGGCTGTCTCTTTCATAAATCAATGCATACTGATGTTCATATGTCATGTTTCATGCATGGAGAAAATTAGCTCCGTGCGGTCGCAAAGATGTACAAAATGGAGGATACCATCTTCTAACTCAAGGGGTTTTTTGTGATGCTAGTAGAGGCACATTGTGGCCTTTTCATCCATATGAAAGTAGAGGCACATTGTGGTGCTAGTTTGCTGGGTTTTGTCTCCCACCATCGTATCGTGATGATATTGCAGGTACCCCGAGAGGCCCTTGAGTTTGCCGGAATGTCGATTAACTTTCGTTCCGGCAAATTCGGGTACTCCATATGTCCTATTTTCAGCAAAGGTCATGCTGAAATTTTCCGTGAATTTTAGCATGACTTTTCTAAAAATAGGACATATGGGGTACTTGTGACTAATGCATGGGCCGGGGTATCTTAGTAGTTAATTAAGTAGGATCAAGTGCCCCGGCGTACTTGTGACTAATGCATGGCTTTTAGGGTGCCTCGGTGTCGATAAAAACCAAAATGATGAAAGGTTAGGCTTTTAGGGTGCCTCGGCGTCGAAAAACCCTCAATGATAAAAGTTTAGATTTTAGGATGCCTCGGTGTCGACAAACCCTAAATGATGAGACCATGATCTTGTTCCTTGACAATAACCAACTTTTTGACCAAACTTTGTTTCTATTTAGAGAGAAACATGGCCCACAATGATGAGGCCGGGGGTTCGGGCGGCAAGGCATTCTGGGAGCTGTCCCAGGAGATGGAGGAACAACCTCACTTGTATGAGGCCCCCGCCTTCCCCACCGATCCTGAGACCACGGATGGTGCCGCCGAGGATGACCACACTGATGCCACCACTGATGGTGCCGCCGAGGATGCCACCACTGATGATGGCGGCGCACACACAGATGGCAGCCAACCGAAGAGGCAACGCAAGGACCGGCGCCCGATCGTGCTCCGCACCCTCAAGGAGGAAGTTACTGAAGTGGACTCCAATGGGAATCCAACGGCGCCCGAACGAATAGTCAAGGGGTACTCGCTTCAGCTCGGGTGCATTGTCTGGAGCACCGTCCCGATCAACACCGAGAACCTGAGGCATCCTGACCGAGGGAATTTGCACAACCTCCTCTTCACGAAGCTGCACGAACGATACAAGTTCCCCGCTGAATTTGAAAACACAAGCCTCAAAGGGAATAAAGTGAACAATGTTGCCCTCACGAAGATGAGCAAGGCCCTGTCTACTTGGAAAAGCAATGTGAAGAGAATGATCGAGAAAGGTGAGAGTTATCAGAAGATCAAGGAGAAAAATCCTTCGATCACCGAAGATGACTACAACGACTTCAAGATCAATTGCTCGAGCACCGCAAGCTCCCAATCAAGTGAGTGGGGGAAACAAATGCGGGAGCTGAACATAGGGGAACACACACTCGGTCCCGGCGGTTACAGAGTGGCGGAGCCTATATGGGACAAGGAGGAGGCGGACCGTGCCGAGCAAGGCCTACCGCCCCTCTTCGATAAATACGGTCACAAGCAGACCAGGAACTTTGTTAGGGCCCGGTACAAGAAGGACCCAAAAACAAAGGAGCTTACCACGGATCCGAAGACCAGGCAGCTTGAGCTTGTTCTGGTAAGGAATACACCCCCGCGTAATTAGCTCCATATGGTTGCATTCTAATTAATGAAGCCAAATTTCTAAATGGTTCACATTCCTTCCGCAGGCGACTGAAAGCAGTAGCACGGGGTCGACTAAGAGCAACCCTTGGGACACCACTCTAAATAGGGGGTTGAATGTAATGAAGAACAAGGATAAGCTCAGTAAGCCGACGTCAGCTGGTCGTGTGGCCGGCAAAGGCTTGTCGACAAAATGGGGGTCATACTATACCTCTGGTGTGCGGAAGGAGAAAAAGACCAGCTCGGAAAGCCAGGCGCGAGAGGTTCAAGAACTCAAGGCACAGGTGGCGCGGATTCCGGAGATTTTCCAAGAGCAAGTGGAACAACGACTCGGAGCAACGATCACCGCCCTTGTGCCTACCTTGATCTCGGGGTTGAGTGCGTGGATTGCGGGCGGCCAACAGGGGCCGCCCCCGATTCCTAGCATCACGGCCAGCAACTCGCATAATGCGATCGCGGGGCCATTGGTGCCTCCGGCGGAGGCGGCATTGGTGTCTCCGACGCCGGCACGGGAGCTTAATGCACCCGGGTGTACGCCGGCCGGCACCTCTTCAGCAAGCGGCCCCTCCGTCAACTGCACGCCCGCCGTTGGCGGTGCCTCGACATTAGCCGAGCTCGACGCCATCATCACGGTAACTAATTAAGCCTCTCTCGGCCGAGGACTTCATCTCCTTGCCTTTGACTGGGCATCCCTGACGCCCTACATGTTTTCGCAGGGCGCCGCCGACGTTCCGTGCACTCTCCTCCACTTTGTGAACAACAAGTTGGTTGATGTCGCCAAGGGCAAAATCGTTCAACCGGGCAACCCCTTGTTCCACGGTACCCAGATGCCACCCAACTTGTTTAGGGTTCAACTGGCTCGGGTGCTGCCAGGCTGCGACGACTTGTTACCTCCGATTCGACCCGTCGGGGCCGACGATGAAGACGTGATGACCCTCAGCGCCTGCCTGAGCTGGCCCCTGCTTTGGCCGAAGAGCCAGATTCGTTTGGGGGCGGGGGACACCACCCCAAAGACAACACCGCCAGTCGTGCCAGCGCCAAGTCGGCCCCATGGCAAGACCGCCGTAACGGTGCCGGACATCCCTATGCCACTGGATCCAAACATGCATATGGCACAGGATCAGAACGACGACGACGATGATGATACATTTGGCAACGTCGATCAGTACTTTGCCGAGCATGGGTACGATGGCGACTTCATGGGGCCTCCTTCTCAAGAACCAAACCCAACAAAAGACGTGTGCGATCTAGCTCGTACCATGGAGAAGCCAAGTTGCAACAGGCGCCGTCTGGTGTTCAGCTCTGAGGAGACGCCTCCAGCTGCCGACTTCACCGAGCCTCAGATAGGCAAGGTGCGAAATATTATCAGCCCCAACACACTCAAGAAGGCGGTCTGTGAGTAGAACTTGGTCCCATTACAGGAGAAGAAGAAGGCACGCAAAAGAAAGACTAAGAAGGGTGCAAGCCAGCCGGCACCGAGTACGATCCGTGCTCAGGACGGGCCACCTTCACCACAGGATATCTCGAGGAGGGTGCATGTGGCGGGTAGGGCGATGCTACCGACAAATATGCTCAATGCTGCAACCGGTGCTATGCGGAGTCTGCATGACAGTGTTCTTGCTTTGGAGAAGCGGCGTCTTAGGGAGAAGGATGTGGCATACCCGGTTTTCGCGGCCAAGGTGCCAGAGGGCAAGGGCTTTGTGGATAACTCCATCGGGCGTACGATCGTCCTGCGTTTTGATGACATCCACGCTATGTTGAACCTTCATCCGCTGCACTACACCTTCGTTCGGCTATTTTCGCTGAGTATGGAGATGCGGATCATGCGCGGCAAGACCCCGAACATCGTGATAGTCGACCCCTTCTACATGCGTGCCAAGATCTTGGGCAGCACTGGGGACCGGCAAGTCGCGAGTTCTTACCTCGAAGGCGTCATTCTGGCAAACCAAGATAAGGATAACTTCCTCGTGCCTTACTTTCCCGAGTAAGTCCTCCCCTCAACCGGCCCGTAACATATGAATTCTTACATTTCGATCGTTTTTCTTTTAACATTCCGTGTTTTCTGCAGTGACACACGTTGCACGCTCATCCTCCTAAGCCCCAAATATTCCATGGCCACGTATTTCGACCCGGACCGTCAGTCGAACGTAGACTACACAAATGTCAAGAAGGTTCTTGATGATGTTCTCCCCGGCTACGCCCAATCTGGAGGCACCTTCACCAGGCCTATTCGTAAGTACGGCAAGCACATGTTTTCCCACAATACAACGTTCTGCTGCGTCAAGCAGCCGCCTAGCGCTCAGAAGGGTGCCTACTACGCCATCCATCACATGCGGGCGATCGTACGGGACCATCATCAACTTCTGCTATCGAGTAAACTCAAAGATTGGGCCGCGAGCATGTCGGCAATCCAGGACGCGGACCTCCGATAAGAATTCTTTCGCATCCAGTCGGAGTTTGCGGAAATCATCCATCAAGATGTCCTTTGTACCTCGGGGCAGTTCTACCTCAGAAATCAACCGTCCAACAGTGACATCGACACAATGCTACAAATGCAGGATGACAACGCCCGTTCTTTCATGACTCCCACGATAGACGATGGCTTCATCCACGCTCCGGTCCCTTGAGTCGAGTTGTCTAGTTCTGAAACATCGATTGGTTCATGTTGTAATTTAACTTTAATGAACTTGTAGTATTTCTCTTTGGTTTCGAGAGTCGTTCAACTTAGATGTAATCGATGCTATTAATGTCTTGCTTTTCTCTTCCGATCGTTCTGTTGCATAATTATATATTGCTTATGTATTGTCTGTGAATTGGTACTAACGTTTCGTTTGGCTAGTGCATAGCGATGCCGACGTATGTCATGTACAAGGGTGAGGTTCCGGAGTCTACGATGACTAGGAGGAGTGTCGGAGACAGGTTCACCGATTCAGCGGTAACAGTTACAAAGGGTACACCACTAGGGCCGAGGCCGAATCTAGATACGCCCGCTATCTAGCGGGAGAGGGGAGGGAGCGTTGGAGGAACCGGATGAAGACGAGTTTCATCATGATGATGCTCATCGTGATGACCGCAGCTCTCTTCTATGTGATGGTAGTTTAGATGATCGATATCGACTTGTAATGTGAAGACAAACTCGCTAATCGCGGTCTCGAGACTTGTAATATAATGTTCTATCTTTGTTCGGTCTTTTTAATTCCGAGACTAATATGATGAATTGTATTTGGAGACTAATATGATGAATGGTATTCAAAGACTAATCTTCTATTGTATTCGATGAATCTGTTGTTGATGTGTGCTGTCTACATTTTGTCAAATTATACATTTTGTAACCTGTGCAAAAAACAGAAAATAAAAAAAATAAAAAAACCTAATATTCATACTAATGGCGCATCACATGACAGTGCGCCATTAGTATGACAGTGCATACTAATGGCGCATCACAGGGTAGTGCGCCATTAGTATGCCGCGGTTACTAATGGCGCATCCAGTGGTGGTGCGCCATTAGTATGCCAAAGCACCTGGGTATACATGGCCCCTGGGAGGCATACTAATGGCGCACACTGGCCTATACTAATGGCGCACCCGCGGTGCGCCATTAGTATACCAGATACTAATGGCGCACCAGGTGGTGCGCCATTAGTAAAAATTACTAATGGCGTGCTGTTAATGGTGCACCACAGATGCGCCATTAATGGCCATATTAGGTGCGCCATTAGTAGGGGTTTTTCTAGTAGTGCTATGCGTGTGGTCAGCCGGAGCATGGCAACAGTGCCTCTCACCTACCCGCTGACCAGGGCTGGCGTGGCAACAGTACTCCCGCCCTCACCACTGACGACAGCAAGTGGCGGCCTGACGGAGAGCCACTGTACACGACTCGACTCGGCCACGCCATGACGATCGACAAGACGGCGCACAGTTCCCCTAGGCCCGCGGGGGCCCGCACCTAGGGGAACCCGGCGAACCACAAGCCCTCAGCGGGACCCAACCCGGGTCCCCAGACACCGACAATACGGACCCACCGACTTGTAACATTACCATTGTAACCCCGGGGGGTTGGTCTATAAAACCACCCGGGAGCCCGCGATAAGAGGGTGGCAAGCGGAAAAAGAAACAGACATGAGAGAAAAGCAAGTAAGAATAGGACTAGCTACCCAACGGCAACACCGGAGAGAAGGGGCAGCCCAAGCCTTGGCCAGCTTCCTTCCTCCTCCATACAGCTCCAGGAGCAACATTGTACTACCGATCATCCAACTACACTCGGCAGGACTTGGGGTATTATCTCTTCGGAGAGCCCCGAACCTGGGTATGTCCGGCATCACGCGCCCGCTCATGCCAACCTCGCCTCTGGAGCCCACCAGCGCCCTCGAGCCTCCTCCTCTCTTTAGCCATCCCTTGGCATCTGCCGTGTGCCCACCACGACAGTTGGCGCCCATCGTGGGGCAGCTCGAGGAGCTGACCGGGAGCATGCTTCGGACGGGGCCCTTCTCCTACTCCGACGAGTCCGTCGCACTGGTAGACGTCGTGGGTGCGCTCGCCACCTCCTTTGCCGCGCTGCGCCTCTCTGATGCGTTCGCGGCTAATGAGTACCCCAGCGAGGTGCTCAGCTACTCCGACTCTCCCCTCTCCCTCGGCGGCGGCATTGCCGCCGGGGCGATGGACGTCCATGTGGAGGTTTTCGCCATCGGCGATGGCGCCTCCTCCTCGTCGAGCGAGGCAAGGAAGGCCGCAGAAGCCAGGGCCGCTGCGGAACGGACCGAGCCATCCAATCCGCTGCGCGCTGCGATGCAGAGCCACCGTATCCCATCGCCACCGACGTCGATGCCGCCAACTTGCCGAGGCGCGAACCCAGCTCGAGGAAAGGCGCCAGCAGATGCTGGACCTGTCCGAGACGCTCGTCGCCACCAAGTATCGCCTGGAGGCTGCTTAGCTAGAGCACAACGCCGCCCACAGATTCGCTCCTGCCGCGGCCGAGCCAAGCCGGGTCGCCGGTGTGCGTACCCGGGGAGGAGCGATTGGTCGGGCCCTCGGTGCCATCCGAACCGTCTACGGGACCCCAGTGAAGAATATGCGCGCTGCCCAGGCAGCCGCAATCGCCCTGGACCGGCTCACGGGTGAAGAGCTGCAGGAGCGCACCGGGCGGATGCATGAGCTCCTCAACGCAACCAAGACCCAGCAGGATCGCCTCAACTAGCTCACCAAGCCGGCGGGATCCAGCTCCACCCGCCTTGGCGGGCCCGGCAAAATCCTGCACACGGCTTCCTCGCTGCCCGGCGAGGTGCATTCCGACCAAGCCCATACTCGGTGCAACCCGGCCACCGCGGCCGCTGTCGGTGTCAAAACCGGCGGATCTCGGGTAGGGGGTCCCGAACTGTGCGTCTAGGCGGATGGTAACAGGAGACAAGGGACATGATGTTTTACCCAGGTTCGGGCCCTCTCGATGGAGGTAAAACCCTACGTCCTGCTTGATTAATATTGATGATATGGGTAGTACAAGAGTGGATCTACCACGAGATCAAGGAGGCTAAACCCTAAAGCTAGCCTATGGTATGATTGTTGTAATGTATGTTGTGTCCTACGGACTAGAGCCCTCCGGTTTATATAGACACCGGAGGAGGCTAGGGTTACACAGAGTCGGTTACAATGGTAGGAGATCTACATATCCGTATTGCCAAGCTTGCCTTCCATGCCAAGGAAAGTCCCATCCGGACACGGGACGGAGTCTTCAATCTTGTATCTTCGTAGTCTTGTAGTCCGGCGGACGATGATAGTCCGGCTGTCCGGACACCCCCTAGTCCAGGACTCCCTCAGTAGCCCCTGAACCAGGCTTCAATGACGATAAGTCCGGCGCGCATAATGTTCGGCATTGCAAGGCGGGTTCTTCCCTTGAATAATCCAGAGAAGATCATGAACACCAGGATAGTGTCCGGCTCTGCAAAATAAATTCCACATTCCACCATAGAGAGAATAAAATGTACACAAGTCCAATCTGCTGACGTATTATGCGGCATGACATCACACCACTACCAGGCTTTTTCTTGAATCGTTTTTTATTATACCACCTTAGCACGTTTAGCGAGGCGGTTTCCTTGGCACGTCATGTCGAAGCAGAGATCGTGTTCCCCTTATTCCGGGATTCTCATCAATACGTGCGTGGGTAACCCAACCGTGCCCGTCGCCATGCCTCCTCTATCAAAGGTGGATCCCGAACGGTCAAGGAGACGACTCTTGGTATTTTTCCCCTTTATAAGAGGACCAAGGCTCGTTTCTTTTCTTCAATCTCACATCGAATCTCCTCCTTGCTCCCAGTTCCAACACCCAGAGCCCCAGATTCGAGCGCTTCGGATTCTCAACCATGTCCAGCTCCGACCTCCAGGGTCGGTGGATGCCCTCCTTCGTCACGGAGGAGGACGTGTTAAAGCTGCGTGAGGCCAAGTACCTGTCCTATGAGATTTCGCACAGGTTGCCTGCCCAAGGGCAGGCCGTGCCCGCTCCCGAGCCCGGTGAGTACGTTGTCTTCGTATCCCACCTCCGTCGGGGTTTAGGCTTCCCGACGGACCCCTTCGTGAGAGGGCTCATGTTCTACTACAGGCTGGATTTCCACGACTTGGCTCTGGAGTCCATCCTCCATATCTCCGCATTCATTATCGTCTGCGAAGCCTTCCTCCGCGTCACTCCCCACTTCGGCCTGTGGCTGAAGACTTTTAATGTGGAGCCGAAGATGATCGGGGGGCATCAAGCGGAGTGCGGCGGGGCGGCCATAAGCAGAAAGGCCGATGCCCCGTGGCCCGAGGGTTTCTTCCAAGAGGAGCTCGGACTGTGGCAGCAGGAGTGGTTCTATATCACCGCTCCGAAGGGCAGCAAGCAAAAGCCGTCGCCTTCATTCCGCCCGGGACCTCCACGCCGACTGATGTCCTGGGTCAACCAAAGGCTCAATTGGGGGCCGTCCGAAGACGTGCCCTCATTGCAGGGCCTGATTCGAGACCTCCAGGCGAGGGAGATCAATCTGGTCGTGGTGATGCAGGTTATGCTAATCAGGCGTCTTCTGCCCTGCAAACGCCGTCCTCTCCGTTTATGGGAGTTCAATCCGGAGGGACCTCGAATTCTCCAACACTTCATGGGTGCGACACCCGTGGAGATGTACAAGTTGTTCTTCGGACCGCAGGTAGCGTGTCCGGAATTGACCAAGGACGCAGGCCTAAGCTGCAATCGCCCGGATACTCAGGTAAAAAGCTCAGAGTTCGGACGTTCTATTTATCTGCTTTTCTGGAGTTTGCCTCCTGACCCATTACTTTTCATCAGGAGTGGGTAGCGCGATCGAAGCTGATAAGGTGTCCGGCTGCCCTCCTAGAGACCGCACTGGAGCCCGTGCTAGTCAGAATGTTGGAGGTCGCGCCCGTAGAAGGGAGCGATGGGGAAGATAGAGGAGCTATTATTTCGCCCAAAGGGGCGTCTGAAGAGGGGGGAATCAAAAACCCCTCCTTCCAGGGGGAGAAGAGGACCGCCTCTGAAGATCCTGAGGCCAAAGCCCCTAAACGGGGGAAGAGATCTTCACCGGGGGGTCCGGCGTCCGGGGAGAACCCGGACGTACAATCGTCTTTGAAGGATCAGCCCTCCAGCGAGCCGTGAGTAGGAAAAGGGGAGTTCATTAATAAGAAAATACCTCCATTTGTGCTTCTGTGGATAACCGAAGTTTTGCTTTACAGTTCGGATTTGCGGACTTCTCAGATGAGTTCGTCTTCGGGGGATCTTCGTCCGGAGATGATGGAGAGCGAAACGCCTCCGACTGCTGCGTCGCCGGATAGGGTAGACGAGCCTGAAGTATCATCACGGAGGGTGTCCCCGAGTCCGGAGGGGCTGGAGAGTTCGGCGCCCACTAGTATCCGGCCGGGAGAGCTGAAGAATCTGTTTGAGAGGGCGTCCATCTCAGAAGATCACCGCGCTTTGATGCGTATGGTGATTGGAAGGATTTCGTCCGCCGAGGGCGGATTGCACAATGCCGCCAGGAGCTTGCTGGCGGGATTTGAGGTACGCAAGAATGACGCACCTTTTTTGACAGTTTTGCACATAAAAGTGCGCCCTGTATAGATAGTAGCCCCTGAGACTCGGTAGGCTGTCGAAAGCGACAGCGTGCCGAGGATCAAAATCTCAAGTAATGAATGTCGCCATTCCTATGCAGGTGGCGGATAGTCCGAGGGCTAGCCGGACTAGTGGAGTTGCCAATTTAATGCGGCAACTTGATGTGGCGGATGCGTACATCGCACTTGTCAACCGGCGACTTGACGAGTCGCAACGTAAATGAATTCTCCACAGTCGCTTATTTAAGGGGGTCAAAGCCTGCCTCTGATAATGTATATGCTGTGATACAGACGGTGCTGCTGCTGTGGAGAGCCTTTGGGCCGAACTTGCTCAAGCTAAGGAGCAAGCCCGAAGGAGTGATGCGGCTGCCTTGAGGGCGGCCGAGGAGTTGAAAGCCGAAAAGGCTGCACACTGCCTAAGCAGGGAAAAGGTGGCCGAATTGGCCGTGAAATTAAAAGATGTTGCCGACCGCAATGAGGCTCTTGAAAAGGAGCGTTTATCGGAGCGGGAAGACCTGGGGAAGGCCACCGCCGAGGCCAAGGATGCCCGTTCTGCAATGCGGGCTATGAAGGAGGAGCTGCGCCAGGCCGGAGATATTGTGGCTGGCAAGCCTTTTCTGTTGCGTCGCCGGTTTACGGATCAAAAGCATGCTCAACTTGGCCAGATGTGGGGTCCGGAGGATCCATATATGGACTTAGCGGCAAGTGCGGCTGATGCCGTTGAGCACTTCCAGAGCCAGAAGGATCACAAGACGGAAGAGCTATTTTGGTCTCAATTCCATAGTCCGGATCGTTCACTTCCGTTGACCGATCGGTTGGCCGAATGGGCCGAGCTAAATAGATTGTCCGGACTTGCCATGACTGATATCGTGGCTCATGTCTGGCCAGAGAGGCCCAAGGCGACGAGCTATTTCGGCTTGTTGCAGCAATTTCTTGGAGCGGGGCCGCATATCAAGGAGATGAAGCGGTCGGCCTGCATCGAAGGCGCGCGGATGGCTCTTGCCCGTGTGAAGACACATTGGACAGATATGGATGCCACCGCTATTGTCGCCCAGGGTTCGGACGAAAGCCGGTTACCCGCCGAGCACTATTTTGGGGAAGTTATGCGTGGCGCTCGTGTAATAGAGTCGCAGTGCTCAAAAAATGTTACGTTCAAATGAACGTTTTAGCTTGTAAAACGATGATTATGCTATAACTGCATTTTATACTTGTGCGTCCCAAGTAGTAAAATATCTCCTATGCGGCCGTTTACGTATACATTTGTATAACCTGAAAGATTGCAGTCTTCGGCTTCAGCCCCCACGCACAAGGTGCGGGGGTGTTTGCAAAAATAGCGCGTTTTCACACTTAATCCGACGTCTCGGTCCTGTTAAGGAGGTGGTAGCGTAGCAAACGAGGCAATCCGGACTATAATGCTTTATCACTTTCACTTAGCCAGTGGAGTTCGAGGGTGGGGCTACGATATAGCCCCTTGGGGCACCGCGCTTCTCTGAGTTCGGGGCGCGTGTGTGCCTGACCGGGAAATGGTCCTTCGTCAAAGCGGGGAATTCTAAACATTCCGGTAGTCGATCGAGTGGTTGACCAGTCTCTCGCTATATCATGACAGTCAGTTTTCGGCTTTCTCTACTGAGGTGCTCGCCCAGCCGAACTGGGGCACAATCGCAGTAGTTCTCCTGGTGCCGCGTTAGCCGATGATACGAAACGTAAGGCAGCAAAACACAGGAGCCGGGCAAACCCAACATTTGACCAAAGACATGATTCGGAGCTGATGCATATAATGCCTAACTCGAGACGCCGAACACTCCCTAAGGTGTTCGGTCTTTATAATAATGGGCAGAACAATGCCCTAAGCCCCTAGTGTCCAGGTACGGGCGTGGTCCTCTGACGCGGCCGATGCCAAAACGCCAGGCTCCACTGTGGTTATAAGAAGAAACCAAGGGAGAATAACAACAAGAGACAGTAAAAAAGGTTTACGCAGGGTCTTAATCTGAAAAGAATCCTCGCGACGGGTCCCTGCTGCACGTCTGCGCATGTGTCTCCATTGTGCCGTTATCCTGGACGGGTGTGCACGTTGTTCATCTGTAAAAGGAGAGGAACTTAGTTTGAAAAGAACTCGTGCGAGAAAAGTATATGTGGAAGAAGAAATATAAATAAGTAAAGCGGGGTCTGTATGAACTCGCTGTTGTTTGTGCGCGCAGCCCTTTGTGAAGGGATGTGCGGCTAGGGAGCCCCTAGCCTATCTATGCCGGACTCGTCTATCCGTGCCCGGGATCTTTAAGTGACCCTCGCACTGAAATGATGCCACGTGGACCGGGCATCTTGAGTGTAAGAGACGCGTAATGTGGTATGGCATTGAAACGGAGAAAAGCCTCTCGTCCCAAGAGTGCTTGATATCCACTTTTAAATGGGACGATATGAAAGATTAGTTTTTCGCGTCGAAAGTTGTTCGGTGATCCGAACACAACTTCTAGTAATAGGGAGCCTGTGCACTTGGCGTAAGGGCCTGGCATCACTCCTTTAAAGGAAGTGCGGCTGTGTCGAATTTTAGTAAGGTCTATCCCCAACTTGCGGATTGTGTTTGGATACAGCAGGTTTAAGTCACTGCCTCCATCCATCAGGACTTGTGTAAATTTCTGTCCGTCGATTATAGGATCCAATATCAGGGCAGTCCATCCTGCATTTCGAACGCTTCTGGAATAATCCAGTTGGTCGAAAGTGATTGGTTTTGATGTCCAATCTCTATGTTCCGCTGCGTTGGACCGTGCGAGTCCCATTTTAACGGATGCTGCATTGTTTTCCGTATTATCACATGAAGTGAATTTACTGCTTTAACCTCTTGTGGGAAAGTTTTTTGTTTTTCGGTGCTCTGCTGGTGGGGTTTATCGTCTTTGCTTGATGCGTCGAGCCCCTTGTGTTCGGCGTTTAGTCGGCCGGACTGTTTGAAAACCCAACAATCTCGATGGGTGTGGTTTGCAGCCCTTCCGGGGGTACTGTGGATTTGACATATCCGACCCAAAATCTTGTTTAAGTTGGATAGCTCGTCGCTGTGATCCTTAAGAGGCGGTGTTTTGTTGTTTGGCCGCGAGCTTTTGAATCCGGCATTGACTGCCGTGCTCTTTGGGCTTTTCTCTTTAGTCCGGCGCTGCTCTTTTTTGTGCCGTGATTTTCCGTTTCCATCTCTTATCTCGGATGTACTTGGGTCGCTGGTGCTGCATCTTGCTAGCCAGCTATCCTCTCCCGCACAGAAGCGGGTCATGAGGCTTGTTAGCGTGGACATTGTCCTCGGTTTCTCTTGGCCGAGGTGTCTGGCGAGCCACTCGTCTCGGACGTTGTGTTTAAAAGCTGCTAAGGCTTTGGCGTCCGGACAGTCGACTATTTGGTTCTTTTTGGTGAGGAACCTGTTCCAGAATTTGCGCGCTGACTCTCCGGGCTGTTGAGTTATATGACTTAGATCATCTGCATCCGGAGGGCGGACATAAGTCCCTTGAAAATTTGCTCTAAACGCGTCCTCGAGTTCTTCCCAACTTCCAACAGTGTTTTCTGGGAGGCTTTTAAGCCAATGACGGGCTGGCCCTTTGAGCTTGAGGGGTAGGTATTTTATGGCGTGGAGATCATCTCCTCTGGCCATGTGTATGTGTAGTATATAATCTTCTATCCAGACTCCAGGGTCTGTTGTTCCATCATAGGCCTCTATGTTTATGGGTTTAAATCCTGCTGGGAATTCATGGTCCAGCACCTCATTGGTGAAACATAGTGGGTGTGCGGCGCCCCAGTATTTGGGTGTGCCACTATCTTCGGACACTTGACGTGTTGCGTTGCTTCCTGGGGCCTTCTTCTTTGGCCCGTAAATGGACCTGGCTGACCCATCTATCTTTCCAGGTTCATTAGTCGGTTTATGTGCGGCGCCGCTTTCAGAATTTGGCATTTCATCTGGCCGTCTATCCAACCAGGCAGCCTCTTTATTTTTTGATTTTGAGGGCTCTATGGCCTCTTCGTCAAATTCTGGCAGCAGCTTGCGCTTCGGGTAGCCCTTTGATTGGCGGTCATTGCCGTATTTATCCGCGGTTTTGAGCACTTTGCTCCACCTCATTCTGAGTGTGTCTTCCGCTGTTTTGAGCTTCCGTTTTTTCTTTTTCAGGCTTCTTTCGGTGTTGACGAGTCTTTTCCGAAGGTTTTTACTCTCCGGCGGCGTGTCCGGTGTGAGATCGTCCGGACTATGTTTTCCGCCGGGCCCGTACTGATTGTCTGACTCGTCTTATTCGGACGGTTGCTTGTCGTCGTCCAATGGTTTGCCCTGCTGTATTGCTGGGTCATTAGGAGCGTTGTCGTTGTCGACGCGGGACTTAGGGCGGCGTCTGCGTCGCCGTTTTCGTTGTTTGTCGGCAGGATTATCTTCTGTTGCGCCCCGTTGGTCCTCATTATCGCTTCCTTTTGGGGTGTCCACCATGTATACGTCGTATGACGAGGTGGTCCTTACGCGCTTTATAGGCGCTGGTTCTTGTTCGTCTCCGGCATCGTCGTCCATGGCATCGATGTCTTCGGAGTCGTAGTCTAGCATGTCGGTAAGATCGTCGACAGTGGCTACAAAGTGGGTGGTGGGTCGGCTCTGAATTCCTTCGTCGTCCGTATCCCAACCATCTTGGCCATAGTCCGGCCAGGACTCTCCTGATAGCGAGAGATGCTTTAGCGAATTTAGGATGTCGCCAAAGGGCGAGTGTTGGAAGATGTCTGTGGCGGTGAATTCCATAACCGGCGCCCAATCCGATTCGATTGGTAGGGGCATGGGAGGTCCGGAGTCCGGCAAAGGGTCCGGCACCTCGGAATCACGAGTTTCGCGAGGGACAAGATTAGTGTTCGGCTCCATCGCCGTGGAAGTTGAAGCCCCCGAGGTGGCGTCCATCCACCGGTCCTCAATCTGGGCGATCGGCTCCGGACTAAGGGCCGAAGCGGATTCGTGTGCGGCCACCAAGGCACTGTTCGGCGGCAGAGCTAGATCATGCCCGTTGCAACAGTGCGGCGCGCTTGGCTTTGGCTCGAGCCCGTCGAAGATCAAGTCCCCGCGGGCGTCGGCTGTGAAGTTTAGGCTTCCAAACCTGACCTGACGGCCAGGGGCGTAGCTTTCGATCTGCTCCAGATGGCCAAGCGAATTAGCCTGCAATGCGAAGCCGCCGAATACGAAGATCTGTCCGGGGAGAAAAGTCTCACCCTGGACAGCGTTGTTGGTTGAAGATGCCATCGAGCTTATCGGTGACGACACAGAGGAACTCTCAATGAAAGCACCAATGTCGGTGTCAAAACCGGCGGATCTCGGGTAGGGGGTCCCGAACTATGCGTCTAGGCGGATGGTAACAGGAGACAAGGGACACGATGTTTTACCCAGGTTCGGGCCCTCTCGATGGAGGTAAAATCCTACGTCCTGCTTGATTAATATTGATGATATGGGTAGTACAAGAGTGGATCTACCACGAGATCAAGGAGGCTACACCCTAAAGCTAGCCTATGGTATGATTGTTGTAATGTATGTTGTGTCCTACGGACTAGAGCCCTCCGGTTTATATAGACACCGGAGGAGGCTAGGGTTACACAGAGTCGGTTACAATGGTAGGAGATCTACATATCCGTATTGCCAAGCTTGCCTTCCACGCCAAGGAAAGTCCCATCCGGACACGGGACAGAGTCTTCAATCTTGTATCTTCGTAGTCTTGTAGTCCGACGGACGATGATAGTCCGGCTGTCCGGACACCCCCTAGTCCAGGACTCCCTTAGCCACCAACGTCCCGGGCGACGAGCCTGCCCCAGAGACCCAACACGGACCCGGCCAGCATGGCCGGCGTCTGGCTCCAACCGACCCGGCCCCTCGTGGCCTAGCCGCCAGTCGACTCAGCCCGCGCGCCATCAACGACGCCGATGCTCGCCACCTCCTCGATCAGCTCGCTCGCTCCCTGGAGGTGGAGGAGAGCGGCGCTATCGGGCTGGCATGCTTCGGCCCACGCATCCGGGAGGAACCCTTCCCCAAAGGGTTCGTGCTCGCCCGCAACACCCCCAAGTACAACGGGACGGTGAAGCCGGAAGACTGGCTCACCGACTACACCACGGCCATTGGCTTCACCGGTGCCAATCGTCATCTCCCTGTGTGTTACGCACCGCTCATGCTCCAAGGATCGGCCCACACGTGGTTGAATAGCATGCCGGCAGGCAACATCAACACGTGGGTGGATTTCGAGTAAGCCTTCATCCGCAACTTCACAGGGACCTACAAGTGACCCGGTCGCCCCAGCCAGCTCGCCATGTGCGTGCAGGGGGCGACGGAGACCGGTCGTGAGTACCTCACACACTATACCGAGCTCCGGAACAGTTGGGAGGGCATCCATGAAGTCCAGGCAATCCAGTACTTCGTCAGCGGCACAAGCTCTCACGCTCCGAGCCGGCCACCATGGCCACGCTCATGGTGACGGCGGACAAGTACGCCAACACCGACTCCGCTATGAAGATCCAGGTGGCACTCGATGAAGCCGGCAAGGCGAAGCCGGTCCCCCTCCGAAGCCGGCCGGGGAAAGTGGCTGACAGCACATCACCAGAACAACAAGCGCAAGGCCGACCAGCCGGCACAGCGTCACGACAAACGGCTCGTCGTGGCCGCCGAACCCGCGGCGGAAACGACGGCGAAGTGCCGGCAGACCGGCAAGATGGCATGGCAACCCGCCATGAGTTTCGAGCAGATGCTCGACGCTCCCTACAAGCACCACAATGGTGCGAAACCCTCCACCCACATGCTTCGACAGTGCGCCATCACCAAGTGCATCATGAGGGGCGACGTCCCACCTCCTCTGGCTCCGGCTCCAAGCGCGGGACAGCCGCCTCCGCCTCCACCGCCGCCTCCAGCTGACATTGCGATAAGCAACGATGTCTACCCGGACCAGAACGCAGCCTATGTCGTCTTCACCAGCCTCGGCGATGACAAGCACAGCGAGCGCCTGCTTCGGCAGGAGGTGAACACCATCATCCCGCCCAAGCCGGAGTACATGCACTGGTCAGATCGCCCGATCACGTGGACCCGGGAATACCACCCAGCTGTCATGCCGAACCCGGGTGGCTACGCCCTCATCCTCAACCCCACCATCATCGCACCTCAGCGCACGTGCAAGTTCTCCTGAGCCCTGATCGCCAGCGGTAGCATCAACATCCTCTACCGCGACACCATGACCAAGCTTGGCCTCAAGGCCAAACACCTGGAGCCAACCCGTACGATCTTCCATGGCATCGTTCCCAGCCTCTCCTGCTCTCCGATCGGCCGGATCCGGCTCGACGTCCTGTTCGGCGATAGCAACCACTTCCGATGCTAGCTGATCTGGTTCAAGGTGGTGGACCTGTCCAGCGCGTATCATGCGTTACTTGCCCGGCCCGCGCTCGCCAAGTTCATGGCGGTTCCCCACTATGCTATCTAAAGATGAAGATGCCAGGTCCCATGGGTCTCATCACCATCACCGGCGACTAACGCAATTACCTGGAGTGCACCCGAGACGGCGCCAAGTTGGCCAAGTCGCTGGTCATTGCCGAGGAGCAGCGCCAGCTCGACCGGATCGTCGCCCTGGCTGGAGAGGCCTCCACTGCGTCGATCCCGACTCCGAACCCGGCCGACCAGGCCGCCTTCAAGCCCTCCAAGGAGACCAAGAAAGTGAAGCTCAACCCGGAAGACCCCAGATGCAGCAAGTATGTTGTCATAGGCACCCGCCTCGACAGCAAATAGGAAGGCAAGCTCGTCGACTTCCTCCGTGAGAATCAGGATATCTTCGCATGGACCCCCAAGGACATGCCGGGTATCCCGAGGAAGTACGCCGAGCACAAACTTCATGTCCGCAAGGATGCCAAGCCTGTCCGTCAATCCCTCCGACGATTTTACGAAGAGAAGAGAAGAACCATTGGTGAAGAGGTCGCCAAGCTTTTGGCGACCGGCTTCATAATGCAAGTGTTTCACCCCGAGTGGCTGGCCAATCTAGTCCTCGTCCTGAAGAAGAACAAGACCTGGCGCATGTGTATCAACTACACCAGCCTCAAAAAGTCATGTCCAAAGGACCTGTTCGCTCTCCCGCGGATCGACCATGTCATCGACTCGACTGCCGGGTGCGAGCTCCTGTCCTTCCTGGATGCTTACTCCGGCTATCACCAGATCAAGCTGGACCCGGACGATGCCCTGAAGACGTCCTTCATCACGCCCTTTGGGGCGTATTGCTACATCACCATGTTGTTCGGCTTGAAGAACGCTGGCGCCACCTTCCAACGCTGCATGCAGAAATGCCTGCTGCTGCAACTCGGCCGCAATATCCATGTGTACATGGACGACATCATGGTGAAGACCAAGCAGCACCTCACGCTCCTCGACAATTTGAAGGAAACATTCGCCAAACTCCGCGAATACAAGGTTAAGCTTAACCCGGAAAAGTGCGTCTTCGGCGTCCCGACCGGAAAGCTACTCGACTTCCTCGTCTCGAAACGCAGCATTGAGGCGAACCCGGAGAAGATCATGGCCATCGAGCGCATGCGCAAGCCTGCTCGGCTGTGCGATGTCCAGAAGTTCACCGGATGCTTGGTCTCGGTCAGCCGGTTTCTAAGCCGGCTGGGCGAGAGGGCGCTACCCCTGTACCAGCTGATGAAGAAGACAAGCCCGTTCGATGGAATGGCAAGGCAGACGAGGCCTTCCAAGACCTCAAGCGCATGCTCTCCACCGCACCGGTCCTGGCCGCGCCAACCGACAAGGAGCCGCTGTTGCTCTACATAGCCGCGAGCTCACGGGCGGTCAACACGGTGCTGGTGGTCGAGCGACCAGAGAAGGGCAAGATCCAGGCCATCCAGCGTCCGATCTACTACCTGAGCGAGCTGCTCTCCACCTCTAAGCAAAACCACACTACAAAAATATACACTTCCGTGATGATACGTGTTTGTCATAGTAGGTTGCGTTTTTTGTCATGCATGTACATCCATGACAAATTTATGATAGAATCAAGATAGTCATACCTGTGCTATAGTAGAAGTGTTCCATGACATTACCAAAATTATCATCACGGAAGTGTCCACTTCCATGACGATAAATCGCACGTCACAGAAGTGCTTTCGTCAAGGGTGACTGACACGTGGCATCCACCGTAACGGAACGCCGTTAAGCTATCGGGTCGGGTTTTGGATCCGATAACCCGTTAATAGACCCGACCAATGGGGATTTTCCACGTGTAAAATCATCATTGGCTGGCGGAAACACATGTCGGCTCATCGTTGACAGATGTCATCCACTCATTTGACAGAAGGCGCCTATGATACTTCGACACGTGGCATGGCCCAACAGAGGCCCATTCCTGTGAAAAGGCCGGCCCGTTTGACTTGGTCAAATGGTGGCGGGCCGGCCCATTGAAAGCCTGTTAACAGCCTGTTCGCATATAGCCCATTTACAGCCCGCTAACCCAAGGCCCTTTACGCCCTATCCGAATTGGGCCCAATAGCGTCAACTGGGCCATCCAATATGTTTCTAGCCCGTTTTCACTTCTGGCCCATGTATGGCCCATGACGTCTTTCGACCTATATGAGGCCCTTTGTAACTCTTGGCCTATTAACGGCCTGTGGTGAAACTGGCCCGTAATGAACAGTGTATCACTTTACACCCATTAACAGCCCGTTGTGAAACTGGCCCGTAATGAACAATGTATAACCTTATACCCATTAACGACCCGTTATTTCGTTGGGCCGTTTCCAGCCCATTTATCTTTCGGTCTTCTCAAAGCCCATTTATTCTTGGGCTCATTTCCAGCATTCGTTTACTTACGGCCCGTTACTGTCGTTTTCTGCTTGTGGGTCAATTTCAGCCCGTGGTTACAGTCGGCCCGTTTGTGGTCCGTTAATACATTGGGCCGTTTTCATAGCGTCATCAAATTCGGCCTATTAACGATTGCCCGTTATGGTCGGCCCATGAACGGACGATTCCAACTCTAGCCCGTTTACGGCCATAATGCGGTCTGTTTGGCCCATGTTTGGCCAATCGATCATACGGCCCGTATAAGGCCCATTGATGATACGGCCCGCAGAAGGCCCATTGTTTCTATGGCCCGTAGAAGGCCCATTGTTTCTTCGGCCCGTAGAAGGCCCACTGTTTCTACAGACCGTAGGAGGCCCAGTGTCACTACAGTAAATATTAGCCCATGGTTATTGTGGCCTAGTATTAAAAAATAGGTTATTGCAGCCACTAGCAAACCACGGAAAAAGAACTGCAATGACTACAAGCAAACAAATAAACAAGAAAAGGAAATATATAAGCAAGCAACTAACACTAGGCTATCACGGCTATTACACATATTACATCCACTGGGCATCAAAGTTCACCACCAGTGTATATATAGAGAACAAAGCAGCATATCATATACACTGGCTGTCAAAGTTGGCGACCAGCGCAAATAAACACCGCAACAAAACAAATCCAAAACTGAAACCACTTCAGAAGATCTCAAGAAACAATATCCTGGGTACCAAAAATGCTGGCAAGGTGCTTAGCAATCTTATTTACTTTCTCTTGTTTGGCGCTTAAATCCTCCAGCGCTTGATGTTGCACCAAGAAATATGCATCTGAATTCTGCAGGGACTTCCTCAGTCCTTCGGCTTCCTGTCGCAGCACATCTGATCGATGTCTTTCAACTTGAAGTTGAGACTCAAGAAGACGAGCTGATTCAGGCATCAAGTTTGAAGAGCTTGTGCCAGCAGTAGTGGCCAGTAACTCGAACACTACATCAAGACAAGACTTTTGGATTCCCTCACTATCGGCAAGATAGTTTTTATCAAATTTCTTGGAGATCAACAGGGATGTCTCACTATCTTGAACCTTATCTGCATTACTTCCTTTACCATTGGATAACGCAGTACTATTTTCCAATATTTTGTCCGCATTCTAAAAGAGAAACTAGTAGACACATCACATGTTTACCATGTTGTATGTGAAACTCATTTTGGTAAATTAGTTCAGTAGTAAAGTGGACAGGATAACAGCATGAAACAAACATCTATCTATGTACCATGGTCACTTTATGGTCTATATCATTCTAGTTTTTGTTGCCAAATCAAGATAGAGATACAGTTCAAATAATATTTGTTCAAGACAAAGCAGAATAGACAGAATATAAGTGTGGGAAACTATAGAGCAATAACAACATTTGTAATGTGCATGACATGAGAACATAACTGTTTATTCAATTGAAACTGAAATCAACATAGAGCAGGTTACAACAGCAAACCAGTTAAAGAAACAGGTTTAAAACATACCTATTGCGCCATTGGAGTTTCAATTCCATCCTTCAAATTTGAAAATAGTTGGTATGAGTAAATACAGTAATGCAAGGGCAAAGGAGTATGAACCATAGCTACAGAACCTGACCTGAGAACAAATCTTCTTCTCCTTTAAGCGTTGAGTTGGGATTCGGAGTGGTGGTCCTCGTGCTTTGGGCACTGTTGTTCCCTTACTAACTGCTCATGTTTGGGTGCTCTGTGGTGGAGACGGTGTTGTGTCAACTGGAATTGGGTTACTATCTGCCGGGGGTTGGGGTTAGAAGGGGTGTAGCTAGTTCTCTGTCCAACTGGGTAGGGGTACATTCTGTGAGAGTCTAGGTTATGTGTGGTGGATCTGGTCCTTGGGCAAGTACAACCGTGGTTCTATCTGCATCAACTGGTAGCACTATCTTTTCTGAAGACCGTGTTGTTACTCCCTTAGATACTGCCATCACCCTCTTCAATTCAAATGGCTAATAAACAAGAAAAGTAATTGAAAGTATAGACATTGTATGATAGACAGGTGCAATGGATAGTGGGGAATAAAAGAGGGCATGAAATAATTCATATTTATGTTGTCTAACCAAACAGGATAGCATGACACAATTTCACATATATGATGGCTAACTAAACAGGATAGCATGACACAATTTCACATTATGATGGCTAACTAAAAAAGATGGAAAGACATAGTTCAAAATATGAGACTATGTAAACAGGATGACATGATATAACTATATAATGTGTTAATTAAATAGGTTGGCATGCCATAATTCACATACATTCATGGATAGAATGCCATAATTCAAAATATGATGATGTAAACACTAAACAAGATGAGATGATATAACTACATGATGTCTTCATTAAATGGGTTGCCATGCCATAATTCAGATAGATGATGTGTATGTACTATGTAAACATGATGGCATGATATAATTCAAATATATGATTTATATAGTAAGCAAGTAAGCAGATGGCAATCCATATATGATGTAAAAACTAAGCAATGCAGGACAACATGCATGACATGGGTAATATAACCCTGCCAAGTTTGAGCATAGACCTCAGGGGGGAGATAGGACTGGTCATCAGTCTCTGAATCCTCCTTTGAGGAGCTCTCTGTATCCAACAAGATGTCTGCTTCAGCAGGTAGCATTGTCTGCTTTGAGTAACTTGTTTTCACTCCAGATACTTCCATCACCGCTTCAAATGGTCGATGCACAGGAAGAGTAGTTGAATATACAAACGTTGTCGACAAATGCAACACGTAATACAACAAAATGATAGCATGATATAATTCACATACATGATGATTAGCTAAACAGCATGGCATTGCATAATTCACGTATATAATGCCTATGCAACAAGATAGCATTGTATAATTCACATATATAATGTCTTGCAACAAGATGGCAATGCATAATTCACATATATGGTAATTAGACACTGAACAAGTGGCATTCACACAAAGCATGTCTAAACTAATCAAATGACATAGCAATCCGAGACACCATACGCATGATATGAGCAACATAACCCTGCCAAGTTAGAGCATACACCTTGGGGGGGGAATAGGACTGGTCATCTGTCTCTGAATCCTCCTCTGAGGAGCTATCCGTAACCAGCAAGATATGTGCTTCGTCAGATAGCATAGTCTGCTCTGAAGACCTTGTTTTCACTCCAGAATTTGCCATCACCGTGTCAAATGGCTGATGCACACGAAGAGCAGTTGAATGTACTAACATTGTTGATAAATGTAATACGTAACGAAAAAAGGATGGCCTGATATAATTTACATATAAGATGACTGGCTAAGCAGGATGGCATTGCAAAATTCACATATATGATGCCTGGCTAAACAAGATGGCGTTGCATAATTCACATAAACGATGAATAAACTAAACAGATGGCATTCGCACAAAGGATGTCTAAACTAAGCAGATGACATATTTGATGTATAAAGTAAGCAATGCAAGACACCATATGCATGATATAACCAACATCAGCATGCAAGTTAGAGCGAAGACCTCAGGGGGTAAATAGGAATTGTCTTCTCCTTCTGAATCCCCCTCAGAACAGATATCTTCCTCTCGATTACAATCCGAAATGCATGGAGGGGGGCTGCCTTTGCGCCTACCATGGAGCGACGTCTGCATGAAATTTTATTACTACGCAAGGCTTGTCTCTTTTGATCTACATGTTCAGTTCCATTGTTTACAATAACTGTCATGCATAGGAATAAAACATAGTGAGATTATGTAAGGAGTGCATGCAGAAATCCAGAGTGATGGTAGCAACCTGTGGATAGACCCAAAACCAATAATAGCAGGGAGATAATGGCTTTTTAAAAAATACAGATAATGGCTTCTTTACTGTTTATTTCCCACCCAACATGAAACTCATAGTAGACTCCGGAGATTAACCAGGTAGTAGATATATACTATTGATTGCGGCCCTGATATGTACCCCACAACCATTTAAAAACTCAAGTTTGACCATTAGTTTGGAGTTGACTTAGAGTCTAATCGGTGAACAGGACGATAAAGTAGCATGTAATATTAAGCGATGCATAACGTAAGCAAACACGAAAGAGTGCGACCTCTCTTGCGGACCCGTGTATTCCTCGAGGTCATCTGCTCGGTTGATGATGGTAATGCAGTTTTCATGGCTGCCGGTGGCGGGGAAGAAGATCTGAGGCGGCGAAAGACAGTCTGGAGGCCAGATCCCTGCTGTGCTGGACCCTTGTGTCGTTGGAGCAGCTGAGCTGGGGTGGACGACGGTGTAGCAGGAGTGGGACAAACGACGCAAGGTTTTCTTTGACAACTATCTGTAAGAGAAGTAATTTTGTAAGGGCTCGTTTGAGTTGGAGGATTCCAACAATGCAGGGATAGGAAATAGACAAGAATAGGATAGGAATGCACGTGCAAAACAGAGAATTTAAAAACACATGATTTCTGCTAATCTGGGTGTTTGATTCACAATAATTGGAAGATCATAGGATGCAAAGAAGCATGGTGAGATTAAGTCAAACCACAGGAAAATGTACAGTTATAATGCTATTATGCTACTATATCTTAGTCTTGTGCTTCATGAATACGAATTTGAAAAGGAGGACAAGTGAAAATTAAAATTCCTACATTTTTTCTTTCAAGGAGACACTAAAGGAACAAATCCGTGTGCTCAGTGGACAATATATATAACATGTAGAGTAAAAAAGAGATGCAACAAGTGTACAACCTCTTTGGCAAAGCCATGTCGATCTCAGCGTGATTGGGTTGTCCGGTGAGGATGCTCCGGCTGACTATGCTGTCGGAGGAGGCGAATAAGATCTTAGGCGTCTGGAGATGGAGCCCGAGGTACTGCTTCGCTGTGATGGAGAGTTTCGTCATTGGAGCAGCTCCGGTGAGTTGTACGACGACGAGGCTGAAGCAGGACAAGAGAGACAATGACCAATGTTAACCTGAGTGGAATTCTAATAGCATCTCCAATACATGACGTAAAACACATAACCACAAAGTCCTAGATGTAAAATACATCAGCCGTTCATCTCTGAACTTAACTGTCGAAACTGAATTTAACTGTCGAAACTGAACTGAACTGTCGAACCTGAACTTAACTGTCAAAATTGAATTTTGCTGTCGAAACTAAACGCACTAGCAAGGTGAGGCTACACGTCAGTCGACTGAATTTTTCATCTCTAGTCTGTCTATTTTGCAGCCGTTGGATACAAAATCAAGGGCCTGCGGTTCATCTTCAACCTCCAACCCCCTGAGCCGCCAGCCACCACCGGCCAAATAGCAGCCGCCCGCCACCCGCGGCCGATGGTGCGCCGCCCCGCCCGCCCCGAAAACACTCCCCACCATCGGTCCGCC
>NC_041383.1:148876923-148888939 GCF_002162155.2 Triticum dicoccoides | reverse complement strand
CCTTCACCCCGAAGAGCCCCCCCCCACCCCTTGAAAATCGACTGACCAAAAAGTCGATTCAGTTGACTGAAGTGTAGCTAAATCGGAGCAGCATTGCAAGCAAGAGCAAGAGCGAGAGCAGCAGCGCAAGCAAGAGCAATAGCAATAGCAAGAGCAAACCAGGCAGGGGACCGAGAGCAAGAGCAGAGCAGCAGCGCGAGCGAGAGCTAAAGCAGCAGCAGCTCCTATCTGATGTGGACGTCGCCGCCGAGGGAGCGACGCCGTGGAGGAAGTGGCCGGCGACGGTGCCGTGCATGGAGCTCCGACGTTTTGGCTCGGGACCGAGCGCCGGCAGCACCGTGAGATCGAATCAAGAAGAAAATGTGATGATTAGTGTACAACTGTCGGTGTCAAAACCGGCGGATCTCGGGTAGGGGGTCTCGATCTATGCGTCTTAGGCTGATGGTAATAGGAAGCAAGAGACACAATGTTTACCCAGGTTCGGGCCCTCTCGATGGAGGTAAAATCCTACTCCTTGCTTGATTAGTATTGAAGATATGAGTAGTACAAGAGTAGATCTACCACGAGATCGTAGAGGCTAAACCCTAAGAGCTAGCCTATGATGGTATGATTGTAATTGTGATCGGCCTTCTAAGGACCATGCTCTCCGGTTTATATAGACACCGGAGAGCTAGGGTTTACATGGAGTCGGTTACAAGGAAAGAAACATAATATCTGGATCGCCAAGCTTGTCTTCCACGCAAAGGAGAGTCCCATCCGGACACGGGCCGAACTCTTGAGTCTTGTATCTTGACGCTTCTATAGTCCGGACGATGAATATAGTCCGGCTGTCCGGATACCCCCTTATCCAGGACTCCCTCAGTAGCCCCTGAAACAGGCTTCAATGACGATGAGTCCGGCGCACAGTCTTGTCTTCGGCATTGCAAGGCGGGTTCCTCCTTCCGAATACTCCAAGGTTATTATCGAACACGTAAGTCGTGTCCGGATCTGCAAAATAATCTTCACATACCACCGTAGAGAGAATGATACTTCAGCTGACAATTTTTAGACGACGTGACATGCCATTACAGCCAGGTCATCATTCGAACCGTTTTTTCACAACCAGCCATAGCGGGCATTGCGAGGCGGTTTCCTTGACACGTCTTGTCAAAGCAGAGATCATGTCCCCTTATCACGCGATTCTCATCAATACGGGTATGGGTAATCCCCCCGTGCCATCAATCGTGGCGCTTGGGAAGTAAGTGATTCTCAACAGGCTAGTGGGGAGGCGCACCACTTTCATCGCCTCTATAAAGGGATAAGAATTTCCCATTCTTACCCACGCCTTTTCTTCCTCCTCTGCCCATTCTCGCCTCCTCGATCTCCAGGGCCCTAGTTCAAGTCTTCTCCGCACAGCTAAACATGTCCGGAGCAGGAGGCAAATGGGTGGCTTCCACCATGAAGGAGAAGAACATCGCAAGTCTTCGGGCGGCCGGATACTTGGCCGCAGACATAGCGCACCGGCTACCAGACGGCGGGCAGGTCATTCTAACCCCAGAACCCCATGAGAGGGTCGTGTTTCGTGCCCACTTCATCCATGGACTGGGGTTTCCACTCCACCCCTTCGTCCGCGGGCTCATGTTCTACTACGGGCTAGATTTCCATGATCTAGCCCCAAACTTCGTCCTCAACATCTCGGTTCATCATCGTGTGCGAGGCTTTCCTCCGCATCAAGCCTCATTTCGGCTTGTGGCTCCAAACCTTTTGCATGAAGCCGAAGATCATGAGCAGCCAACAAGCGGAGTGCGGAGGAGCCATGGTGGGCAAAATGCCTAACGTCACCTGGCCTGACGGCTCCTATGCGGAAACCGTGAAGGGGTGGCAATCGGGGTAGTTCTACTTCACTGAGCCACGCGACGCCAACTGGGCGGCGGCCCCCGAGTTCCGATTTGGAACCCCTATGTGGCTCGCCTCCTGGGAACAGAAGGGCCTGCTATGGGGCGAATCTACAGAGCTGACTAGACTCATAAACTGCATCAAGGGCATGAAGGACAAGAACATCGAGCTTGTCAACGTGATCCAAGTCATGCTCGTTCACCAGATTCTGCCTTGCCAAAGGCGAGCATTCAATTTGTGGGAGTTCATCCCGGCCGAACACCAGACGCTCCAGGGGCTCTACGGCATGAAGCAGAAGAACGAGTGGAAGGCGTTGTTCAAGGCCACCGAAGTACCACCCCTCATATCCGAGGACCATGGGATCCACGCCGCACGGCACCCTACCCAGGTGAGTTCTCAAGCTGCCACCGGGTTCAGTTCTTCCCAATGTACTCACGGGGAATCCTTAAGTGATTGTGTATGTTTGTTCAGGAGTATGTGGAGACAACGGAGCGGATTGACAGTCCGGCTCTGTTGGCAGAAAGCCCCGCCATTGATCTTCTGATGAAGATGCTGGTCCCGGCGCCCTATAAGGGGCCGGAGAAGAAGGCGGATAAGAAGGCCCCGGGGACCCGAAAGGGTCTTTGAAGTAAGGTTGCGCAAGCCTCGTCCGAAGACGACGAGGCGCACTCCTCCCCCGAAGGGGAAGAAGAAGTAGAGGCCGCCCCGTCCGGAAAGGATGGGGGGCCGGAGACGGTGGACCAGGGGACCAGGAGAGGCCCCCGTCGCAAGGCCGTCATACCCTAGTCATCTAATGATGACGAGGCAGATTCCTCCCGCGGAAGCGGGGGGAAACAAGAAGAAACTCCACCTCCCCATACTGGGGGGAGAAAAGGAGGAAGGTCTCCCCGGTGGGGGAGGCTGGGACGTCCAAGAAGGGAAAGGTGTCCCTTCTGGACTACTCCGCCACCGCCGCCGACAGTGAGGAAGGGTGGCTGCCTAGGAAGAAGCCCCTAGCGCGATCGTGAGTATCCGCACTCAATCGTAATTTTGCTTCATAGTTTTGTTATAACGCCAAACTTGTATGCAGTCCGGCTAGGGCCTATCCCGAAGTGTCATTTTCGGACGGGTCCTTGAGTGAGTCAGCAATGAACTCACTCCCGAGGGCCATTTCTCCTCGGCCTGCAGACGACATGGAGGTGTTGTCCCGAAGGCTCGCAGAGATGGCGGAGGTGGCCCTGGAGGCGCCTCAAAGCGGCGTCCCAGACGTCGGACTCGCAGGGTTCAAGGTCCCCGCGGATCGTGTTGATGAGAGCCACAGTAAGCCGGGCTCTCAGCCGAACACTGTTCCAGAGCCTTCAGTTGTTCCGGACTTAGGCGGGCAGCCTCTCGTTAGGGAGGGAGGACCGTCTGCATCAAGGACTTCCATTGCGCCCGAGGCGCCGGATTGTCTGCTGGAAGCGCTTCGAGGTGCTTCCCTAGATGAAGAGCACCATACTCTTATGAGTGCGGTGATTCAGAAGGTTTCGTCCGCCAAGAGCGGACTAACCGAAGCCTGTACCAGCCTCCTGATAGGCTTTGAGGTAAGTAAAAATGTATGAAATTACCACCCGATAGGTAGTAGCCCCTGATACTCTGTTTGGTGTTCGGAAGGAAAAACCAAACGGAGGGTCAATTATAATCTGCAGGAGTCTAACAATAAGTTTAAATGTAAATAAACAGGCTGTGCTGCTGGCCGCTGCTGCTCGCATGGCCGAAATCGCCGGCCTAATGCAGGACCTGGAGCGGGCACAGGGAGAGCTCGGCCTCACGAGGAGGCAGCTCGAGGAGAGCAAAGGTGAATGATTCCCCTCTCTCATATAATAAATAGTAAATAAAATTTGATTATGCTAACAACGAAACGTCGTGATGTGGTAATAGAGTCCACCACCGAAGTGGCGTCTCTCAAGAAGGCGCTGTTCGAGGCCGAACATAAAGCGGCCTTGGAGCGCAAGGAGCGCAAAAAGCAAGAAGCCCGAGTAGGCGAAGTACAAGAAGAGCTGCAGGAGCTCGGCAAGAAGCTCGAGTCTGCGAAGCATGAGCTTAAAGCAAAAGAGGCCGAGCTTGCGAAGGCCCTTACAAATATAAAAGATGCCAAGGCCGAAGCCGAGAGGGCACAGCAGGAGATCCAGGAGGCCAAAAAGATAGCGGCGAGTAAGAAATTTTTTATTCAAAGAAAACATGTGGAGGAGGCATTTCTTTTACGTACCCGAGTCCGGAGCTCTCCAGGGGCATTCGCAGATCTGCCACGCAGCGTATGGAATGCCCTGGAGTTCTACCGTGCCCAGGAAGGGAGCTCAACGGAGAAGCAGTTCTGGTCCCAGTATGCTGGGGCCGAACATTCAACGCCTCTGAGTGACCAACTGAAGTAGTTGGTTGAACTCCACAAGGCGGCCGAAGTGGCTATGAAGGATCCCATAGTCCGGATATGGCCTGGTGAGCTTCTTCCCAGCAGCTACTTCAGCCTGATCAAGCAGATGGTGGATGCATGTCCGCGACTGGAAGTCATGAAGCGATCCGTTTGCATTGAGGGTGCCCACCGGGCCCTTGCTCGTGCAAAGGTGCATTGGGGCAAGCTGGATGCAGAAAAGCTGGTGATGGACGGGCCGCCAGAGGGCAACCGCATCGCATCCCCGAGAAGTATTATGATGGCGTTATGAAGGGTGCTTGCCTCGTGGCCGATGAATGTACCAAAGACATCATTTTTGAATGAATTCACCTCTGTCATGTTTGTAATTTAAAGATGAAGTTACTTGCGCTATGTAGCACTTTTATTATTTAAAATATTACCTTCTGTGCGGTTGTTTATCAAATTCTAAAAGTAGGCCAGTCGTCGGCCTCCGCCCCCATGTAACTAGTACTGGGGTGTTCGTGGAAAACCCGCACACTCTTTATCCAAATGTTTGGTCCCTTAAGGAGGTGTCCAGCACAGCGAACAAGGCAATCGGACTATGCGGCTTTATAACCTTCACTTAGCCATAGAAGTCTACAATTTTAAATTTTGGCGAAGCCCCTAGAATCCGGAAGGCAGAATTGGGGCGCTATACACGCCTGTATCGGACAAAGCTGAATTATCGCCTAAAGCGGAAAAATCTTTAATGATTTTAAGACCTCTCGAACAGCGACAGCTCTCGCCACATCATGCCGGTCAGTTTTCTGCTTTCTCTACTGACGTGCTCGTCCGGAAGAACCAGGGCACAATTGCAGTAGTTATCCCTGCGCTACCTTAGCCGAATTAACGGAATGTAAGGCACCAAAACAAGGGAGCCGGGCTATCCCAACTGTAGACCCAAGACATGATTCGGAGCTGATGCATGTAATCCTATAAGTTCGGGGTGCCGCACTGTTGAAAGTGTTCGGACTTGTCTTGCCGTGTTATGGGGCGCCATAAGAAGCCCCTGGCAAACTAAGCGTACCAAAGTGTATGGATGCAAAATCAAATAGACATTTGTAAAAAATGCTCAAATAAGAATAATAAGCTGACACTATATATTGTCTCCCATTGATAAATAATACGTTTAAGCGTATGTTTACAATGAATGCATTAAGCAGAAATAAATAGGATTATTTGACATATCCTATCTAGGGGCAGGCTACGTACAGATAGATAAAGCAGGAACGACGATCATAAATAGATTCCACCTGGGTGTTTCCTGCTGTGCCCAAAGCCTGTTGCCTCCTGGGTTTCGTCTCCTATGTAAGTCCAACAATCCGGCTCTTTTGGAGAAGCTGCACTAACGCAATGTCCTTAAAGGTAAGAGAAAAGGTTACGAAGTGATACCATACTGTTGACTGAGCCACTGCTATGCCTCCGCCTGTGCCCATGGTATTTTGAGTGCCTAATTATGTACGCGTGGCACGGATGCAGCTTTGATGGGATTTGAGCGGAGGCCGGACTGCTAGTCGTGCTCTTGGCGTGCCTGCTGATTCTATTGCGGGGTGTTCCATCCTCGTTTGACGGAGCTTGAGGTTGTCGTCACCGGATTGGTGGTTTGCCGGAGGAGGCCGCATTGTACTTCTGCCGCAAGGGCTGCTGTATGTTCTTCTGTACGGAGAGAGCGGTCCATGTTTCTGTTGACTGTTATGACCCCGCGCAGGCCTGGCATCTTGAGCTTGAGGTATACATAGTGTGGTACCGCATTGAATCTACTCCAGGAATCACACCTTTAAAGGTGGTTTTGGTGGGCTTAATCCTTGAAGGATCGACGCCCATTTTGCACACTGTATCCTGGTAAAGCAGGTTCAGGCTGCTACCTCCATCCATAAGGACTCTTGTGAGGTGAAATCCGTCTATGATTGGGTCTAGAACCAGTGCGGGTGAGCCGCCGTGATGGATGCTAGTGGGATGATCCCTACAATCAAAGGTGATCGGACAAGCTGACCATGGGTTGAATTTGGGGACGACTGGCTCCATCACGTAGACGTCCCGTAGTGCTCGCTTCCATTCCCGCTTTGGGATGTGGGTGGCGTAGATCATGTTGACCGTTTTCACCTAGGGGGGGGGGGGAATTTCTTCTGTCCCCCCATGTTTGGACGCCGGGGCTCCTCATCATCGTCACTGTGCAACCCCTTGTCCTTGTTTTCGGTGTTTATTTTGCCAGCCTGTTTAAATACCCAGCAGTCTCTATTGGTGTGGTTGGCTGGCTTGTCTGGTGTTCCATGAATTTGGCATGAGCGCTCTAGTATACGGTCTAGACTGGACGGTTCCTAATTGTTGCATTTGAATGGCTTCTTCCGCTGACCGGATTTGGATCCACTGAATCCGGTATTGACCACCATGTCTTCGGTGTTGTCGCCGTTGTTCCATCGCTTGTGTCTGTTGCGCCGTAGCTTGCCATTGTTTTCATGGACGTCTGACATGCCAGAATGTGGCATAGTGCTGCTGCAAGCCAACCAACTATCCTCGCCCGCACAAAAGCGGGTCATTGGTGTCGTGAGAGCTGCCATAGACTTGGGGTTTCTCCTGGCCGAGGTGTCGGGCGAGCCACTCGTCACTGATATTATGCTTGAAGGCCGCCAGGGCTTCGGCGTCCGGAGAGTCGACTATTTGGTTCTTTTTAGTTAGGAACCGAGTCCAGAATTTCCTGGCTAATTCTCCGGGCTGTTGAGTAATGTGGCTCAAGTCATCGGCATCCGGAGGTCGCACATATGTGCCTTGGAAGTTGTCAAGAAATGTGTCTTCCAGGTTTTCCCAACTGCCAATGGAATTTGTGGGCAGGCTGTTTAGCCAGTGCCGGGCGGGTCCTTTGAGCTTAAGGGGAAGATACTTGATGGCATGTAGATTGTCTCCGCGGGCCATGTGAATGTGTAGAAGGAAATCTTCAATCCATACCGTGGGGTCTGTTGTGCCATCATATGATTCAATGTTTACGGGTTTGAACCCTTCTGAGAATTCATGATCCATGACTTCATCAGTGAAGCAGATGGGGTGTGCGGCGCCTCTACGCCGGGCTATGGCGCAACGCAGTCCGGCTGCGTCTGACTGGTTATATTCGTCCTGGCCGGATTTGCTGGTAGTGTATCCGGTATGACGGTCATCGTCATATGCTGCGGTGCACCCCCGTGATCTGTAGATCGATCTTGGTTGTCATGCAGCGTTATCCAGTTTATCGCGCATGTCCTGAGTATTACTCCGGGCCGTGGTAAACCGGCGCGGGGGTGGTAGCTAGTATTCGGGCTGATATGCCGATTTGTCCCGACCTCGAGGCGGCCGGTCAGCCATGTCGCGCTCGAGTCCATATTCCTCGGCTGCCAGGACTTCTGTCCATCTATCTGTGAGCAGATCTTGATCAGCTTGAAGCTGCTGCTTCTTCTTCTTCAGGCTTCTCGCAGTGGCAATAAGCCGGCACTTGAAGCGCTCCTGCTCTGCGGGGTCTTCGGGTACGCCGAACTCGTCGTCGCCGAGGCTAATCTCGTCTTCGAAGAGGGGCATGTAGTTGTCCTCCTCCGGATACCCGTCCGTCGCCTGTTCATCTGGGCTGTCATGCTCGTCTTCCTGTTTGGCCTGCTTGAAGGCGTGCTGTTCGGGGTTGTATTCATCGTCGGCACCGTCCGGATTGTCTTCTTCTCCAGTGCCGGTATTGCCTTGGCAGGGCTTGGAGCGGCGCGGGCGACGCCCATGCTTTGCTTTCTTCTTGGAGGGGTTATCCTCCGTTGCCTCATCGCCATTGGTTTCTTTCGGAGTATCCACCATGTATATATCGTATGAAGAGGTGGCTGTCCATCGTCCTGTGAGCGGTGGCTCCTGTACGTCTCCTGCATGATCGTCCATACCGTCGATGTCTTCAAAGTCAAAGTCGAGCACGTCAGTTAAATCATCGATGGTGGCGACAAAGTGGGTGGTGGGTGGGCAGCGAATTCCTTCGTCACCCGCTTCCCACTCAAGCCGGACATAGTTCGGCCCAGAGCCTTCTGACAAAGAGAGAGACTTTAATAAGTTCAGCATGTCGCCAAAAGGTCAGTGCTGAAAGAGGTCCGCAGCGGTAAACTCCATTACCGGAGCCCAACCTAGCTCGACTGGCTCGAGGGTATGCAGACCAGAACCAACAGCCGAATACGAGTCCGGGGGTCCGGGATTACAAGCCTCCATAGAGATGAGACCCGTGTTCGGCTCCATCGCCGATAAGGGTACGGCCTGCGGGGCGGGGTCCAACCCTCCATCCTTGGGCAACGCAATCTGCTCCGGATTTAGATCCGGGGCTCCTACAGGGATGATGTCCTAAGCATTGTCCGACAGCAGGTCTAGGCCGTGCTCGCCGTGACTGTCCGGTGCTCCCGGCGCAGGGCCGAATCCGTCGAAGATCAAATCTCCGTGAACATCCGCCGTGTAGTTCAAGTTTCCAAACCTGATCTGGTGGCCAGGGGCGTAGCTATCGATCTGCTCCAGATGACCAAGCGAGTTGGCCCGCAGTGCGAAGCCACGGAACATGAAGATCTGTCCGGGGAGAAAAGTCTCACCCTGGACCGTGTCATTGACGATTGAAGACGCCATCAAGCCTTGAAGCGACGGCACAGAGGAACTCTCAATGAAAGCACCAATGTCGGTGTCAAAACCGGCGGATCTCGGGTAGGGGGTCTCGATCTATGCGTCTTAGGCTGATGGTAATAGGAAGCAAGAGACACAATGTTTACCCAGGTTCGGGCCCTCTCGATGGAGGTAAAATCCTACTCCTTGCTTGATTAGTATTGAAGATATGAGTAGTACAAGAGTAGATCTACCACGAGATCGTAGAGGCTAAACCCTAAGAGCTAGCCTATGATGGTATGATTGTAATTGTGATCGGCCTTCTAAGGACCATGCTCTCCGGTTTATATAGACACCGGAGAGCTAGGGTTTACATGGAGTCGGTTACAAGGAAAGAAACATAATATCCGGATCGCCAAGCTTGTCTTCCACGCAAAGGAGAGTCCCATCCGGACACGGGCCAAAGTCTTGAGTCTTGTATCTTGATGCTTCTATAGTCTGGACGATGAATATAGTCCGGCTGTCTGGATACCCCCTTATCCAGGACTCCCTCAACAACCTCTTTGGTGGTGCCGATCAGGCCGCAGCTTCATCCGAGGAAACGGCGATGATGATGCTCTTCCGGTGGTGCAGGTGAAGACGGCGGTGTGGGAATGGAGGTGGCGCGAAAGACGAGGGGAACGTTGGGGCAGCTCCTTGGAGGTGGAGGACGGGGTGGATGAACCGTCGGGACCACGAGATCGATGACGGATCCTCATTCGGTAAGGTGGATGAGGTACGTCGAGGTGTTGTTGTGGACGACGTCGTCGGGGAAGAGGCTCCGGCTAGGTGGCGGACGGAGCTGGGTGTGGGGCTTGGTCGCGGGTTTTCGCGGCCTCGGTGTACGAATGGGTGGGCAGATGGGATGGCAGTGGGGAACCATGGCTTAGGGATGCGCTTGTCCGAAATGTGGGGTAAGTTATGAAAGTACCCCCACCGATTTGAGGCGCTTATTTCGGTTCAAGGGTACCACGGGCATTTCGCGTGTCGGGATTTGACAGGAGGTGGGAGTTTTGACGCGTGTTGTAATTTCGGAATAGCAAGGTGCGGGTTGAGAATGAGGGAGTTGTCAGAGCATGATGAGACAAAGATATATCTTAAATATTTCGGGCTAACAAGGCGCGGGTTGAAATTTTCGGACAAGCCTAACGTGTACTGTACCTAATCAATGCGCACTACAAATGCACTCAAAACTTTGAATTCATGTTATGTTCAATTTAAATATTTTGCTACGTGTATAATGCATGCAACCTACTACTCAAATGAACGTTTTAGTGCATTCCAAATGTATATACTACCGCTTCAATATGATCTAAATTTGAATTCGTTTCTCTATTTGAATAAGATCTACAGTAATGATTGTTGTGAAGTCAAAGCATTTGAATTCGTTTCTCTGTTTTAGCAAGATCTACAATCATCATTATTGTCAAGTTAAACCATCGTTTGTGTATTATCTTCACAGCACACCACATGATTAGTCTCGAGTTACATATGAACTATGTGTACTATATGAACTCGAACTCGATTTTTTGAATCCACTTTATTTTGATTTCAAATCACACTACATTTCTAGCTCTAGCTAAATCTTCATAATCTAAACCATGTCTCATATGTATAGTGTGTTTATCACATTATGTGCCCCGCCCCCTACGCCTACAAGTATTTAGATGTGAGTTGCAATCACCACACATTACCACAAATTCAAATAAAATGTGAGAATGTTCGATATATAGTATTGTTTAGATTGTTTGATATTTAGTTGTAAGCTGCAAACGCCACACATTATCACAAATTCAAATAAAATGTGAGATTGTTTGATGTATAGTGTGGTGTAGATTGTTCGGCATTTAGCTGTGAGTCGCGAACGCCATGCATTATCACATCGTGGTATAACATGTGCACAGCACGTGTATCACCGCTAATATTCATGCATGCATATGTTTAAAACACTATGATGTCCTATTCAAATATATGAATCCGCTTTCATATTAAATTATGATCTTTGTTAGTCTCTTACACCCACACAATCCTCTAACCTTTGTAGCTACCACTAACTTTCCCTCGTGCATGCACAGCCCTCCTCGCCCTCCCCCTCCCTCGGCATTTTATCCACCGGGCACATTCATTTTTGTCTTTAGGTAGTTCTCCCAGAGTCTCAACAACTCCTTTCCGACACACACCGATCGATAAACCTCTCCAGTGATGCCTGCCTACAACATACACACACCTTAAATCTTTCCTTTATGTGCCCTTGCCTCGTGTCTCTCATACGGTCACACACACGTGTAAACTCTCGCCCCTCTTTTCATTGATTTCACAACCGCACACTCCTCCCCCTATCTAGCTAGTAGCCGGGCCTCTTGCACCACCTCCTAGCTCCAATCTCTCTGTCTATCCGTCTCGCTGGGCCTTATTTGCCTCTAACAAATGGACGTACACCGACCGATCTCTCGCTATACATATAGCTAGCTAGGTCCTTATAACTCGTTTTTACCCACGCGTCGATCGATCTACCTCATTAGTTGTGTCTCTCCCTTCCTCCGACAAACAACAATTGATCTACCGATCTAGTTAGATTTGCTTACCAAACACATGGTTCCCCTTCATCATCCATGGATGCGTCCCGACAGATCTATCATGCACATTTACACACAGAAACACGTCCCCACTCTTATTGATAACATTGCAGTTCCACCCTCAGTTTGTCTAGTAGGCCTATCCCACCATCTTCGAGAAGCAACTCCATCACCCATCCAGCACTCTACCCCTCTCCCTCTCTCTCTCTCTCCTCTCTCTCTGTCCCATCATATTTCCCGTCCTTCAGTTATGTATGGATGTCGACCGATCTCCCTCAAGACATAGCTGGGTCTCTCCTTCTCAACACATATACGAGTCATTCTACCTCTATAGTTAGGCCTCTGCCTACCCCTCCCCCCACCCCTCCCCCACACACACTGATACATCGAGCGTTCTAGTCATGTCTCCCTGCCACACACAAACTTGACATGTGCCCTCTAACGTTCCGGTAGGAAAATCACCCTATATCTTTGACTTGCACACACACACAATTTCGATGGCTCTCTTCATCGATCTTGCACCCACCCACTTGATCCTCTCTTC
>NC_041383.1:148876412-148876913 GCF_002162155.2 Triticum dicoccoides | reverse complement strand
CTGGTACATCGAGCGCTCTAGTCATGTCTCCCTGCCACACACAAACTTGACATGTGCCCTCTAACCTTCCGGTAGGCCAGTCTCCCTATATCTTTGACTTGCACACACACACAATTTCGATGGCTCTCTTCATCGATCTCGCACCCACCCACTTGATCCTCTCTTCGACTCTATCGATAGCTATGAGCCCTCCCTCTCTTCTCGTGGATTGCCCGACCCTCTATGTATGATAAGGATAGGCCTCCATTTCACACACATTGCATGCAAAATTTTGTTTGAGATGTCATCGACACATATTCCCACAAATAATTCACGAAATCAACCCCCACCCCACCCCCACCCCCACCCCAAAACAAAAAACACTCACGAACGCGGTTTGTATCTCTCACACACACCCACGTAGGTGGGGGACGTGCACGAAGAGAAGAGGTGCAAGCACGGCGCACGTACTCCCGTCTCTTTCCTAACCACACCCGTGCGGGTACACGGTGGAGCTCATTT
>NC_041383.1:148855783-148876402 GCF_002162155.2 Triticum dicoccoides | reverse complement strand
CATGAACGCGGTTTGTATCTCTCACACACACCCATGTAGGTGGGGGACGTGCGCGAAGAGAAGAGGTGCATGCACGGTGCAGTACTCCCGTCTCTTTCCAAACCACGCCCGCACGGGTACACGGTGGAGCTCATTGCTATACGAAAAGGCAGCCCATGTGGTAATTCGGCACGTGTACTGGTTGTCCACTTGGTGGAGGGAGGATCGTCTACCATGGGCGAACAAACAAACTGCGACTTGACGCGTTATGTTAAATTAAAAAAAGAGGCAAACCATGTGGGGCCTAGCTTAGAGGCAAGGCTCTATACACTGGAGTAATTTTGATGTGTCCCCTCAACTTGCAGAACGAGTAGAAGCTTGCTTAGTACGCCGTCTCCCCCGCCCACGGGCGCGGTGGCTCGCAGGATGAGGTAAAGCTTGCTCAGCCTTATGCCCGCTCCCTCGCCCATGCGCACAGTGGCTCGTAGGACGAGGAGAAAAAATTACTACTCCCTCCATTTACTCCTCGTCCCTACTAATACCTTGGTTATAGAGATTATATCATATTGTTTGGAATATATATGTCCTTTAGTAGATTTCAATATGAACTACTAGTACATACTCCAAACACTGATGTATATAGATGTATTTTAGAGTGTAGATTCACTCATTTTGCTCCGTATGTAGCACTCTCCCTCACCCCTTGACCCTTGCCCACGTGGTGGACGTGCAGCAATTCATTCGATCTCATATAGCCAGAACGATATATACTGCACTACCATTGTTGCTCGACTTCCCGAAGAGGGGAAGAGCCAATCACAAGGTTAATATTTTGGAGATGCCAAGCGCAAGGTTATAGGAGAACGAGTAGTTGGTGCCACGTCATTTATAAATAAAGTTTTTTTTCTTTAGTGGCACGTATGCAATATGATAGGTTCATATGGAGAGAAAAGGAAACTGCTCCACTATATACATAGTTAGGACGGGCTAGCCTACACGGATGCTTGCTGGGGTTGCTCTCTTCACACTCTCTCGCACAAAACGACTGTGGCCACATCTCTAAGATCCCGACGGATCATGTCCGCTGGGGGAAGGGGTGGATGCTTAGTGTAGATGCGGTCGCCGCCGCCAACGGCGAAAACCCACTATCGGCACGTCCCGATCAGGGGTCCCCGCCGTTCTCTCTCACAAAGCCGGTGAGGTTGCCTTCGTCCCTTGCTCATTGTCGCGACGTGGGAAGTTGCCGCCTCCTGCCGCCCTCCTCAAGGTTGAGCTGCGTCCCTCAGGTACAACTCCCTTTACAGCCGGCTTGCACCACTGCTCCGACTGCCCACATCACTCCCTGTGGATATTTCTCTACTTCTTTGCCCCGCACATACCTCTACTTGCTTCTACGTACTGTATTTGTGAATCAACTAGTCCCAGTAATCTTATTCTAATCACGCTTCTTCAATTTCTTTGCCACAGGGATGCTCATCTCGATTTTGGTGAAACTGCACAACATGATCGGATGGTCATAGGGTTGCAAACTTCATTTCTTGGGTAGCTCCACATTGCCAGCAAATTTAAGCCTGGTTAGGGTTTACGGTTCAAGGGCTCGGGACTGCATGGATCTTTTTTTTTCTTTAGCTATTTCTGTTCCAAAATAAGTGTCAACTTTAGTAGTAGTACAACTTTGTACTAAAGTTTCCATAAAGTTGAGATACTTATTTTGGAACGGAGGGAGTACATATTGGCTATGATTTGTCAATCATAGAGATGCAATAGTATGCATGTTAGTCTCCTTTGTATTTGAAGAAATGTTGCAACGGGCAACCTTGGACGGAAGATACATGTAACAGAAGCTGGAAGCTTCATAGCATTGTACAAATTTATCTTGCTGATAAATTACAGTACGTACTATACTAGTACTTCCTCCGTTCCTAAATATAAATCTTTGTAGAGATTTCACCATGAACCACATGTGGATGTATATAGATGCATTTTAAGTGTAGATTCATTCATTTTGTTCCATATGTAGTTCACCTAGTGGAATCTCTACAAAGACTTGTCTACTAGTAATAGCTAGCCCCCACTACTAGGAATTCTCTATCCTCTCCTTGAGCCACATCATCAAAATTAATGTAGCCGTTAGATGAACTAAATCAGTCCATAATAGCCGTTTGATCTAGACGTTGAGAGGTTCCGCACTAAGCCACATGCAAGAATGCAGAAATACCGTGGCATGCATGTGAGTGGGTTTTAAATCACATCAACATGTCTGCATGCAAGCATGCACCGGTAGCATGCATGTAAGTGAGCTTTTAAGTCCCATTAACATGTCAAAAAGAAATATATAATCCCATTATGCAGTAGGAGTTGGTTGATCTTTTTTCCTTACGTGGGATGATCCAAATGATGATGGGAGTTTATTTAGTTTGGCTACCACATTTGTCATGCGGTTATAGAGTTTTTTTAGTTCTATGAAATCGATAATTTTGCGCAGAGAGATATACGGCTCTTCCGCGGCAACGCGCGGGGACTCATCTACTAATATTTAGGAACAGAGGGAGTACTATGTGTTGGGTTTCGTAGTAATTTCAAAAAAATTCCTACGCACACGCAAGATCATGGTGATGATATAGCAACGAGGGGAGAGTGTTGTCTACGTACCCTCGTAGACCGAAGCGGAAGCGTTGAGGCAGCGTAGAGGAAGTAGTCGTACGTCCTCCGAGTTCAACCGATCCAAGCACCGTTACTCCGGCACCTCCGAGTTCTTGACACGCGTACAGCTCGATGACGCACCCTCGATCTCCGATCCAGCAGATGCGCCGAGGGGGAGTTCCGTCAGCACGACGGCGTGGTGACGATCTTGATGTTCTCCTGTCGCAGGGCTTCGCCTAAGCACCGCTACAATATGATCGAGGTGGAATATGGTGGAGGGGGGCACCGCACACGGCTAAGGAACGATCAATGATCAACTTGTGTGTTCTAGGGTGCCCCCCTACACCCGTATATAAAGGAGGGAGGGAGGAGGTGGCCGGCCCTAAGGGGGGCGCGCCATGAGGAGGGGAAAACCTACTCCAAGTAGGTTTTCCTCTCTTTTCCTTATCTTATTTGGAGGGGGAAGGAAAGAGTACAAGTATTAGGAAGTTGTACTAGTAGTAGTAATACGAAGAGAGGGAAGGAGAAAGGAAAGGGGGGGCTGGCCCCCCTCCCCAATTCGGATTGGGCTTGGGGGGGCGCTCCCCCCTCCCTTGCTCCTTCTCCCTTCCTCCTACATGGGCCCAATAAGGCCCATATACCTCCCGGGGGGTTCCGGTAACCTCCCGGAGCTCCAAACTTCTCCAGAACCTTTCCGGTGTCCAAATATATCCGTCCAATATATCAATCTTTATGTCTCGACCATTTCGAGACTCCTCGTCATGTCCGTGATCATATCCGGGACTCCGAACAAACTTCGGTACATCAAAATACATAAACTCATAATATAATTGTCATCGAAACCTTAAGCGTGCGGACCCTATGGTTCGAGAACGATGTAGACATGACCGAGACACATCTCTGGTCAATAACCAATAGCGGGACCTGGATGCCCATATTGGTTCCTGCATATTCTACAAAGATCTTTATCGGTCAAACCGCATAACAACATACGTTGTTCCCTTTGTCATCGGTATGTTACTTGTCCGAGATTCGATCGTCGGTATCCAATACCTAGTTCAATCTCGTTACCGACAAGTCTCTTTACTCGTTCTGTAATACTTCATCTTATAACTAACTCATTAGTTACGTGCTTGCAAGGCTTAGGTGATGAGCATTACCGAGAGGGCCCAGAGATACCTCTCCGACAATCGGAGTGACAAAACCTAATCTCGAATTATGCTAACTCAACATGTACCTTCGGAGACACCTGTAGTACTCCTTTATAATCACCCAGTTACGTTGTGACGTTTGGTAGTACCCAAAGTGTTCCTCCGGTAAACGGGAGTTACACAATTCTCATAGTTACAGGAACATGTATAAGTCATGAAGGAAGCAATAGCAGAATACTAAACGATCAAGTGCTAAGCTAACGGGATGGGTCATGTCAATCACCTCATTCTCCTAATGATGTGATCCCATTAATCAAATGACAACACATGTCTATGGTTAGGAAACATAACCATCTTTGATTAATGAGCTAGTCAAGTAGAGGCATACTAGTGACTATATGTTTGTCTATGTATTCACACATGTATCATGTTTCCGGTTAATACAATTCTAGCATGAATAATAAACATTTATCATGATATGAGGAAATAAATAATAACTTTATTATTGCCTCTAGGGCATATTTCCTTCAGTCTCCCACTTGCACTAGAGTCAATAATCTAGATTACATAGTAATGATTCTAACACCCATGGAGTCTTGGTGCTGATCATGTTTTGCTCGTGAGAGAGGATTAGTCAATGGGTCTGCAACATTCAGATCCGTATGTATCTTGCAAATCTCTATGTCTCCCACTTGGACTTGGTCCCGAATGGACTTGAAGCGTCTCTTGATGTGCTTGGTCCTCTTGTGAAATCTGGATTCCTTTGCCAAGGCAATTGCACCAGTATTGTCACAGAAGATCTTCATTGGTCCCGATGCACTAGGTATGACACCTAGATCGGAAATGAACTCCTTCATCCAGACTCCTTCATTCGCTGCTTCAGAAGCAGCTATGTACTCCGCTTCACATGTAGATCCTGCTACGACGCTATGTTTTGAACTGCACCAACTTATAGCTCCACCGTTTAATATAAACACGTATCCGGTCTGCGATTTAGAATCGTCCGGATCAGTGTCAAAGCTTGCATCGACGTAACCATTTACGACCAGCTCTTTGTCACCTCCATATACGAGAAACATATCCTTAGTCCTTTTCAGGTATTTCAGGATGTTCTTGACCGCTGTCCAGTGATCCACTCCTGGATTACTTTGGTACCTACCTGCCAAGCTTATTGCTAAGCATACGTCAGGTCTTGTACACAACATTGCATACATGATAGAGCCTATGGCTGAAGCATAGGGAACATCTTCCATTTTCTCTCTATCTTCTGCTGTGGTCGGGCATTGAGTTTGACTCAACTTCACACCTTGTAGCACAGGCAAGAATCCTTTCTTTGCCTGATCCATTTTGAACTTTTTCAAAATTTTGTCAAGGTATGTGCTTTGTGAAAGTCCTATTAAGCGTCTTGATCTATCTCTATAGATCTTGATTCCCAATATGTAAGCAGCTTCACCGAGGTCTTTCATTGAAAAACTTTTATTCAAGTATCCCTTTATGTTATCCAGAAATTCTATATCATTTCCAATTAATAATATGTCATCAACATATAAAACTAGAAATGCTACAGAGCTCCCACTCACTTTCTTGTAAATACAGGCTTCTCCAAAAGTCTGTATAAAACCATATGCTTTGATCACACTTTCAAAGCGTTTATTCCAACTCCGAGATGCTTGCACCAGTCCATAAATGGAACGCTGGAGCTTGCACACTTTGTCAGCACCTTTTGGATCAACAAAACCTTCAGGCTGCATCATATACAACTCTTCTTCTAGAAATCCATTCAAGAATGCAGTTTTGACATCCATTTGCCAAATTTCATAATCATGAAATGCAGCAATAGCCAACATGATTCGGACAGACTTAAGCATCGCTACGGGTGAGAAAGTCTGATCGTAGTCAACCCCTTGAACTTGTCGAAAACCTTTTGCAACAAGTCGAGCTTTGTAGACAGTAACATTACCATCAGCGCCAGTCTTCTTCTTAAAGATCCATTTATTCTCAATGGCTTGCCGATCATCGGGCAAGTCAACCAAAGTCCATACTTTGTTTTCATACATGGATCCTATCTCAGATTTCATGGCCTCTAGCCATTTTGCGGAATCTGGGCTCATCATCGCTTCCTCATAGTTCGTAGGATCATCATGGTCAAGTAACATGATTTCCAGAATAGGATTTCCGTACCACTCTGGTGCGGATCTTACTCTGGTAGACCTACGAGGTTCAGTAGAAACTTGATCTGAAGTTTTATGATCAATATCATTAGGTTCCTCACTAATTGGTGTAGTTATCACAGGAACTGGTTCTTGTGATGAACTACTTTCCAACAAGGGAGTAGATACAGTTATCTCATCAAGTTCTACTTTCCTCCCACTCACTTCTTTCGAGATAAACTCCTTCTCTAGAAAGGATCCGAATTTAGCAACGAAAATCTTGCCTTCAGATCTGTGATAGAAGGTGTACCCAATAGTCTCCTTTGGGTATCCTATGAAGACACATTTCTCCGATTTGGGTTCGAGCTTATCTGGTTGAAGTTTCTTCACATAAGCATTGCAGCCCCAAACTTTGAGAAACGACAACTTTGGTTTCTTGCCAAACAACAGTTCATAAGGCGTCGTCTCAACGGATTTTGATAGTGCCCTATTTAACGTGAATGCGGCCGTCTCTAAAGCATAACCCCAAAACGATAGCGGTAAATCGGTAAGAGACATCATAGATTGCACCATATCAAGTAAAGTACGATTACAACGTTCGAACACACCATTTCGCTGTGGTGTTCCAGGTGGCGTGAGTTGCGAAACTATTCCACATTGTTTCAAATGTAAACCAAACTCGTAACTCAAATATTCTCCTCCACGATCAGATCGTAGAAATTTTATTTTCTTGTTACGATGATTTTCCACTTCACTCTGAAATTCTTTGAACTTTTCAAATGTTTCAGACTTGTGCTTCATCAAGTAGATATACCCATATCTGCTCAAATCATCTGTGAAGGTGAGAAAATAACGATATCCGCCACGAGCCTCAACATTCATCGGGCCACATACATCTGTATGTATGATTTCCAACAAATCTGTTGCTCTCTCCATAGATCCGGAGAACGGTGTTTTGGTCATCTTGCCCATGAGGCACGGTTCGCAAGTACCAAGTGATTCATAATCAAGTGATTCCAGAAGTCCATCAGTATGGAGTTTCTTCATGCGTTTTACACCGATGTGACCTAAACGGCAGTGCCACAAATATGTTGCACTATCATTATCAACTCTGCATCTTTTGACTTCAACATTATGAATATGTGTATCACTACTATCGAGATTTAATAAAAATAGACCACTCTTCAAGGGTGCATGACCATAAAAGATATTACTCATATAAATAGAACAACCATTATTCTCTGATTTAAATGAATAACCGTCTCGCATCAAACAAGATCCAGATATAATGTTCATGCTCAACGCAGGCACCAAATAACAATTACTCAGGTCTAATACTAATCCCCATGGTAGATGTAGAGGTAGCGTGCCGACCGCGATCACATCGACTTTGGAACCATTTCCCACGCGCATCGTCACCTCGTCCTTAGCTAATCTTCGCTTAATCCGTAGTCCCTGTTTCGAGTTGCAAATGTTAGCAACAGAACCAGTATCAAATACCCAGGTGCTACTGCGAGCATTAGTAAGGTACACATCAATAACATGTATATCACATATACCTTTGTTCACTTTGCCATCCTTCTTATCCGCCAAATACTTGGGGCAGTTCCGCTTCCAGTGTCCAGTCTGCTTGCAGTAGAAGCACTCAGTTTCAGGCTTAGGTCCAGACTTGGGTTTCTTCTCTTGAGCAGCAACTTGCTTGCCGTTCTTTTTGAAGTTCCCCTTCTTCTTCCCTTTGCCCCTTTTCTTGAAACCAGTGGTCTTATTGACCATCAACACTTGATGCTCCTTCTTGATTTCTACCTCCGCGGCTTTCAGCATTGCGAAGAGCTCGGGAATAGTCTTGTTCATCCCTTGCATATTATAGTTCATCACGAAGCTCTTGTAGCTTGGTGGCAGTGATTGGAGAATTCTGTCAATGACGCAATCATCCGGAAGATTAACTCCCAATTGAATCAAGTGATTATTATACCCAGACATTTTGAGTATATGCTCACTGACAGAACTGTTCTCCTCCATCTTGCAGCTATAGAACTTATTGGAGATTTCATATCTCTCAATTCGGGCATTTGCTTGAAATATCAACTTCAACTCCTGGAACATCTCATATGCTCCACGACGTTCAAAACGTCGTTGAAGCCCCGATTCTAAGCCGTAAAGCATGGCACACTGAACTATCGAGTAGTCATCAGCTTTGCTCTGCCAGACGTTCATAACATCTGGTGTTGCTCCAGCAGCAGGCCTGGCACCCAGCAGTGCTTCCAGGACGTAATTCTTCTGTGCCGCAATGAGGATAATCCTCAAGTTACGGACCCAGTCCGTGTAATTGCTACCATCATCTTTCAACTTTGCTTTCTCAAGGAACGCATTAAAATTCAACGGAACAACAGCACGAGCCATCTATCTACAATCAACATAAACAAGCAAGATACTATCAGGGACTAAGTTCATGATAAATTTAAGTTCAATTAATCATATTACTAAAGAACTCCCACTTAGATAGACATCCCTCTAATCCTCTAAGTGATTACGTGATCCAAATCAACTAAACCATGTCCGATCATCACGTGAGATGGAGTAGTTTTCAATGGTGAACATCGTTATGTTGATCATATCTACTATATGATTCACGCTCGATCTTTCGGTCTTCCGTGTTCCGAGGCCATATCTGCATATGCTAGGCTCGTCAAGTTTAACCTGAGTATTCTGCGTGCGCAACTGTTTTGCACCCGTTGTATTTGAACGTAGAACCTATCACACCCGATCATCACGTGGTGTCTCAGCACGAAGAACTTTCGCAACGGTGCATACTCAGGGAGAACACTTCTTGATAATTTAGTGAGAGATCATCTTATAATGCTACCTTCAATCAAAGCAAGATAAGATGCATAAAAAGATAAACATCACATGCAATCAATATAAGTGATATGATATGGCCATCATCATCTTGTGCCTATGATCTCCATCTCCGAAGCACCGTCATGATTACCATCGTCACCGGCGCGACACCTTGATCTCCATCGTAGCATTGTTGTCGTCTCGCCAATCTTATGCTTCCACGACTATCACTACCGTTTAGTAATAAAGTAAAGCATTACATCGCGATTGCATTGCATACAATAAAGCGACAACCATATGGCTCCTGCCAGTTGCCGATAACTCGGTTACAAAACATGATCATCTCATACAATAAAATTCAGCATCATGCCTTGACCATATCACATCACAACATGCCCTGCAAAAACAAGTTAGACGTCCTCTACATTGTTGTTGCATGTTTTACGTGGCTGCTACGGGCTTAAGTAAGAACCAATCTCACCTACGCATCAAAACCACAACGATAGTTTGTCAAATAGGCTCCGTTTTAACCTTCGCAAGGACCGGGCGTAGCCATACTTGGTTCAACTAAAGTTGGGGAGACAGTCGCCCGCAAGCCATCTCTGTGCAAAGCACGTCGAGGGAACCGGTCTCGCGTAAGCGTACGCGTAAGGTTGGTCCGGGTCGTCTCGTCCAACAATACCGCCGAACCAAAGTATGACATGCTGGTAGGCAGTATGACTTGTATCGTCCACAACTCACTTGTGTTCTACTCGTGCATATAACATCAACATAAATAACCTGGCTCTGATACCACTGTTGGGTTTCATAGTAATTTCAAAAAATTTCCTACGCACACGCAAGATCATGGTGATGATATAGCAACGAGGGGAGAGTGTTGTCTACGTACCCTCGTAGACCGAAGCGGAAGCGTTGATGCAGCATAGAGGAAGTAGTCATACGTCCTCCGAGTTCAACCGATCCAAGCACCGTTACTCCGGCACCTCCGAGTTCTTGACACGCGTACAGCTCGATGACGCACCCTCGATCTCCGATCCAGCAGAGGCGCCGAGGGGGAGTTCCGTCAGCACGACGGCGTGGTGATGATCTTGATTTTCTCCTGTCGCAGGGCTTCGCCTAAGCACCGCTACAATATGATCGAGGTGGAATATGGTGGAGGGGGCACCGCACACGGCTAAGGAACGATCAATGATCAACTTGTGTGTTCTAGGGTGCCCCCTACCCCCGTATATAAAGGAGGCAGGGAGGAGGTGGCCGGCCCTAAGGGGATCGCGCCATGAGGAGGGGAAAACCTACTCCAAGTAGGTTTCCCTCTCTTTTCCTTATCTTATTTGGAGGGGGAAGGAAAGAGTACTAGTATTAGGAAGTAGTACTAGTAGTAGTAATAGGAAGAGAGGGAAGGAGAAAGGAAAGGGGGGCCGGCCCCCCTCCCCAATTCGGATTGGGCTTGGGGGGGCGCGCCCCCCTCCCTTGCTCCTTCTCCCTTCCTCCTACATGGGCCCAATAAGGCCCATATACCTCCCGGGGGGTTCCGATAACCTCCCGGAGCTCCAAACTTCTCCGGAACCTTTCCGGTGTCCAAATATATCCGTCCAATATATCAATCTTTATGTCTCGACCATTTCGAGACTCCTCGTCATGTCCGTGATCATATCCGGGACTCCGAACAAACTTCGGTCCATCAAAATACATAAACTCATAATATAATTGTCATCGAAACCTTAAGCGTGCGGACCCTACGGTTCGAGAACGATGTAGACATGACCGAGACACATCTCTGGTCAATAACCAATAGCGGGACCTGGATGCCCATATTGGTTCCTACATATTCTACGAAGATCTTTATCGGTCAAACCGCATAACAACATACGTTGTTCCCTTTGTCATCGGTATGTTACTTGTCCGAGATTCGATCGTCGGTATCCAATACCTAGTTCAATCTCGTTACCGACAAGTCTCTTTACTCGTTCTGTAATACTTCATCTTATAACTAACTCATTAGTTACGTGCTTGCAAGGCTTAGGTGATGAGCATTACCGAGAGGGCCCAGAGATACCTCTCCGACAATCGGAGTGACAAAACCTAATCTCGAATTATGCTAACTCAACATGTACCTTCGGAGACACCTGTAGTACTCCTTTATAATCACCCAGTTACGTTGTGACGTTTGGTAGTACCCAAAGTGTTCCTCCGGTAAACGGGAGTTACACAATTCTCATAGTTACAGGAACATGTATAAGTCATGAAGGAAGCAATAGCAGAATACTAAACGATCAAGTGCTAAGCTAACGGGATGGGTCATGTCAATCACCTCATTCTCCTAATGATGTGATCCCATTAATCAAATGACAACACATGTCTATGGTTAGGAAACATAACCATCTTTGATTAATGAGCTAGTCAAGTAGAGGCATACTAGTGACTATATGTTTGTCTATGTATTCACACATGTATCATGTTTCCGGTTAATACAATTCTAGCATGAATAATAAACATTTATCATGATATGAGGAAATAAATAATAACTTTATTATTGCCTCTAGGGCATATTTCCTTCACTATGTAAAGAGATAGGTGTCGCACGGTGTCCAGAAAATATGGTGATAGTGTGAGTTGGGCCATGTAATCACTGAGCCTACGTGTTTTCACTGCTCTTGCACTCCTCCGCTGTAAGAATGGAGAAAATTGTAATCTAGTAGTACCTCCTTTCGCTGGAAGCGTGGGACATCCAGCATTCCTAACACCTCAGTAATAAAGACCAATGAGCCATCAAATCACATAGACCCAACAATAAGTTGGATGGACGAAGCAACCATCACTCTTGCGCCAGTGAGAGGTCGCGTCCGCTCTGCCCGGGCATGAATGCGGCACTGATTCTTTGGAGCGGCGCTGACCGTTTTGGGCGGGAAGCGCGCGCGGGCGATGGAGGGGCTTTGGGTGGGCCAGGCTGGTCAGGAGCGGGCGTGGCAGCTGTCCGCATGTCCCACCGGACACGCCCGCAAACGAGAGGATGCACCGACTCTCGCAGCTAAAATCGTACACTACAAACCATCTCTCTGTAGGAGTAGCTCGATCTGTCGCTCTCTCTGACACACACATGCTTTTAACACACACACACACGCACACACACGCACATGCACGCACCTTGGTCCCGTTGCACCTTCTAACGTGACTGATTACACCTAGACGGAGGGAGTAGTAAGTATACGAGATACGGTGGCACACTGACTTAAGTCGAATACAAGTGCCCAAAATTGTGTGCATGTTATAATAAGGATTCACTTAAAATAGTACATGAGCGAACAGAGGGATCAATTGGACAGTGTTCCCGAGTAGTAGCTTGATGTGTGAGGTAAGATACACCGCTGACGCTTTTAATTTTTCTTATTAATTTGTTTGTTTCACCCTCTGACTGGTGGGACCCAACGTACTATGTGGAGAGAGGTAAGGTGACTAAGGCTGCATTATTTCTGCACAACTATGGATAGTCTTACCACCAAAGCCACATGACACGATTATGATTGAAATCCCAATGACTCCCACACACACACACAAGACACGACATGCTTGTCACACGAATGCAGGAATGTATAAAAGGTTATTTTCCTCTCGTTAAACATAAGAGGAGGTTGTGTAGCTGGTTAGCCTGTTCGCTCATCAAACTTGAGGTCTCGGGTTCGATAACTAAACTTGAGCATAATTTGTGCCAGGAGGATTCTTTGACTGGCCCAAATGGACGGATACCGAGCTATATGATCTCGTAGTGACCGTAGTGACCCTATAATCACCTCATCACGTATAAGCTGCAGCCTCGGCACTTATTTTCTAGGGTTTGCACACTTCGCACACTCTCTCTCCAGTATATATATACACACTGGAGCCTCAGCGCTTGTAGTTGCTCTCTTCAAACTCTCTCGCCCTCTCCAGATCTAAACAAGACTTCGTTGGCCTCTCTCTCCCCTCACTGTTGCTCAAAGAGCCGACAGGATCCGTCCGCCGGGAAGGGAAGGAGGCTTAACACTGTCGCCGTTGGCGAGGGAGGGAATCCACTACCGGCGCAGCTGTTCACTTTCACCCAGCGGCGCCGCGGGAGGGCCTCCAACCACTTCTTCTTCGCCGCCGTCCCGTCGCCCACCGAACCATGCCCCAAGAACCTTAAGGTATAATTTACTTACTCCACATGCATTGCTCTAGCTGCATGTGTACCATGTATGTAGGATGTGGTTCAAAGAGGAAAGGAGTGGGGGAAAGTAGTGGGAAAAGTTGTATATAGCATGAATCCAGGACGTGGTTCAAAGAGGAAATGAAGGGGGAAAGTTGTATAGCATGAATCTAGGACATGGTTCAAAGAGGAAAGGAATGGGGGAAAGTAGTGGGGAAAGTTGTATCGCATAAATCTAGGACGTCGTTCAAAGAGGAAAGGAAGGGGCGAAAGTACTAGTGGAGGCTGGCTATCCAGCACCTACATTGGTCGAAAAGGGAAAACAATGACAAACGCAGTACGCACATCTATAACGAACTGATCTTTTGTTTTGGGGGACAAGGCTATAGAGTTTGAGCAGGACTAGATTTGCTGCGCTCACATAGGGAAAGGTGTCTAAAGATAAAAAAACTGGGACCAACACAAATATGCTCCTTGGTTGTTTGTTCTTTGTTGCAATAGACTTTGCATGACCATAGTACATCGGTAGATGCACAAGGTGCTGGTGCGTCCACTGTCCCGTGCAACTCATTAGCTGTTGTTAATCTAAGGCCCTGTTTGGTTGAAAACTCCCTAGTCCCTACCTGCTTGGTTCCAGGGACTAAACATGGACTAGAGGTTATTAAATGACATGCTAAAAGACCATGTTGCCCCTAGTAATGAACTAATAGAGACAAGGTGTGATGCGTGGCAGGGGAAACTATTGGAAAAAGTCCCAAAAAGACTCCCTCGGGGTCTTCTTTTTTTAGTCCCAAATGCCCACTTTTAGTCCCTAAAAGTCCCTCCTGTTCGGTTTAGATGGGACTGACACGGAGTTTTTTTAGTCCCTACACCAAAATGTCCCTGTAGACAAACACCCTATAATAATGCCGCTGGAAAATTGATGCAATGCCACAGTTAAATGCAAATTATATGTTCAACAAATTTTATTGTTAATATAATCTCTATGTTAATATTAATCAATGCCACCATTTGAGAAATGCTAATGTCGCTTTCTTTCCCATTTAGATAAGGTAGATGCTTCTTTTTGTTGGCTTCTGTGTCATCCACCGTTATTGACCACTAATTGTTTCCTTTGCACCTCTGTGTAAACAGGGTTATCTAATTCACCTTGTTGCCATTGTGACCATTTGTTGCACTGCACAAAACACTTTTGTTTTAAGAGTGTTTTGTGCAGTTCAACCAAAATGTCACACCGACAACGTTGCTTGATTGCTTGATCTTAGTGGAACTACACAAGAGGAGATCTTACTTCCCATCCATGTTGGAAATTTGGTTCAGATCATCTTCTGGTGAGTTGTTTGAATTCCGCATCATGAGAGGTCAGTACTAGCCTTCTTTCACATGATTCTGCAGTGTGCTTTCATATGTTGTGCTACTTTTATGATAATGTTGATTGATTTTAGTGAACTGCACAAATGGAGACAAGACTTCCAATCTGTATGTGCACCATAATATCCCATTGAGGTAAGATAAGGATATTTCACAACTGTTGGCCTGTATTTTGCCGGTTTCATCAAAAAATTAATGTCATTGTTTAGTGCTATACTTGTGCTCCCTAACTGACATGCCAAATCTTACATTGCAGGCGAAGCTTGTCTGTTATTGAACCAAGTGATGAAGGGGAAGAACAAGCGGAAAAACAAAAATCAACTCCCAGTGCTGTAATGAAGCACTGGAACTGTGATGACACAAGTAATGATATAGTTTTGCATCTTAATTTATTGCTATGGCTGGAACGAGCAATTGTTTTGCCACTGATTTGATGACACTCTTAATGTAATACGTAATTATCTCTACTTGTGCAAATAGGGATCTTCTTTGAAGATACCATATATTTTAGTGGAAGTGCACAAAAAGATGTTCGGAACATTAAACTAATCGAGGAGTATATAGTAAGCATGGCCACCACAGTAGATAGCAAAAGATGGTTCCAGAGAAGTGCTTGATCTATATGCTTTACACAATAAGCCTCCTGACAATGGTTGCTACTCGCCCACTAATTCATCCATACGATTGAGCTTTGTCATCTCTATTGGTGTTGTGCTACTTCTTAGATACTATCATGAAAAAGTCATATTGTCCTTGAGAAGTGCTTCATCTGTGCTGTTTTAAATATTTCCTTTCCTTTTTTGAGCAAATAGGGATGCTAGAATTTAGTTGTCCTCTTGTCTTTGCACAACAGCATCATCTTCCTCTGAAGAAGAATATGGAGTACGTGAAGTGACTAGTTCCGATTATGCCAGGATGAAGAAGCCTGTCTATCTTCTCATCAGAAGGAGTAGTTGAAGGACGGTTACATTACTCCCCACAAGACCAAACTAACTTTAGCTCGGAAGGATGACAAATCTCCATTTTTTTGCTGTGATGCGCGAGTACAATGTTGTTCTAGGATTCTCATCAGAAGGAGAACTTCAAGGATGGTTACATTACTCCCCACAAGACCAAACTAACTTCAGCTCAGAAGGACTAACAAATCTCCAATTTTTTGCTGTGATGCGCAAGTATAATGTTGTTCTAGGATTCTTTCTGGTGAGTTCCATTTTTCTAAAAGTGTGTTCTACATGGTGTTGGGGAACGTTGCAGAAAATAAAAAAAATTTACGCTTCACCAAGATCAATCTACGGAGTTCATCTAGCAACGAGAGAGAGGAGTGCATCTACATACCCTTGTAGGTCGTGAGCGGAAGCATTCAAGAGAACGGGGTTGAGGGAGTCGTACTCGTCATGATCCAAATCACCGATAATCCTAGTGCTGAATGGACAGCACCTCCGCGTTCAACACACGTACAGTTGGGAAGACGTCTCCTCCTTCTTGATCCAGCAAGGGGGAAGGAGAGGTTGATGAAGATCCAGCAGCATGACGGCGTCGTGGTGGATGATGCAGTGATCTCGGTAGGGCTTCGCCAAGCTCTACGAGAGGGAGAGGTGTAGCAGAGGGAGAGGGAGGCGCCAAGAGCATGGGTGCGGCTGCCCTCCCTCCCCCCTCTTTATATAGTCCCCCTAGGGGGTGCACCGGCCCTAGGAGATCCAATCTCCAAGGGGGGGCGGCGGCCAGGGGGGAAACTTGCCCCCCATGCCAGGTGGAGGCGCCTGCACCCCTAGCGTTTCCAACCCTAGGCGCAGGGGGGCGCACCAGCTCCCCAGAGGCTGGTTCCCCTCCCACTTCAGCCCATGGGGCCCTCCGGGATAGGTGGCCCCACCCGGTGGACCCCCGGGACCCTTTCGGTGGTCCCGGTACAATACCGGTGACCCCCAAAACTTTCCCGATGGACGAAACCTGACTTCCTATATATAATTCTTCACCTTCGGACCATTCCAGAACTCCTCATGATGTACGGGATCTCATCCGAGACTCCGAACAACTTTCGGGTTACTGCATACTTATATCTCTACAACCCTAGCATCACCGAACCTTAAGTGTGTAGACCCTACGGGTTCGGGAGACATGCAGACATGACCGAGACGCCTCTCCGGTCAATAACCAACAGCGGGATCTGGATACCCATGTTGACTCCCACATGCTACTCGATGATCTCATCGGATGAACCACGATGTCGAGGATTCAATCAATCCCGTATACAATTCCCTTTGTCAATCGGTACGTTACTTGTCCGAGATTCGATCGTCGGTATCCCAATACCTCGTTTAATCTCGTTATCGGCAAGTCACTTTACTCGTACCGTAATGCATGATCCCGTGACCAGACACTTGGTCACATTGAGCTCATTATGATGATGCATTACGAGTGGGCCCAGAGATACCTCTCCGTCATACGGAGTGACAAATCCCAGTCTTGATTCGTGCCAACCCAACAGACACTTTCGGAGATACCCGTAGAGCACCTTTATAGTCACCCAGTTACGTTGTGACATTTGGTACACCCAAAGCACTCCTACAGTATCCGAGAGTTGCACAATCTCATGGTCTAAGGAAATGATACTAGACATTTGGAAAAGCTCTAGCAAAAAGAACTACACGATCTTTGAGCTATGCTTAGGATTGGGTCTTGTCCATCACATCATTCTCCTAATGATGTGATCCCGTTATCGATGACATCCAATGTCCATTGTCGGTGTCAAAACCGGCGGATCTCGGGTAGGGGTTCTCGAACTATGCGTCTAGGCGGATGGTAACAGGAGACAAGGGACACGATGTTTTTACCCAGGTTCGGGCCCTCTCGATGGAGGTAAAACCCTACTCCTGCTTGATTGATATTGATGATATGGGTAGTACAAGAGTGGATCTACCACGAGATCAAGGAGGCTAAACCCTAGAAGCTAGCCTATGGTATGATTGTTGTAATGGTTGTTCGTCCTACGGACTAAAGCCCTCCGGTTTATATAGACACCGAAGAGGGCTAGGGTTACACAGAGTCGGTTACAATGGTAGGAGATCTACATATCCGTATCGCCAAGCTTGCCTTCCACGCCAAGGAAAGTCCCATCCGGACACGGGACGAAGTCTTCAATCTTGTATCTTCATAGTCTTGGAGTCCGGCGGACGATGATAGTCCAGCTGTCCGGACACCCCCTAGTCCAGGACTCCCTCAGTAGCCCCTGAACCTGGCTTCAATGACGATGAGTCAGGCGCGCATAATGTTCGGCATTGCAAGGCGGGTTCCTCCTCCGAATAATCCATAGAAGATTGTGAACACCAGGATAGTGTCCGGCTCTGCAAAATAAATTCCACATTCCACCGTAGAGAGAATAATATGTACACAAGTTCAATCGGCTGACGTATTTCGCGGCATGACGTCACGCCACTACAAATTTGGCCCAAAACCCACCAAACTCTGCTCCATGTCCTAGAGCGTTCGATCACGATCGCGTGGGCGAAAACCGCACCTCATTTGGACTCTCCTAGCTCCACTTATGCCTATTTATACCCCCTCCATTCGGATCTCCTCTTCCCCCGTTCAAAACCCTAAAAAAAAAGAGATCCATCTTCCCCGCGCCGGGCCGGACGTGTCCGCCCGCGCCGGACGTTGTCCGCCCCGCCGCCGCAGCGAATCCCGCGCCGTCACGTGGGCGTGCGCCCACTTCGCCGCCGCCAGGTCCGGGAGGCCCGCAGCCGGCCCCCGAGGCCCGCGTCGCCCGGCCGCCGCCCTCGCGTCGCCTCGCCGCCTCTTCCCCGCGGCTGACCGCCGGCGCCGCCGCGCCCCGCCACCGCTGCCTCCGCGCCGCCGCCCGCGGCTCCCCTCGCCACCCGGGAGCACCGGCGTCGCGCCGCCCGCCTCCACGCCGACGCTGCCCCGGCAGCCTCCTCCCCGACCGGCGGCCGCATCTCCGGCGAGCTCCGTCTCCGGCTGCTACAGTGTCTCCGGCGCCGCCTCGGGAAGCGTGCCGATCCAGATCTGGATATGGGCATCGGTTGACTTTTTCCCCAAACCCTAGTTCATGATGCATTCTTTGACTGCCCGTAACTTTGCATCCGTAGCTCCAATTTGGGCATATGATATATCAAAATCTTCGCCTCGACATGTACATCATTTCATTCTATTGCATCATTTGCATTTGGGGTCATCTTGATGCCCAAAATGCTGTTAGAAGGAGGCTCCGTGAGTTAAATTGCAGATCCGTTAGTTCATCATGCACTTTTGTCATTTTTGCCATGTTTAATTCGTGCATGATATGCCTGTGACCCTTTGGGATGAATTGTTAAGCATTTTGCCTTCTTTCCAGAGGTGCCACCCATGCATTTTTAGGATGTGTGTGTTGTCTTGTGCAAGCTTGCGAAGAGAGGTACCTGAGATTGCTGATTTCAGATACTTAGTGATTTTCACCAAGTCTGGGATATTTTAGTTCATGATGCTATATTTCCAGCTTGTTTCCTAGTGATCCGTGCCTCTTTTGAGGATGATCAGTAAGGGAGTTTTGATATTTATGTTATGCTCTATCCATCCATGTCTTTGTTTACATATGTGGAGTGCTCTAGGTTGACTCAATCGAGCTCAACTTTTGCTTCGTTGTTAATCTGGGCAGATCGTCAACTTGTTTGCGATTTTGCCGATGCTACCGTTAGTGTTCCATGCATGCTATGCCTTTGTTCTTGCCATGTGTAGCTAGCACATTGTGCCTTCTTGCTGGTCATATGCTTTCCTTGCCATGACTTTCACCGTAGTGAGTGCATCGAGCTCGTTTACATGCCTTCGTGAGTTAAATTTCTGCATACCTCAGTTTTCATTAAGTCTGAAAACTGATTGTGTTCGAGCTATGTTCGTGAGCTCGGTAGAGTATTTTGTGAACCCTTTTGGCCCCAGGTCACTTTGGGTGTTTTGTTAAGCTTGTTGAGTAGCTCCATGCCATGTTATTACTTGTCATATTCAGGTTTTGTATCATGTTGTTTTGCTGCTCCGAAGAGGGCTTCGTGATCTGAAATTTCAGGCTAGTGTTAATTTCACTAAGTCTGAAATCTGTTTTGCATATTCATTTTTTCCATGCTTGTTTGAACCTCTTAATGGATGAATTTGCCTATGTCTCAGTGCTAGTGTTTTGTTAACCATCTTGTGTACATCACTGCCATGTATTTTGTTTTCATATTTGGTGGTTGTAGCATGTTCATTTCGTTGCATTTAGATGCCTACTTGCTGTAAATCGCAGACCGGTGTCATATCTTAAAACGCTTGCCATTTCCAAACCGTAGCTCCGATTCCAATGATCTTTATATCGTTTTCAAGCGATTTCATCCCCTCTATCCAGTGGCACACTTGGTTTTCCAAGTTGATGCCAGGTTCATGCATTTCCTGTCATATCTGGCATTTTGCATCCCGCATCGCATCCCGCATAGCATATCGTCATTTCATCATATTGCTTGGTCTTGCCCGTGGTTGATTGTATCCTTGTTGCTTGTTTGTCTTGTTGGGTAGAGCCGGGAGACGAGTTCACTACCGAGGAGCCCGTTGAGTTTGCTTGTGAGGATCCAGCCAACTCTGACAACTGTGCAGGCAAGATGATCATACCCTCGAAATCACTACTATCTTTGCTATGCTAGTTTGCTCGCTCTTTTGCTTTGCCACTGCTACGATGCCTACCTTTTGCTTGTCAGCCTCCCAATTGCCATGTTGAACCTCTAACCCACCATTGTCCTAGCAAACCGTTGATTGGCTATGTTACCGCTTTGCTCAGCCCTTCTTATAGCGTTGTTAGTTGCAGGTGAAGATTGGAGCCGGTCCTTGTTGGAACATTTATTTACTTGTTGGGATATTATTATATTGCTATGTTATCTTAATGCATCTATATACTTGGTAAAGGGTGGAAGGCTCGGCCTCTCTCCTAGTGTTTTGTTCCACTCTTGCCGCCCTAGTTTCCGTCATATCGGTGTTATGTTCCCGGATTGTTGCGTCCCTTACGCGGTTGGGTTATAATGGGAACCCCTTGATATTTCGCCTTGATTAAAGCTGGTCCAGCAATGCCCAACCTTGGTTTTACCATTTGCCACCTAGCCTTTTCTTTCCCTTGGGTTCTGCAGACTCAAAGGTCATCTTATTTTACCCCCCCCCCCGGGCCAGTGCTCCTCTGAGTGTTGGTCCACCTGTCAGCTACCGGTGGCTACCAGGGGCAACTCTGGGCTGGCCTACCCGTACCTAGGACAATCTGAGTGTGCCCTGAGAAAGAGATATGTGCAGCTCCTATCGGGATTTGTCGGCACATTCGGGC
>NC_041383.1:148848277-148855603 GCF_002162155.2 Triticum dicoccoides | reverse complement strand
TTTCCCTTGGGTTCTGCAGACTCAAAGGTCATCTTATTTTACCCCCCCCGGGCCAGTGCTCCTCTGAGTGTTGGTCCACCTGTCAGCTACCGGTGGCTACCAGGGGCAACTCTGGGCTGGCCTACCCGTACCTAGGACAATCTGAGTGTGCCCTGAGAAAGAGATATGTGCAGCTCCTATCGGGATTTGTCGGCACATTCGGGCGGTGTTGCTGGTCTTGTTTTAACCTGTCGAAGTGTCTTGAGTTACCGAGATACCGAGTCTGATCGGAACGTCTTGGGAGGAGGTCTATTCCTTCGTTGACCGTGAGAGCTTGTCATGGGCTAAGTTGGGACTCCCCTGCAGGGATTGAACTTTCGAAAGCCGTGCCCGCGGTTATGGGCAGATGGGAATTTGTTAATATCCGGTTGTAGATTACTTGAACTAAACATAACTAAAATGAATCAACCGTGTGTGTTACCGTGATGGCCCCTTCTCGGCGGAGTCCGGGAAGTGGACACGGTGTTGGAGTTATGCTTGCGCAAGATGTTCCTTAGTTTCTCGCTCGTGCTTCGCCTTCTCTTCTCGCTCTCTTTTGCGTATAAGTTAGCCACCACATATGCTAGTCGCTTGCTGCAGCTCCACATATATTTGCCTTATCCATTCCTATGAGCTTAAATAGTTTTGATCGCGAGGGTGCGAGATTGCTGAGTCCCTTTGGCTCACAGATACTATAACTCCAGATGCAGGTCCAGGTGATTTCGCTCCAGGTGACGAGTACGAGCTCAAGTGGGAGTTCGACGAGGACTCTCAGCATTATTATGTTTCCTTTCCCGATGATCAGTAGTGGTGCCTAGTTGGGGATCGATTCAGGGCCTTGTCGCACGTTGGGTTCTTTTCTATTTTGGCGCCGTAGTCGGGCCATGAGTGTTTGTTTGATGGATGTTATTTATGTACTCTGATGTGACGTGGCGAGTGTAAGCCAACTATGTTATCTCCCCCTTTTATTATATATATTACATGGGATGTTGTAATGATTGCCTGACTTGCGACATTGCTTTCAATGCGGTTATGTCTCTAAGTCGTGCCTCGACACGTGGGAGCTATAGCCGCATCGAGGGCGTTACAAGTTGGTAATCAGAGCCTTCCCCGACCTTAGGAGCCCCATTGCTTGATCGTTTTTAGCAGCCGAGTTGTGTCTAGAAAAATGTTTTGAGTCCTTAGGAATTATATATCGGAGAGCTTAGGAATTCTTTTTACTTCCCAGCCTCCTCATCGCTCTGGTAAGGCATCCTGACATAGAGTTTTGACCCTTCTCTTCTCAAATTTCACAATTTTTTTTTAGGATCACGCGAGTATTTTGGATTTGTTCTGATGGTTTTGTGACGAGAACATTGTTCTTGGTGCCTCCTGTCTTTAGGGGTTGTGGCAGTGTCCCGGGGAGTTGAGCTCCGAGGTGTTGTCGTCACAATTTTATCGTTGCAATTCTGGTATACTTGAGATATGTTCGCCGACATCGAAAATCTCTTTTATGCAGTTCGTTGGTGAGATAACCTCGACGCCACCCAGTACTGGGGCGGGAGTTCGGGAGTATCGCCATAACTTGTATAACGGATGCTTTTCGAAGGTTGAGGTAGATGGTTTCCGTAGTTTTCTTGGTTATGTGTTGAAGGATGGATACAGCTGGATGTAGGATTTGCTAGTTTGGGTGAGATATTATGCTTCCCCTGTATCCCCAACACCTGATTGCATAACCAGAAAGGTTCGGGAATTTCATAGGTGGGAATTCTAGTAGCTCTAGTTCTTCTTCCACGGATATTGGTTTGAGATTGGGATTTCTTACCGATTATTCGTTCTTGATCCGTACCTTGTTGATTTATTTCTCTACCTTAATTCTTCGTGGCTTCGCATTTTATGGATATGTGACCACTTCAAGAGAAATGCATTCGTTCATTTTGTTCGGATGTGAAGACTTTATGTTGCATTTTCATTCCGTTGGATTCAGCTTCTATATTGTTGTCTATCAATGTGCTAATGGTGGTCAACCTCTTCAGGATAGCTCCTCCAACGCGCACGACTCCGAATCCTGATCCGCCTCCACCTCCGCCTCCTCCGGAAGCATGGCAAGCTGTGATGGCCGCTACTAATGCAAATACACAGTTGATCATGCAAATCCTCCAAGAGTGGAATCAAGGCAGTCAAGGGAATCAAGGCAACAATCAGCACCATTTTGCTACACTGAACCAGTTCCTCGCAAATGGCCCAAAGACGTTCAGCGGTTGTGTTGAGGCTACCGATGCTGACGATTGGCTAGTGGATCTGGGCAAGCATTTTGAATGCAGCAACGTCAGGCCTGAAGATTTCGTCAAGTTCGCTTCTTTCCAGCTCAAAGATCAGGCTGCAGAGTGGTTCCAGCAGTACAAGGACTCCAGAGGTGGACGTGTTATCACTTGGGACGATTTCCGTCAAGATTTCCGCGCTCATCACATCCCTTAAAGTGTGGTTGAGAGTAAGCGTCAGGAATTCTGCAATCTGAAGCAAGGCTCTTTGTCTGTCTATGACTACAACAAGTTGTTCCAGAAGCTCGCCCGTTTTGCCAAGCAGGATGTTCCTGATGAGAAGAGCATGATCTATCAGTTCAGGGGTGGTCTTCGTGAGGAAATTCAGCTCGCTCTTGTCCTCTTTGAGCCGTTGAGATACGATGAGTTCTACAACATGGCACTAAAACAAGAGGCTGCTCAGTTGAGGTGTGATGCTTTCAGGAAGCGTGCCAGAGATGTTACTCCGTCTTCCTCTACTCAAGTGGCCAAGTAGCAGAAGTACTGGCTTCCTCCTCCTCCGTTCCGTCAGCCGTTTCAGCAGAAGAGCAAAGGTGGCAGTGGTTTCTCCCACCCACCCAACCCAGGCTTTCAGAACAAGTCTTCGTCTCAAGCGCCAAGACCGAGTGCTCCGTATCACCGTCCGCTTTCAGAGGTCACGTGCAATAAGTGCCAACAGAAGGGTCACTATGCCAACAAGTGTACCAACCAGAGGCGTCTTCCTCCTCCTCCTCCTGTCAGATCGGCAAGTACAGCTATGGTGAAGCATAACCCCAAGCACGCCAAGGTCAATTTGATGAATGCAGCCCAGGCAGAGGTCTCGCCAGATGTGATCATGGGTAACCTTCCTGTTAATGATACTCCTGCAAAAGTTCTTTTTGACACTGGTGCATCGCATTGCTTCATCTCGAGACCGTTTACAAATAGGCATGAATTGGTCTCACAAGTTTTGCCTAGTCCTTTAGCAGTTGTCTCTCCCGGTAAGCGTATGCAGGCTAACTCCATCGTTCCGGATGTTTCTATCACTCTGGGTGACTACAAGTTCTTGGCTTCTCCTACGGTGCTTGGCAACTCGGATATCGATCTTATTCTCAGGATGGACTGGCTCTCTAAGCATAAAGCTCAGCTTGATTGTGCAGCCAGGCAGATTCAACTGACTCATTCGTCTGAGGATGTCATTGTCTTTGCCGCTCGGGATAATACCATCCGGTTGTTTTCTCTCAATGAGAAGGGTGAATTGGATGCCATCTCTCAAATTCCTGTCGTTTGTGAGTATCAAGACGTCTTTCCAGAAGAGCTCCCAGGAATGCCTCTGCACCGGCCAGTTGAATTCGTTATTGAACTTGAGCCTGGCACGGAACCTGTGTGCAAACGTCCTTACAAGCTCGTACCTGAAGAGTTGAAGGAGCTGAAGAAACAACTCGATGAGCAAGAAATATTGGGTCTCATTCGGCCTAGTACTTCTCCGTGGGGTTGTGGTGTTCTTTTTGTGAAGAAGAAGGATGGATCGAGTCGACTTTGTGTTGATTACCGTCCAGTAAACAAGAAGACCATCAAGAACAAATACCCACTTCCCAACATCAATGAGCTGTTCGAACAACTCAAGGGTGCTCAAGTATTCTCCAAGCTCGATCTCCGTATGGGTTATCATCAGATTCGTATTCGTGAGCAAGATATTCCCAATACGGCGTTCAGAGCAAGCTTTGGTTCATATGAATACACCGTCATGTCTTTTGGCCTCGCCAACGCTCCTCCCACGTTCTCTCGCATGATGTACTTCATCTTTAGCCCCTACACCAATGACTTTGTTTTGGTCTATCTCGACGACATTCTGGTTTTCTCGAAGAACAAGGAAGATCATGCCAAGCACTTGCGTTTGGTTCTTGACAAGCTCAGGGAACATCAGTTCTACGCCAAGTTCTCCAAGTGTGAATTTTGGCTCGATGAGGTTCTTTATCTTGGTCATATCATCTCTGCCAAGGGCATTTCCGTGAATCTTGAGAAGGTGTCCGCAATTGTGAATTGGGAACCTCCTCAGAACGTGAAGCAACTCCGCAGTTTTCTCGGTCTCGCAAGCTATTGCAGAAGATTCGTTGAAAACTTTTCTAAGATCGCCAAGCCTCTCTCAAATCTTCTTCAGAAGCACGTCAAGTACGTTTGGTCTCCGGAGTGTGATATTGCTTTCAACAATTTGAAAGAGAAATTGATCACTGCTCCAGTTCTGACTCCGCCTGATGAAACCAAGCCGTACGAGGTCTTTTGTGATGCCTCTCTCCTAGGTCTCGGTGTTGTACTGATGCAAGAGAAGAAAGTTGTTGCTTATACCTCTCGCCAGTTGAAACCTAATGAGAAGAACTACCCCACTCATGATCTCGAGTTGGCGGCAGTTGTGCACGCTTTGTTGACTTGGAGACATCTTCTATTGGGAAGAAAAGTGGACATTTTCACTGATCACAAGAGTCTCAAGTACATCTTCACCCAGCCTAATCTCAACCTCAGGCAGACTCGATGGGTCGAAATGATTCAAGAGTACAATCCGAGTATTGAGTATACTCCAGGCAAGGCCAATGTGATTGCTGACGCTTTGAGCAGGAAAGCATATTGCAACAGTCTGATTCTTAAGCCTTATCAACCCGAGCTTTGTGAAGCTTTCTGCAAACTTAATCTGCAAATTGTTCCTCAAGGTTTCCTCGCCAACCTTCAAGTCTCTCCTACCTTAGAAGACCAGATTCGCCAAGCCCAACTTCTTGATGCTATGGTGAAAAAGGTGAAGATTGGTATTGCAAAGAGTCAGTCCAAGTACAAGTGCTACCGACTTGATGACAAGGACACTCTCTTCTTCGAGGATCGAATTGTTGTGCCCAAAGGTGAACTTCGTAAGGTGATCATGAACGAGGCTCACAATTCTCTCCTCTCCATCCACCCTAGGAGTACGAAGATGTATCAGGACCTCAGGCAAACTTATTGGTGGACTCGAATGAAGCGCGAGATCGCTCAATTCGTGAATGAATGTGATGTCTGCAGAAGAGTGAAGGCAGAACACCAAAGGCCAGCTGGTCTCCTCCAACCTCTTGCCATTCCAGAATGGAAGTTTGACCACATTAAAATGGACTTCATGACTGGGTTTCCAAAGTCCAAGCGTGGCAATGATGCTATATTCGTCGTCATCGACAAGCTCACCAAAGTGGCTCACTTTCTGCCAATCAAAGAGTCAATCACTGCAGCTCAATTGGCGGAACTCTATACCTCTCGCATTGTCTCTCTGCACGGTATTCCTCAAGTGATATCTTCAGACCGTGGCAGCATCTTTACCTCCAAGTTTTGGGATTCTTTTCAGAAGGCCATGGGCACAAGCATTCGCTTCAGCATAGCTTTCCATCCTTAAACGAGCGGTCAAGTCGAGCGTGTCAACCAGATTCTTGAAGATATGCTCAGGGCTTGTGTGATCTCCTTCGGCATGAAGTGGGAGGACTGTCTTCCTTATGCTGAATTCTCTTACAACAACAGCTTTCAAGCAAGTTCGGGCAAGGCCCCCTTTGAAATTCTATATGGCAGGAAGTGCCGTACCCCTCTCAACTGGTTTGAAACCGGTGAACGTCAGCTGCTGGGCAATGACTTAATCACAGAAGCAGAAGAGATGTGCAAAGTCATTCGTGATAACCTCAAAGCAGCTCAATCCCCCCAGAAGAGCTACTATGATAGTAAGCACCGTGATTTGGCTTTCGAGATCAGAGATCACGTTTACCTCCGCGTCTCTCCTATGAAAGGTACTCGTCGCTTCGGTATCAAAGGGAAGCTTGCCCCTAGATACGTGGGACCTTTCAAGATTGTCAGCAAGAGAGGCGACCTCGCCTATCAACTTGAGCTTCCTTCAAACTTTGCAAATGTTCATGATGTGTTCCATGTCTCTCAGCTTCGTAAGTGCTTCAAGACTCCTGACCGCACCGTCAACTTCGAGGACATTGAGCTCCAAGAAGATCTCTCCTATCGTGAGCACCCAGTTGCTATTCTTGAAGAGACTGAACGCAAGACTCGCAACAAGTCAATTAAATTTCTCAAAGTCAAGTGGTCTCACCATTCCGACCGTGAAGCTACCTGGGAACGCAAGGATCACCTCCGTTCCGAGTACCCGGAGTTCTTTCAGTCCTAGATCTCGGGACGAGATCTTTTCGTAGTGGTGGAGTGTTGTAACGCCCCAGATATAATTTCCATATTTGTATCCAACTCTTGCCGTCTCCGGCGCTAAGTTATATTTATTTCTCGGGTTCGGGTCTTTGTCTCCGTGTGTTGTTTTCTTTTTCGTGCATCTCTTATCATGTCATCTCGTGCATCGCATTTGCATACATGTTCATCTCATGCATTTGAGCATTTTCTCCGTTGTCCGTTTTGCATTCCGGCGCTTCGTTCTCCTCCGGTGGCCATTTCCAGCTTTCTTTCATGTGTGGGGTTCAAACATTTCCGGACTGGACTGAGACTTGTCATGCGGCCTTGGTTTACTACCGGTAGACCGCCTGTCAAGTTTCGTATCATTTGGACTTCGTTTGATACTCCAACGGTTAACCGAGGGACCGAAAAGGCCTCTTGTGTGTTGCAGCCCAACACCCCCCAAATTTGGCCCAAAACCCACCAAACTCTGCTCCATGTCCTAGAGCGTTCGATCACGATCGCGTGGGCGAAAACCGCACCTCATTTGGACTCTCCTAGCTCCACTTATGCCTATTTATACCCCCTCCCTTCGGATCTCCTCTTCCCCCGTTCAAAACCCTAAAAAAAAAGATATCCATCTTCCCCGCGCCGGGCCGGACGTGTCCGCCCGCGCCGGATGTTGTCCGCCCCGCCACCGCAGCGAATCCCGCGCCGCCACGTGGGCGCGCGCCCACTTCGTCGCCGCCAGGCTCGGGAGGCCCGCAGCCGGCCCCCGAGGCCCGCGTCGCCCGGCCGCCGCCCTCGCGTCGCCTCGCCGCCTCCTCCCCGCGGCCGACCGCCGGCGCCGCCGCGCCCCGCCACCGCCGCCGCCGCGGACCACCGC